>NC_058375.1:50590000-50937500 GCF_018350175.1 Felis catus
TGTTTTGTTTTAGATTACTGGACAAGTTCTCAACAATATATATATGGAAACCTTTTTTTTTTTTAATGTTTATTTGAGAGAGAGAGAGAGAGAGAGAGAGAGAGAGAGAGAGAGAGAGCGCGCGCATGAGCAAGGGAGGGGCAGAGAGAGAGGAAGACACAAAATCTGAATCAGGCTCCAGGCTCTGAGCTGTCAGCACAGAGCCCAATGCGGGGCTCAAACCCGTGAACTGTGAGATCATGACCTGAGTTGAAGTCGGATGCTTAACTGACTGAGCCACCTAGGCGCCCCTGGAAACATTTTTCTATAAGGAAACCTTTTGTTTTTGGGGAATCCTGAGTTTTATACTCTACGAGTTAGACAAATGTAAAATATCTGTGTGATTATCTCCTATTTTCTAGTCAGCCATGCCCCATAATTCCACATATTCTCAGATTATTTACAAAAAGCAATTAGGACAGATCAGGTATTTCCTGACATTTAAAAACATGGGCTATTA
The DNA here is from genome assembly GCF_018350175.1 of Felis catus. Classification (NCBI taxonomy): domain Eukaryota; kingdom Metazoa; phylum Chordata; class Mammalia; order Carnivora; family Felidae; genus Felis; species Felis catus. The sequence goes on from NC_058375.1 coordinate 50,590,500, forward strand.
CCTATTAAAAATCTTTAGAGGGTTTGAGAGGGGGTTTGGTTATCAAGCTGGCTATCCCTCCCTGAAGGAGGGAGCCACAGGCTTACTGTTAACCCTTTCCCTCCCATTGTCATTTCAATACATTCAGACCTACTTTATTATTGTAATGATGGACTACTTTTTTTTTTAGAAGTAGTACTTTTTAATTTTTTTCTTTTACATTTATTTATTTTTGACAGAGACAGAGTACAAGCAGGGGGAGGGGCAGAGAGAGAATGAGACACAGAATCTGAGGTTCCAGGCTCTGAGCTGTCAGCACAGAGCCTGATGTGGGGCTCAAACTCACAGACTGTGAGATCATGACCTGAGCCAAAGTTGGACGCTTAACCAACTGAGCCACCCAGGCACCCCATGACTGACTACTTTTGATAGTTTAATTTTTCCAAGAGTTTTGTTCTTAAAAACAATGAAGTAAATATTCTTGTACACACATCTGTGTGCCCGTCTGCAAGAATTTCTTTAAGAGAGACCCTCAGAGGTAGATATTCTGGGTAAAAGAGAATGCAAATTTAATATATTGATAGCTATTGCTAAGTTGCTCTCCTAAAAGGTTGTGCAAATTTATATTCCCGCCTGTTTTTCCATGACATCTATGCTACATGCGGTTATTCATTTAAAAAAATTGCCAACTTGACAGTAAAAAATAGCATCTCATAGTTTTAGCTTGCATTCTTTATTTCAGAGTGGTTGATGTATTAATGACCACAAAGCTGCTCTTGTCAATCCTCTTGGGCCTTAGGCTGCTATAGAAAAGGACAGTGCCATTGTAACTGTCTTTTGTTACTCAGTTACCTGTCAATGGGTAGTTGTAAAGGTTGCACAATTGAGATGCTGAGCTCATTGGTAGCGTTTCTGTGATGCTCTTATTCAGCAATTCTTTCTCACTGAATCCAGTGAACGTTTGGATGGAATACGTGGACCTTTTATCAGTGCAGATGGCATCCCTTACTGGCTTTTAATATGCTTTCTTCTTAGTGACCTTGAATTAGAAGATAAAGACCTCATTCAGCAACTGTATCCAGAGTTGATGTAGGAAAATTTGGACTATATAATACTCCTGTTTCTCTGATGATTTATTACCATCTAGTGTACGATTAGGTTAAGTGACTGCTCTGAGAGTGCCATTTTGGTCAGAGCAGAGGGTTTGCTAGCATTTTGAGTTGTTACATTTCAGTTGAGTTCCATTTTAGGCATTAAATTTATTTGAATAAATCACTGGAATTAAAAAAACAGAAAATGCCAGTATATTGGGTGGTTACCTTTTGGAGACTCAGATGCACTTGGATCCGGGATCATTTGTGCAGTTGGGGACTTTTTTCCCCCTAATCTCTCTAAAATCATCTTCATCTCTTAATTTAGATGTTCTTTTCCAGCCCAGGCTCCTTTTTACAAAATCAACTTTATTAAAGTATAATTTAGGGGCAACTGGGTGGCTCAGTTGGTTAAATGTCCGACTTCGTCTCAAGTCATGATCTCACTGTCTGTCGTCCGTGAGTTCAAGCCCCACGTCAGGCTCTGTGCTGACAGCTGAGAGCCTGGAGCCTGCTTGGGATTCTGTGTCTTCCTCTCTCTCTGCTCCTCCCCTACTCAAGCTCTGTGTGTGTGTCTGTGTGTGTCTGTCTCTGTCTCTCTCAAAAATAAACATTAAAAAAAATTAAAGTTAATTTACATACAATAAAATGTACTGATTTAAAGAATATAAGACAATGAATGCTGACAAATGTATGCATCTGTGTGAATAGTACCCCATTCAAAACTTAGAACATTTCCATTTCCCCCAAAAGCACCCTCAAATCCCTTCCCAGTCAGCTCCTTTCTACCCTGCCCAGGTAAACTAATTTATAGCTATAGATTGAACTTCATGTGAATGGGATCATACAGTCTGTAACCTTTTTTGTCTTGTTTCTTTCACTCAACATTTGAGGGATTTTTGAGAACAATCCGTGTTGTGTATATTCATAATTTTTTTTCCTTTTTATTTCCGAATATTCTGTTTATGTTCTATAACATGTACGCTCATCTGTTATTAGATGTTTGGGGTTTTGTAGTTTAGAGCTTTTATATATTTATAAAATATAAATAAAAATGCTATGAACATTTATTTATAAATTTATGTACATATATTTATAAATAAAAATGCTATGAACCTTCATATACAGCCCTTCTGTGAATTCATATTTTCATTTTTCTTGGGTAAGTATTTAAGAGTGGAAGTGCTGAGTCATACAGCAAGTGTATTTTTAACTTTATAAGAAACTACCAAGCAACTCTTCAAAGCGAATGTGCATTTTATGTTCTTACTAGTGACGTGTGAGAGTTCTGGTTGCGTCACATCTTTGTCAACAGTCAACAGATTGTCTGTTTTTCTTTCTAGTTTTAGCCATCTTAGCACCTCATTGTATTTTTTTAAAGTATTTTTTAATATTTATTTATTTATTTTGAGAGGAGGAGAGAATCCCAAGCAGGCTGTGTCTGTCAGCGTGGAGCCCATGAACTGTGAGATCATGATCTGAACTGAAATCAAGGGTTGGACACTTAACCAGCTAAGCCACCTAGGTGCCTCAAATTGTAGCTTTTTTTTTTTTTTTTTTGAATGTTTCTTTATTTTTGAGGGAGGGGAGGGGCAAAGAGAGACAGACAGACAGAGGATCTGAAGTGGCCTCTGTGCCGGTATCAGAGAGCGCGGCCCGGGGCTCCAACCCACAAAGTGTGAGATCCTGACCTGAGCCAAAGTCGGACACGTAACTGACAGAGCCACCTGGGGACCCCCCCCAAATTGTAGGTTTAATTTGAATTTCCTGAGTGAAGTCTTTTGATGAAGAACGTTCTTGATGTTTTCTTTAATTTTTTTACAGTACTATAGAAAAGTATATGCTAATTGAAATTCATCTTTTGTATTTTAAAATTTTCTTTAGGTTTCTTTAGAAGAGATTGAAGACAGTAATTCAAAATGCCTGAAAATCCTGCTCCAGGTATGCTAACTACACAGTTCTATCAGTGAATTAATGATTCAAACGATTCAAACGATGATGGGATTAACTTGTACTCTGGTTATCCTTCTTCAAACAAGATAAACTGCAGGTCCTACAAGTTCTTGATCGGCTGAAAATGAAACTGCAGGAGAAGGGGGACACATCGCAGAATGAGAAACTCTCTCTGTTTTATGAAACACTAAAGAGCCCTCTCTTCAATCAGATCCTTACACTTCAGCAGTCCATCAAGCAACTGAGAGGGCAAGTAAGTTACTCATGAGGGCTTTACATGTTGGTATGTTCAAGCCAGCAAAGAAAGAAAGAGACAGAGACAGACTTGTCTCTCGGTGCACTTAATTCAACAGGGAGACTGTACTGGGACCTGCAACCTACAGGTAGCACTGCACGAATAGTTTCAAATGTTTGCCTGTCTGGCTCAGTCCGTAAAGCATGCACTCTTGGTCTCAGGGTCCTACGTTCAAGCTGCACGTTGGGTGTAGAGCTTACTTAAAAAATATATACATTGATGATAAATTTTGTGTTTAGAATATAAGTTGTACTTATTTAAATATGTAAAGGTCAGATACCTTCAGACTTCCCAACATTTTCTTCAGAATATAAAATAGTGTTGAGCTTAAATATGTTTTCTTCATGAAGCCATTTTTTCTAGTGAGAAGTGATCATACCCTTATACCATATTACTTACACCTCCCAATTATCAAATATTTATCAAATAAATGTTAAATGTCATGGATTTTCCGATTAGAAAGGTCTCAGAAGCAGTATAACTGGTCTTTTACCTGTGTTTTCTCCACTACATACAGTATTGTACTCGGAGTCTTAGGGTTTCCACACACATGAGTGTTGAATAATAGATCACATGGCAGCACTTCCTAGAGTGATATCAATTAATAGTTTTAACTGTCCTCTTGGTTGCTGTTTTTTGGGGTCACGGAGGGCAAATTGATTTTAAATCATCTATTTTAGAAGGTGAGCTTGAAGAGTAGCTCTCCTATGGATTACATTTGGGCAGAGTTTTAATTTTTTTTTAATTTATTTTAGAGAGAGAGAGAGAGAGAGAGAGAGAGAGAACGAACAAATGAGGAAGGGGCAGAGAGAGAGGTAGATACAGAATCTGAAGCAGGCTCCAGCCTCTGAGCTGTCAGCACATAGCCTGATGCAGGGCTCAAACCCACCAACCGTGAGATCATGACCTGGGCTGAGGTCGGAGGCTTAACCAACTGAGCCACCCAGGTGCCCCTGGGCAGAATTTTAAATGTAATTGGAGATAATGTAGCAGAACATCGTTAAGTGAAAATTAAAAAAATCTGGGAAAAATGGTTTTTGCTAATAAACCAAAATGGCTGCCCACAAATATTTAGCAAGTGATTTTTCTTATAGCAAATTAAGGATTAAAGTCTGCACATATGTCTTTTTGTGAATTTCTTTCTCTGGATCAGATTTATACCATAATTTTAGAACTCCCCATGTTGATGCTTTGGTACTATAGTCCCTGGCCAGGGGATGAGTCCTATAGGGCAAGTGAATGCTATTAATAGCAATAGAAATTGGGAAGGGTTACTACAAATCTGTTGCTCTTATTGGACGAAGAGTGGAATTGACCAACCACTCCATCATAATAACTATCTTTTGTATTTATATAGTTTGCAGTTGTTATATGCATAATCGTTGTATGCATTCAACTGTAAAATCTGAAGTTTTTTGAGTGTTTTCATAGAGTTTTGGTGGATATTGACTTTTTTTTTTTCCCTATGTGGTCCTATTGACATTCGTTCTTGATGTTACCTTTATTCCGATGTGTTGGCACTCCTGTGTATATATATACATATATATATATATATATATATATATATATACACACACATATATATATATTTAAGTTTATTTATTTTGAGAGCACGAGAGCATGTACACAATGGGGAGGGCCAGAGGGAGTGAGAGAGAGAATCCCAAGCAGGCCCCAAGCTGTCTGTCAGTGCAGAGCCTGACATGGGGCTCGACCTTACAAATTGTGAGATCATGACCTGAGCCGAAATTAAGAGTCAGACACTGACTGAGCCACCCAGGCGCCCTTCAACCAGTGAGATTTTATTTTATTTCTCAATTTTTTTTAATGTTTATTTATTTTTGAGAGAGAGAGACACACACAGAGCGTGAGTGGGGGAGGCGCAGAGAGAGAGGGAGACACAGCATCTGAAGCAGTCTCCATCCAGGCTCTGAGCTGTCAGCACAGAGCCCAATGCAGGGCTTGAACCCACGAACCGTGAGATCATGACCTGAACTGAAGTCAGGTACTTAACCGACTGAGCCACCCAGGCACCTCTCAGCCAATGATATTTTAAAAATTAACTTCTATTATTCACCATAACTATAGGTTTCTTTCCCCTCCTCCCACTTTTTTTCTATACCATGTAAGTATAAACAGTACTCGTTTGCTGCTAATCTTGGTCAGGTTCCTTAACCTGTGAATCAGTTTTCATGTTCACAAAATGGAATAATATCTTTTAGGGCTATTGTAAGGATTAAATGAGATAATATGTAAGAGTCTGGTGTAGTACTTTGCTCATAGCAATCATTCATTAAATACTTTTACTGTTATTTTTGTTTCAATTACCTGTGGATCTTTTGTGGCCTTCTACATGGAAACGCAAAAGGGATCAGGTCTTACATGTTTATCTGACTGGTTGTACCTGTGTATAAGAAGTGTAATGAGCTGTTGTACATGCTGTTAACTTGGGGTGATGGTAGAAGGCAGGAAGCAACATATTTTAAACTATTAAATATTCTGTGCAATACTAAATAAAAAAATTTTTAACCTTACAAACGCACAGATTCATATATCTGTATCTTATTTCTTGTGTAAATATTTAATATGCAATTTATACATGTAATGGGGAAAATAGAATATTTAATAAGTAATTTCTTTTGTGTAGGTTTCTGTTAATGATTCTCTTGTTTTCTCTCCGACAGCTCAGCCACATACCCTCAGATTGTTCAGCCAACTTTGATTTTTCTAGGAAAGGTTTATTAGTGTTTACAGATGGTGCCATTACTAACGGGAATGCCCAAAGACCCTCTAATAACCTGACTGCCTCTGGGTTGTTTCCTTGGACTCCTAATCTGGGAAATGAAGACTTTAATTCAGTCATTCAACAGATGGCTCAGGTAAAGTTATATCTCGTCATGGGACTATTTTGCTATATTTTTCCTCTTATAGGTTAAAAAAGAAAACAATACTCTTTAAAAAAAAAACTCTTTGCCTTAAAATTAGTTTCTGTGTGGTTTGCTTGCATTTTTATATTGTTAGGAGAGATTGATACTATTTTTAACCTGTGTATTAGACATTTATTGACTTAAAATTACGTAAGGAAAATATCTGAGTGTGGCAAGGAGTTTTTAGACAATTCAGTTTGACATATCTCTGCACTTGAAAGGGATTCTTAGGATTTTGGTCATAGGAGGAAAATTGATGTCTACCAGAAGTGATGAAGCTCCTTTGAAGCTATTTTTAATTTTTTATCAAGACAGAATTAATGAGAGTTAGACCTAATATAATTTGGAAAATCTAGGGAAACATTTGAAGGAGTCATCCAGTTTTACCCCTTGTACTATTAAAAATTAAATAGTTGAGATTTTGGATGTGTTAATGTTTGTTTACCTCACCTTCTAATAAGTATCTTTAAAAAAAAAAATGAAACATGAGTTTTAGAGTTAAATAGAATCGGTTTAAGGTGTGATATTTAAATATTCTATACCTAATTCCTTTTTTGACTTTATAGCTCTATCCTATTAATTTGACTAATAATTAAAAAAAATTTCTTTTTTAATGTTTATTCTTAGGGGGAGAGAGAGAGAGAGCAAGCGAGCAAGCACATGAGCAGGGGAGGGGCAGAGAGAGGAAGATACAGAATCCTAAGCAGGCTCCAGGCTCTGAGATGTCAGCACAGCTGACGTGGGGCTCAAACTCAGGACCCATGAGATCATGACATGAGCCGAAGTCAGATGCTTAACTGACTGAGCCACCCAGGCGCCCCTAATGTAACGCTTTTGTTATGTGATTACATTTATGAAGTTCTCATGTCATAAATGTAGTTATTAACTAAAGCAATAAAATATGTGTTTGTTACAGGTTGAACCCATTTGAATGGTGGCCTTTCCATAATATTTTGAGTTAACCTAATAAAGTGGAATATTAATTCATCACAATAAAATTAAAAATTAGACCCTAAAAAATGTAGCTGGTTCTAACTTCGGCTGAACACTAGCACATTCTCGATATCTATTTTGCTTTCCTCATTGAAAAATGTATTTTTCATGGAAAGAATTTAGAGAAATTCAGTGTAAAAAGTAATCTAGAATTTACTGTGGAAAAAGATGTTTTTCTCGGGAATTTTCATCCAGCTTGGGCTTCATCTCATAACGTGAATGAAGTGTGAAAATACCTCTCCGATTCCCTGAGGTTGCAGAATACTGCACATTCCCTCTCGTGTTCTACTGAAAATAACCAAGTGAGAGCATTTCCAGAAATAATTTATTGCTGAAATTCTGAGATTTTTTGGATAGAGATGACTTAAGAGAAGCTGTTTTTTGTGTTATTCACAAAAATAGCAATTTTAGTTCTTTGGAAAGGGTATGGTGGTTAAATATACTTTATTGACTTTTCCTTTTTTTTTTTTTTTTTTAATCCCCCTTCATTAGGGTCGCCAAATTGAATATATCGAGATAGAACGACCTTCAACTGGAGGCCTGGGATTCAGTGTGGTGGCCCTTAGAAGCCAAAATCTGGGAGAAGTTGATATCTTTGTGAAGGAGGTGCAGCCGGGGAGTATAGCAGACAGGTGAGGAGGGCGTTCCCTCTGTGTTTTGCTAATTTTTTTCTGATAATTCTGAAAATGTTATTATAAAGCAAATAAGAAACTAGTAATGAAAACAGTTAACGGTAGCAGCTAACACTTGCTCTCTTCCTATGCATTCGTCAGGCCTTTTGCAGATATTCTCCCATGTACTTGTGGCAGCGATCCAGCTGGTAGTATCATTGCCCTGTTTTATAGATGAGAAAGCTGGGTTTCAGAGAGGTTCAGCACTTTACCTGCAATCACAGAGCTGTTGGCCCTGGAACCACGAGCCATGATAGGATTCCAAGACAGCCGGACTCCAAAGCTAGTGCTCTATTCCACCACATTCTCCTCACAGTTGAACATGGCATTTTAGCTATGTCTGATCAGTAAGATGGAAATACTGAAATTTGCATCTTAAGATTGTAACAGCTGTTTTGGTGGTCATGTCACACTGTTGATTATTTCTCTTATCAATTAAAAGCTTCCTCAAATCTATGTGATTCCCCCTATTGTACTATTTTATTAAAATAAATTTTTTTTAATGTTTATTTACTTTTTGAGAGAGAGAGAGTGAGAGAGAGAGAAACAGAGAAACAGAGCGTGAGCAGGGGAGGGGCAGAGAGAGAATGAGACAGATTCCAGAGCAAGCTCCAGGCTCTGAGCTGTTAGCACAGAGCCTGACGTGGGGCTCGAACTACAAACTGTGAGTTCATGACCTGAGCTGAAGTCAGATGCTTGACTGACTGAGCCACCCAGGTTCCCCTTATTATTATTATTATTGTTATTATTGTTTGTTTTGTTTTATTTATTATTTTTAAAAATTTGCATCAAAGTTAGCATATAGTGCAACAATGATTTCAGGAGTAGATTCCTTAATGCCCCTTACCCATTAAGCCCATCTCCTCTCCCTCAACCCCTCCAGTAACCCTCTGTTCTCCATATTTGAGTCTCTTATGTTTTGTCCCCGTCCCTGTTTTTATATTATTTTTGCTTCCCTTCCCTTATGTTCATCTGTTCTGTCATAAAGTCCTCATATGAGTGAAGTCATATGATACTTGTCTTTCTCTGACTAATTTTGCTTAGCATAATATCCTCTAGTTCTATCCACGTAGTTGCAAATGGCAAGATTTCATTCTTTTTGATTGCTGAATATATATATTTTTTTGTTATTTTTAACAGGTATGTGCAAGCCTTGTATTTTGTTTCTATATGATTCAGGTCCTTTGCTATTCATTTAACGAGTACAATGTTATTCATCACAGTTCTACTGCCTGTTAGAGTAATGACAACAGTACTGGTACTATTATAAAAAAAATTCTCAGCCAATAATACATTTTTGAATTCACATTCTGCATTCAAGGGGTATGAGTTCTAGTCTCTCTAACTGAAAGTTCAGAAATAATGGATTTCAATGACTTTGCAGCTTTTCTTCTGCCATTTCATGCAACATTTCCTCAAGTATTTTCTGAGGAACCTTAGCAATGGTTAGATATATTTGAGAAATTCTATCCTGTTCTTGGAGATAGGGTATACATAGTTAGGGTAACCATATAATTTATTGTCCATGTTGGGAGAGTTTTGGGACTGAGAGGGTATGCAGTTAGTGACACTGAGCCAGCAGGTATACAGTAAGACTATTCTGACAAACCTAAGACAATCCCGGGTGAGCCTGGGCCTTAGGTCACTTACCATTAGTTTACCATAGGCTTTGAAGTCCCTGGACAAAAAGCCTATTTAACTTTGATTGACCCAACTTTTATTTTTATTTTTTTTAAATTAAAAATTATTGGGATATAATTCACATAATATAAGTGTCACTGTTCTAAAATGTACAGTTCACTAGTGTTTAGTGTATCTTCAATGTTATGCAAACTTTTTGTGGTCAGTCCTGTGTCTGAGTTGCTCTGTATGAAGTCTGTAATTACAGAGTGAGGTGAGCATTTCCAAAAAGTGGAATTTGATGTGTCAGCATGTAAACAACCTTTACCAAGACTAAGTGGTCAGGTGACTTCCCAGAGACCACAGTGCTTGGTGGAAAACTTGAGACAGTGGGGTCTGCGAAGAGGAGAAGGTGTTAGAAGAATAAAGAGACTGTCTTGACAGTAGTCCTATGGAGAGATGGAACACAGCTCCTATTCTTGGAGTGAGGCTGCTGTGTATCTGGTGTAGGAATTTAGTGCAAGACAGTATGAGAAGAGACTGGAGAGAGGTGGGGGTCAGTTATTCATGACTTTCTAGTCATGTGAAATGTATTCACGATCAGTTCTTCCTTTCTCCTGAGGATTTTCCACATAGAACTGTGCTATTTTAGGATCTTACCTAAGACCTACCTGTGCTATTTTGACTCTCAAAGTAATGGGAATCCATTATTTTCAAATGTTGCAATGGAGAGACCAGAATTGGTCTCCCCTTGAGTGAAAAATATGAATTCAATATATACAAACAGTATGGAGGAGTTAAATTATAGTAGCAGGAAAACTAATTCTGTTCAACTTTAAAATGCATCAAAATCATATTTTCCAGGAGATTTCACTTCTCTACAACCTGTTTATCTGGGGTTGAGTGTATATTCCCTGAGTAGTTACTAACTGGAAAGAAACGCAGTGTCTTGGCAGTCTATTGGGTAGGGGGAAGGTAGATTAATATAGGTTGATTTCCAGAAAATAGAAGATTTGAATGTGAGTAAATTAAGAACTTACACAAAATCAGTTACATCAGGGTTGAAAGGACTCAAGAGTATCCATTCATTTGGGATTAATTAAGAAATTTTCCTTAACGAACAAACTGTGAATAGGAATTTAGATGAAGAAGTCAGAAAGGAGGACATTGGAGATGGGAAAATGGAAGTGATTTCTGGTATCGTCCTATAGTGGTCACATTTTAAAATAAATGTTTCTTTTGGACTTGGGAAAGGTTCACAAGCAACATTCTCAATTTAATATATGTATATTTCAAAATTATGAAAGTAATACATATATATAATAGAAAATTATAGAATAATAAACTATTTTCCCCTCCCCCAAACATCTAGGACTTTGACTACCCTGAGACAACTAGGAAATACCTTAGAATGTTTTCTTTTTATAAAGACAAGGTCATGGAGCATATACAATTTTTAATCTTATTTTTATCTCTTAACACAAGCCTTTCCTAATATTAATAAAAGGACATATACAACATTTTTTTAAAAGTTTATTCTGAGAGAGAGAGAGAACACAGCAGAGAGAGAGGGAGAGAAAGACAGAGAACACCAAACAGGCTCTGCACTGTCAGCACAGAACCTGACTTGGGGCTCGAACTCATGAACTGTGAGGTCATGACCTGAGCCAAAACCAAGAGTCAGACGCTCAGCCAACTGAGCCACCCAGTCACTCCTATATAAGCAACATTTTTAATGGTACCTGATTTATCATGAGAGCCGTCCACAATTTCGACATCAAAAATAGATATTTCAATATCTAACTTGCTAGTTTCGTTTTTTTAAGTTTTTATTTATTTAGTAATCTCTACACCCAACATGGGGCTCAAACTCACAACCCTGAGACCAAGAATTGCATGCTCCTCTGATCTTGCTAGTTTCACAGGAGAATCTAAAACATGAGTGTCCTCAGAAAACTTAGAATTTTAAAGGATTTACCTAGCTCTGTCTACAGCATATTTAATACAAATGCATACTCAGTGAGTGGTAAATGAGTGGTTTAGATCATTGTGATAATGAGGTAAGTGATGGGGAGGGTGGGGGAGAGAGAGAAAGAGACAGACAGACAGACAGACAGACAGCTGGATCACGGAAGGTGGATTGATTTTGGCCAAGCAAGTCAGAGGACAGTAAAGATGCAGGAAACCATCTACATGAGAGTGGGAAATGCCAGGCGTGTTTGAGTGGGGAAGAATAGATCAGAATAGTTGGAAAAGGGGTTTATGCAGGAAGGAAGCCAAGTTGGAAGGAGTGCTTGGGGACCAAATGTACAGGCCTTTGAATACAAACCAAGTTTATACTGTGTCCTTGAGCTCAGAAGTTACCAAATTCTGCCTGAGTACTTTTAAGAGGTGATTGTGAGGAGTAAATGAGATCATGCTTGTGAAGCATCTTGTGCAGTACCTGGCTAAATGACAAGTGCTTAGTAAATATTAACTGTAATAGAGGTGTTTTTTTCTTAAGATTCGCTAAATTCTTTTTTTTTGTTGTTTATTTAAACATAAAAAAGAGACAGAGCGTGAGAAGGGGAGGGGCAGAGAGAGAGGGAGACACAGTATCTGAAGCAGGCTCCAGGCTCCGAGCTGTTGGCACAGAGCCCAACGCAGGGCTTGAACCCACGAACCACAAGGCTATGACCTGAGCCAAAGTCAGACATTCGATCGACTAAGCCTCCCAGGCGCCCCAGGTTTTGCTAAATTCTTTTAAAAACAGTTCTTTTTTTTTGTTTTGTTTTGTTTTGTTTTGTTTTGTTTTCCTTTTACCTTGGTTAGCAGTTGGGCAGTTGGTGATTGGGACAGAAAAGGGCTTAGATAACAGATTTAGAAGTAATGTCTGCTGATTTTCAAGGAGAGTGGGGCCTAATTATTGACAAGTGTCAGAAAAGCAAGGGACGATGGAGATAGGATGACTCTGCTAGAGAGGAAGTTATTGGTGAATTTGAGGATATAGTTACCCCAGTGTGATATATGTTGAAGTCAGATTGGAAGGGGTTCAGAAGGATACAGTTCTTGCAATAATGGGGGCAGTGTTTTACTTGCAAAACTTGGTAGTGGGGCTCCATACATTGCTTTTGCTTATTTTTCTAGCCAAATGTTTCTTTCTATCTATCTATCTATCATCTCCCTCTCCCTCTCCCTCTCCCTCTCCCTCCCTCCCCCCCCTCTCTCTCTCTCTCCCTCTCTCTCTCTCTCTCTCTCTCTCTCCCTCTCTCTCTCCCTCTCTCTCTCTCTCTCTCCACACTCAAAGTGGGGCTTGAACTAAGGACTCTGACATCAAGAGTTGCATGCTGTATCAACTGAGCCAGCCAGGCACCGCCCCCCCCCCCACTCCAAATGGTTTTTAAAGTGTGTGTGTGTGTGGGGGGGGGTGTATGTGTGTGTGGGTGCACACACACACGCATACATCCATACATGTGCATGCACACATGTTCAGGGATGCACCACTTAATTGGTTAATTAGCTAATAAGTGCTTTGCTGAAAAGCACTCTGAAGAGCTCTGTTATATAATTATTTGAGTAATTGTACTAAGTGAAATAGTGCCATAAGAAATAAACTGCTTCACCTGAATAGATTTTTTTTTAATGATGCTATTATATTACAACAAAATTTTCTTATTAAGGGATCAAAGATTAAGGGAAAATGACCAAATATTGGCTATTAATCACACACCGCTGGATCAGAACGTTTCCCATCAGCAAGCAATTGCATTATTGCAACAAACCACTGGATCTTTGCGTCTGGTCGTGGCCAGGGAACCAGGCCACATGAAGAGCAGTACGTCCACCAGTCTAACTGATACAACTGTGCTGGAAACAGTGAGTTGCAAACTTGGAAAAATAACTCAATTTTGAATTATGCCACTGATTTTAATAAGTGTAAAGACATTTAGAAGGTGTCATTTTACTTGTCATACTTTGAGAAAGATCATCTCTAAATATAGCATTAGCATATTAAACAAGATATTCTGTTTTTTCAACATCCTATGATTCTCCTCATTTAAGATTATCAGTTAACATAGAGGATGAATTGTAGTATTATGTTTAACTTATTTGGTGAGGGAAAGAGTCTTGTGTTCCTTGGTGCTGTAGGGAGTTCCTTAATTAAGCTGAGAGTTTTATTAGAGATTTACTATTAAGTATCTTAAGTAAGATTTAGTTATTTTATTCCAAAAATATTGAAAATTATTATTGAAAAAAATTTTTGTAAGTTAGATGGGATGTTTATGATTAGATTATTTATACCGCAGAATTACAGAAGTTTTCCTTTTCACGTAAGCATGTCTACTGAACAATTTAAAAGAATAAAAGTAAAAGTCTCTTGGAAATCTTTAAACTTGGTTTATAACATTTTACGGATTTTGGCCTCCATCTTCAGAATGCAGGCTAATAAATCTTATTTTCTTATAACACTAAGTGCTAGCTGATTAATTTTCATTCACTGGGACAAAAGAAAAAATAGACTATCTGGGTACAGGACAAGGTCACAACACAAATTAATGTGTAGACATTTTCCCTCTTGCAATCAGTGATATTAATACAGCACAATTTACATAATAAATAGAATGTACAAAGTGGGAAAATGCTTTGCACAGTGGGTAAGAACAAGGGCGCCGGAGCCAGGCTAAGGTGGGTTCGAGTCCAGTTCTTCCACTTTCTAGCTGTGTCCTATCAGGCAGGTTCCTTGACTCCCCCACACCTCAGTTTCTTCTTTTACTTGGAACTAGGAACAGCATCCACTTCACAGAGAGATTAAATGTGCAGATTAAATGAGAATGCGTGTGAAGAGCTAAGCATGGTGCTTGGTACAGAATTTACACTCTATGAGTATTGGTTGTGATCATTAATTTAGGTGTATTTTAGCAAATCTTTTTACTCCGCAGATACTAGGTAGTGTTCTAGATGTGAATTTATTAAGTGTCCCAATATTCCTGATCATTTAAAAAAAAAAGTTTTTTTGAAAGTTTATCTTTATTTTTGAGGCAGAAAAAGAGCATGAGCAGGGGAGGGGCAGAGAGAGAGAGGGAGACACAGAATCCGAAGCAGGCTCCAGGCTCTGAGCTGTCAGCACAGCTGATGTGGGGCTTGAACTCATGGACCATGAGATCATGACCTGAGCTGAAGTCGGAAGCTCAACCAACTGAGCCACCCATGCGCCCCAATCCAATCTTGTTCTAAAATGTTTTGTTTTATTTTCAGGGAGAGAGAGCATGTGCTGGGGGAGGGACAGAGAGAGAGAGAGAGAGAGAGACACAGAGAATCCCAAGCAGTCTCTGTGCTGCCAGCACAGAGCCCAATACGAGGCTCAGTCTCATGAACCTTGTGACTTGAGCCGAAATCAAGAGTCAGCCACCCAACCAACTGAGCCACCCAGGTTCCCCAACTAAATCCAATCTTTTGACCACATCTTTGACTCATTCTGTTACCTGGTCCATTTTTGCTCTTACATTTCCCTTTTGCTTCAATGTATTTTTTCTCCATAGTGCAATTAAAATGCTACCTTTTTCTTGAAGGTTTCTGTAATTCTTCCTTGGATTTGACCTCCTGTCTCTGCCTCCCCTATCTTTCCCCTGCCAACCTTTATAATATTTGAGGTTCTCTTTCAGTTCAGGTAGACATATATTTATTGGTTCCTCCTGTGGGCTGGGCATTGTTCTAGATATTGGGTATAGACTAGAGAATGAGACATGTCTCTGTCCTCTTAGAGCTACATGTCTCTATCCTGTTAGATTCGATATTCTTTCCCATTTTAATTATTTGTGTTTTAGATTATCTCTCTACTGGATTATAAGATTCTCAAGAGCAGGGACCATATGATCATCTTTATCTCCTAGCCTTTAGAGAGTTGCCTTAATTACTCGTATGAATGTTCAGTTTGTGATATATCTGTTACTTCAGTAATTATCGGGAAGCTAAGCATCTATGTCTCGCTAACACTGTGGCTTTTATTTGCTATTAATTTGTAGGTTCATTGGGGCCATATTGAAGATGTTGAGCTCATTAATGATGGCTCTGGATTAGGTTTTGGAATAGTTGGAGGAAAATCGAGTGGTGTGGTTGTGAGGACAGTAGTTCCTGGAGGATTAGCGGATCGAGTAAGTTGACTTGTTTATTTTCGCTTTGGTATTATACAGTTTAAAATGTATGGTTTGAAATGTAATTTTATAGCATGGGTTACTAGGATATATGATTCCATAAATAGAAATGAAGTGTTGCTAAAAATGTTTATCCCCCTCCCCCCCATAAATGTTAATACACACTCAACTTGGCTTTAAACAGTTCCTAAGTCAGCTTTCTTTTTTTGGTGGAGGGGGAGGTTCTGTTGTTGACAGTCTTCCTGATTCCATCAGAGAACAGTATTTTTGTTGAAGAATTGTTAATAGGTGTTGTATTTTGAATATTTGTATTCTCTCCCAGCGTATCTTTCAGGGGCCTAAATGTTAAACTCAGAAGGTACAGTGATTATAAACATTTGTCCAAATATTGTGTGTGGTAAATTTTACTTGATTATGATTTTCTGGCATCATAAGTCAAATGACTACACTTCATTATTTAGCAGTTTTTAAACTGAAAGTGAGCCTTTTTTTTTTTTTAAAGTAGGCTCTTTGCCCAACGTAGGCCTTGAACTCACAACCCCAAGATTAAGAGTCATCTGTTCCACTGACTGAGCCAGTCAGGTGTCCCTGAAAGTGGGCCATTTTAAAACTTATTAACTATTTCTGCTTAGTTTTACATTGAAGAAAATGTTATACATTACATTCAGTTTTTAGAATGTACTCTAGAAATTTGGTTATGACACCACTTAATAATGAGCCCATAGTATGTAGACTGTGATAATCAGTATAGTATGTAAATTTCACTGATTGATATTCAGTTACCTATACATTTATCCCTTCTAATAAGTAAAGAGGAACCTACTACGCAAATACAGCTTTGAGGCAATTTCCTTAGCGCTCCATTTCTATTCAAGGTTCTTCTCCCTTCCACAGTATTTAGAGAAGCAGCTCTCAGGGTTTATTCTGTGGGGGTCCCTGAGACTCTTGAAGGGGATCCGTGGGATCAAGACAGGCAAATGGCACCAAACCGTGCCAGTGGTCACTGCAATCTTCTCCACTGTGTGGTTGCAATGAAAAAGAAAAAAAAAAAGTCTTACTACAGGAAGTGCAACAAAGAGTATTGTTTTTTAGTCAATTTTGACATTGAAGTGCATGTGTGACAAAACAGCACTCCTGTCACATACTGAATTTGGATGGTGGTTTTGAGACAAATATTTGTGAGACAAACTAGCTGCTTTTTTATACAGAAAACACTAACGATTTTTAAAATTCTTAAGTTTTGTGCTCTCATTCAAAATAATTTTTTTTTAAATGTTTAATGTTTATTTTAATTTTTGAGAGAGAGAATGTGAGCAGGGGAGGGACAGAGAGAGAGGGAGACACAGAATCCAAAGCAGGCTTTGTCAGCACAGAGCCCCATGTGGGGCTTGAACCCACAAACCATGAGATCATGACCTGGGCCGAAGTCAGATGCTTAACCGACTGAGCCACCCAGGTGCCCCTCAGTCAAAAATCTTTTTTGCAATATGGTGATATACAGTGTTAGTTTCAGCTGTACATGATTCGATGTTTGTTAATACCGTGAAATGATCACCAGTCATCTAGTTAACCTCCATCACCACACATATTACAGTTTTTTTTTCTTGTGATGAGAACTTTTAAGATCTACTCTTAGCAACTTTCATATATACAGTACAGTACTGTTAACTACAGTCACCATCCTGTACGTTATATCCCAGTGACTTACTTATTTTATAACTGGAGGTTTGTAACTTTTGACCAGTTTCATACATTTTGCCCACCTACGCCCTCCCTCCCCCCCCCCTTTCTGGCAACCACAAATCAGAAAAATCATTTTTATTTTTGAAAAAATAATTGAAGGAAAAATTATGGTTATTCAGATTTGGGAACTTGGCAGACATTTCTTTGAAAATGGATGAAGGAAGCTTGTCACTTCAAGAAAAATGACTGACATTTGTTGGTGATGATAAAATTTGAACTTTCAAGCAAAAGTTAGAACTCTGGAAAAGTTGTGTCTTACCAGGAGTTGAAATTTCCCCATATTTAGACTTTTCTGATTATATTATTGCTGATATTAATACGATTTTTAAAATATTATATAATGAAATATGTCAACATTTGGAACATCTGCATGAGTCTGTAGATCAATATTTTCTGAAGACCAACGTGTGATAGGACAATGTATAGGTGAAAGGTCCATTCAGAATTCAAAATTGAGTAATAGATTTTAATGAATCAGTATTTGAAAGTTTGTTGGTGTAGTTGCAGATGCTACATTGCCACTGAGCTTTAAGAAACTACAACTTGTCAAATTTTGGTGTGTTATCAAAGAATGGGCCTGAAGAGCTATTAAATACTATTAAATACGTGTTCTAACCATGTATTTTATGGAGGCCAGATTTTCTTTATGTACTTCAGCCAAGCAACATATTGCAACATATTGAATGCTAAAGCAGATGTGAAAATCCAGTTGTCTTCTTTTAAGCCAGATATTAAAGAGATTTCCAAAAATATTTAAAACTACCACTCTTCTCACCATTTTGTTTTAGAAAATATAGCTTTTATTTTCAAACTAAAAAGTGTATACATCAATAGATAAAATATATATTAATATATTACACGTATTAAATATTTTAAGGATTTCTCTTTTTGTTTGTTTGTTTTTTTTAATATTTATTTTTGAGAGAGAGAAAGACAGAGTGCAAGCAGGGGAGGGACAGAGAGGGAAACACAGAAGCAGGCTTCAGGTTCTGAGCTGTCAGCACAGAGCCTAAAGCAGGGCTTGAACCCACAAAGTGAGATCATGACCTGAACTGAAGTTGGATGCTTAACTGACTGAGCCACCCAGATACCCCTTCTCTGCTATTTTCTAATTCAGTAGATATCAACAAAAAGAACCACATAAATAAAAGTGCTTTGAGAGTCTCAGTAATTTTTGAGATATAATTGACACATAATAAACTACACATATGCAAAGTATACAGTTTAATAAATTTGATGGGGTGCTTCGGTGGCTCAGTCAGTTGAGCCTCTGACTCTTGATTTCGCCTCAGGTCATGATCCCAGGGGCGTGGGATCGAGCCTCATGTCAGGCTCTACACTGAGTGTGGACCCTGCTTGAGATTCTCTTTCCCTCTGCCCTCTCTCTCTCTCTCAAATAAAAAATAATAATTTTTAAAAGGTTTTGTTTTTTTTAATGTTTATTTTTGAGAGAGAGCACGAGCAGGGGAGGGGCAAAGAGAGAGGGGGGACAGAGGATCTGAAGCAGGCTTTGTGCTGATAGGGGCTTGAACTCACCAATTGTGAGATCATGACAGAAGCTTAACCGACTGAGCCACCCAGGTGCCCCCACCCCCAAATAATAATAATTAAAAAAACTAAATTTGAAATATGTTTACTGGCAAGTTTAAAGTGTGTAGGGCAGTCCAGCAGGCTGGAAACTCAGGCAGGAGTTGATGTCATGGTCTGGACTTGGAAATTTGTAGGGTCAGTTAGTAAGATTTCTTAGGAAACTCAGGCAGGATTTCTGTTAGAGTCTTAAGGCAGAATTCCTTTTTCTCTAGGAAATCTGTTTCTGCTCTTAAAGTCTTCAACTGATTTGATGGTGCAACCCTCCCCCCTTGTTATCAAGAGTAATGTTCTTAAAGTCAGCCAGTTATAGATATTAATCATATCTGCAAAATACTTTCACAGTAACATCTAGATTAGTGTTTCACCAAAAAAAAAACTAGGTACCATCGCCTAGCCAAGGTGATACATAAAATTTAACCATCATACCATCTGTTTCTTCAAGAAAATGAACATATCCATCACCCACAGAAGTTTCCTGTGCTTCTTTGTAATCCCCATTTCTGCATCCTTAATAATTTTTAAGAGTGTGAAGTGTTTCTGAGACCAAAAGGGTTGAAAATGGTCATTTTATGAGCCTTCAAAACACATTTGGGGCAGAAAACATATTCTTTAAGGGTTTTTGGAAATTTTTTGTAACCTGGAAAAGGATGAAGTATTGTGGAATATTTTGATATCTTTTTCCACATTTCCTCCCCAACACCCCCCCCCCCACTTTAGCAATTTTCATAGGCTTGTTTGCTGGAGTAGCATTTTTCAAGATGCAAAGTGGAGTAGTTACTGTGAAAAACAAAGGGTCAGATAAATTTAGAAAACACCAAGTTAAATAAAATCAAATAGACTTTTTTACTGTAAGAATTTTCTGAGCTTTTAATATCCTAATGTGCATTAAGAATTGTCACAAGGAGAATATGATGTGCAGTTTCCCAAATTAATCCCTTTGAGACACTGTTGGGAAAGGCCCAGGTCTGATATTTAGCCTTTACTGGAAGGGATTGTCACTATTTCAGGTCATTAGGGAGGGGGTTGTGGTATGCCCATCAGTCATGATGGAGAAGCAAGTGTTTATTTATACCAGACATTGTTATCTACCTAATATATATTATTCTCATGTAATCTTTGAAACAGTCATAAATTTTATTTTCAAATTATAGATTTGAAAGCTGTTAAGAAATTGCCCAAGGCTACTCAACTAGGAAATGACAAAGTCAGGATTGAGCCCACATCTATCTGACTCTGAAGCCTGTGTTTTACTGCTTAAATCTATTTATCTAAAGTTCATCCTAATGTTTTTCTTTTTCTGATGTATACTTGTCCAGAGTTGGTCTAAGCTTATCAGGAAATAGCCAGCTCTAGAAGCAACAGAACAATTGGCTTTTTCCTGTAGGGAATATGGTGAAGTCTGATCATAGGGGACAGAGACATCCCCTCTCTCCTCACCTCGGCTAATGGCAGATAAAATCTCTTCAACAGATTCTGTGTGTTGTTGCTAAGCCTTTACAAGTTTTTGCTCATGTAGCCTGAACATAGGTTTAAATTTTTTTTTTTAATGTTTATTTATTTATTTGAGAGAGATTGAGACACAAGCACGAACAGGGGAGGGCAGAGAGAGAGGGAGATACAGAATCTGAAGCAGGCTCCAGGCTCTGAGTGGTCAGCACAGAGCCCGATGCAGGGCTTGAACCCACAAGCTGTGAGATCATGACCTGAACCAAAGTCAGATGCTTAACCAACTGAGCCATCCAGGTGCCCCAGCCTGATTATAGCTTTAAAAGAATTAAAGGGAGTTATTGCCTTTAATTAAAATGTACTCCTGTTTTGAATACTAATGTTCACTCTTGACTATTGCAATCTTTGTGGTAAGGGAATACAGATGTCTTGGGTCATTAGTTTAAGTGTGATCAAGATTGATCATAAAGTGATACCTACGTTCAGCTAGTGGGGTTAATTAATATTACTTTCTTCAAAGAATATAAGATGAGATAATAGAAAGTTAGAAAAAGAAGTCCATATTATTTAAAAGATTTTTATGAAATAACTCTTTAGTGTTTCCTTTTGTGTGTACAGATAATACACAGTT
The DNA here is from genome assembly GCF_018350175.1 of Felis catus. Classification (NCBI taxonomy): domain Eukaryota; kingdom Metazoa; phylum Chordata; class Mammalia; order Carnivora; family Felidae; genus Felis; species Felis catus. The sequence continues at coordinate 50,611,570 of NC_058375.1, forward strand.
AAAAGGTGGGTACAGTTGAGGGAGTGTGGCAAAAAAACACCTAACTGAGGTCACTGCAGCATAAAGGGTCATCAGAAAGCAATTGATCAGAAGCAATTGATGATTTGCTATAAGCAAGACATTAAGCTAAAGACTTTACATATAGTATTGAGTATAATGCCCACAACTCAGAGAGGGATTTATTCTCATTTTGCTTAAGAAGGATCTGAGATTTCGGTAGAATAAGTAACTGACGTTTGGTCATACAGCTTGATCGAAGTAGAGCCAGGATTTGAACTTGGGTGTGTCTGACTCCTAAGCTGGTCCTTGTCCTTCTGCTGTCTACTGCCTCTAATAGTATAAAGTAAATGAAAAAAACTATTGATTTATATGAGCTTTTTAAGAAACACTTACTGAGATTTAATTACAATGACCAATCATTTAATGTAATCAGGGCCAATTCCATGGATAGGAAAATTGTATTGTGTAAGGGGAGTTAAAGACCTACAATCTATGTTATAAATCTATAATCTATAATCTATAAACCTATAGACCTACCTATAAACCAACCTGTAATCCTCAGTCTCCAAAATTCACAGTACCTGAAACATACATCTTTTGAGAATTCCGTTCAGCTATGACAAAAGTTTCAAAAATTTTCAGCAGTTAGAACTTTTGTTTTTGTTTTTGTTTTGAATTAAAAATGGGTAGTGTAAAACTTCATTTTACATAAGTATCTTTCTTGTGGTCTGGAGAAATTCTAGGGAAATCAGGTACACTGAGTTTATCCTGTTTTCTCTAGAAGGTAACTATAGCAAAGCAACCTATTTAAAAGTTTTCACGAATTATTGACATTTTGGAGTTAGGCAATTATGAGTCACATTAGCTCTCCAGTAATCTTTCATACTAAGAAAGAATGTAACCAAGCAAGGATTGGAGGGTGGGTGTGTACTATGAGAAATTTTCAGCCTAGAATAAGTGAGGCTCAGCTTGAGGCCATTGAATAGTTGGTTATTCCCAAGAAATTTTGCTTTGAGTCTATAAACAGATATTTTCCTTATCCTTAAATATTTGATGAGGGCTGTGAGAATTTGAGTAGAATAGGATAGATATACTTAGATGTATTATCTTCCTTTAATTCCTTAAGGAAAAGAGTGTTTATTTTATAAAGTCGCTGTTTTCTGCCAGTGTTAGGTTGTCTTTTGATTAAAGACCAGTGATAGAATTGGCCTGGCATTGAAGCTAGTAATAATTTTATTTTCTGTTTTTAGTTTAAAAAAAAAACAAATTTATTTTATAGCTTTTATTTTAAAGCTTGAATTCCTTTAGGTATTCAAATATTTTTATTTTATTATAATATATTTAAAAGTTTTTAAATTTATTATTATTTTTTTAAGTAGGCTCCGTGTCCAATGTGGGGCTTGAACTCACAACCCTGAGATCAAGAGTCACATGCTCAGGGTGCCTGGGTGGCTCACTTGGTTAAATGTCTGGCTCTTGATTTTGGCTCAGGTCATGATCCCACAGTATGTGAGTTCAAGCACCACATAGGCTCTGCACTGACAGAGTGGAGCCTGCTTGGGATTCTCTGTCTCCCTCTCTCTCTGCCCTTCCCTGGCTTGTGCACAGGCTCTCTCTCTTTCTAAATGAACGAATGAATGTCACGTGCTTTACTGACTGAGCCAGCCAGGCACCCCTCATCTAGTCTGCCTATCAGAGAACTTAAGATGCAAAGTAATATATTTTTTTAGCCTATAATTGCTAACTTGGAATAAGTGATACTTTTAATGCTTTTACAATAATCTGTGGTACCCTATTACATCAGCTGTTATTATTATTATTTTTTTAATTTTTTTTCAACATTTATTTATTTTTGGGATAGAGAGAGACAGAGCATGAATGGGGGAGGGGCAGAGAGAGAGGGAGACACAGAATCGGAAACAGGCTCCAGGCTCTGAGCCATCAGCCCAGAGCCTGACGCGGGGCTCGAACTCACGGACTGCGAGATCGTGACCTGGCTGAAGTCGGACGCTTAGCCAACTGCGCCACCCAGGCGCCCCGATTTTTAATTTGATTTTGAGAGAGCGAGAGAATCCCATGCAGGCTCCAGGCTCTGCGCTAAGCCCGATGCGGGGTTCCTTCTCACGATTGTGAGATCATGACCTAAGCTGAGATCAAGAGTTGGACACTTAACTGACTGAGCCATCCAGGCACCTCTGCCCTCCCCCCCCTTTTTTTTTAAGTTTACTTATTTTTGAGAAAGAGAAAGTAGATCAGCTGTTTTAATTTTTGTGCCTTCCATACTATTTAGCCTATATGCATAATTATTTTTCTCTGTGAAAGAACCCATGGGTTAATAAATTTTTATACTTGAATGTTTGATTAGCATGCTCTGTGTATTTTTATTTTTAAAGTAATGTCCACACCAAATGTGGAGCTTGAACTCACAACCCCTAGATCAAGAGTCACACACTCCACTCACTGAGCCAGCCAGGCGCCCCAACACCCTGTCTTTGAATGTTAGCATAGCTATTTATTGGCTATCACTGATTTATGATTTCTGTTAAAAGAAAGGATTCTATGCCTTTTTTTTCCTTGCACAGTAGATAGGTTATGGAGGGAGAATGTTGATCAGAAAATATCAGTAAAATGTAATGCTTAGAGCTTCAGGACTTAAACAAGGTAGCTGTCATTTTGGTGTCTTTCCTATCAATCTGACTGATGATTGTTTTTGCGCTTATGAATTCCTTAGAACACCTGTTTTTCTGGAAGAAGAAAATGTTTGACTTTCAGTGACAGATGCAAATTATCTACATCATTTTAAATTGAATTGAGGTAAAATAGGGAAAAAAATAGTGCCTAAGGAAGTAACTAAATATGTACTTATGGTGAAGTGCCCTTCTTTAGCCAAATATGAAAACACTTATTGGACAAATTCTTTATTCTTTGGCCCAGCCATAATTTTGCTCAAGGATGGTTTGATTTACAGAGGCCGCTTCACCCTTGTTTTTCATCATAAGCACTGACTTCTTCTTGAGTACTTGCTTTATCTCAAGTTGTTACATTGATAGAATATCAAAATTATCAGTGCTTAAAGTAGAAATCCACCATTTCTTTTAATTTTTGTTTTGTTTTTGTTTTTGAGAGAGAGCAAGATAGAGTATGAGCAGGGGAGGGGCAGAGAGAGAGAGAGAGAGAGAGAGAGAGAGAGCGAGACAGAATCTGAAGCAGGCTCCAGGCTCTGGGCTGTCAGCACAGAGCCCGACATGGGGCTGAAACCCACAAACTGTGAGATCATGACCTGAGCCAATGTCGGACACCTAACCAACTGAGCCACCCAGGCGCCCCAGAAATCCACCAATTCTTTTTTGCTCTTTGCATCTTCTTTTTTTCTGAGTTTCTAAATTGAATTGCGTTTCTGTTTTCCTCCTCTTCTCCTTTTCCATTTGCTTCTAGGGCCTTTTCCAGACTTCAAAACAAAGCCCATAGCTTTTTACTCATTCTTTTTTTTTTTTTTTTTTACATTTATTTATTTTTGATAGAGACAGAGCACAATTGGGGGAGGGGCAGAGAGAGAGGGAGACACAGAATCTGAAGCAGGCTCCAGGCTCTGAGATGTCAGCACAGAGACCCACGTGTGGCTCAAACTCACAAACCATGAGATCATGACCTGAGCCGAAGTCGGATGCTTAACGACTGAGCCACCCAGGCGTCCCAACTCATTCTTTTGATCTAATACCTTCATCCAAGTTTCTGCAAAATTGGAGAAAAGGAAGGATGGGGAATAGACTTTTTAGTCTTAAGATTTTGTTTGTTTTGTTTTTACTTTTTTCTTCTGAATTTCACCTATACCTTACAGATAGTGCTTTCTGGAGCCAGGAATATGAAGCCTAGTACTGCACAAGCCTGATGGTCATTGCTCTATTCTCAGGCTGTCTTTCTCTCCCAGTTGCAAAATACCTACTTTTCATCTTCATTTCACTGAAGCTTTTTGACAGTTACAGTTTCTTGGAGAACAGGAAAACAGTAAATTGATCTACTAGTGTCACTTTGAAGATACTGAAGTGTAAGATAAAGGACTAATGAGAACTGGTCTTCACTGGGACAGCTTGGGTTGAACCTAGGTTCTCTTATTATCTTTATGACCTTGGTCAAGTCAGTCAACCTTTCTGAATCTCCATTTGTTCATCTTTAAAGTTGTCCTCCTCAGGGGCTCTTGGGTGGCTCAGTCGGTTAAGCATCTGCCCCTTGGCGTTGGCTCATGATCTCACGGTTCATGGGTTCAAGCCCCACATCAGTCTGCACCATCAGTGCAGAGCCTGCTTGGGATTGTCTCTCCCTGTTCCTGTCCCACTTGCACTGTCTCTGTTTCTCTCAAAATAAAATAAACTTTAAAAATTATAAAATAAAGTTGTCCCTCTCTGAATGAGATGATATATGAAAAGTGATTTTCGACCTGTAAGGTATTTTGCAGTTATAATTTTTTGTAACCAGCTATGTGTTAAATTTTGGTATCTTTAATATAGTAAAGATAAGTAAAGAGAATTCAAAATTTCCAATGAAACAAAATGCAGATGGGTCTGCTGTTTCAAGAATTTCACAGTTGGAGGTAGAATGGAAATGTTAAACATTTTGAACTGATGTGCTTTTTTATTGTTTTAAACTTTTCTGTGCATGAGATACACACATAGAAAAATGTACATAGGAAGTATGTATGATGGCTGTGCACGTTTTAAGTAATAAAATAATCACCGATATACATATCGTTTAGTTTAAGAAATAGAATGTCACAGGGGCTTCTGGGTAGCTCAGTCAGTTAAGCGTGTGACTGTGATTCAGGTCATGATCTTTAGGTTCATGAGTTCAAGCCCCACATAGGGCTCTCTGCTGTTGGCACAGAGCCTGCTTCGGATCTTCTGTCTCCCTCTCTCTGCCCCTCCCCCACTGGTGTGCGTGTGTGTGCATGCTCTCAAAAATAAACATTTTACTTTATTTTTTTAAACATTTATTTTTTCGGGGCACCTGGGTGGCTCAGTTGGTTAAGTGTCTGACTGCAGCTCAGGACATGATCTCACGGTCCATGAGTTCAAGCCCCGCGTCAGGCTCTGTGCTGACAGCTCGGAGCCTGGAGCCTGCTTCCGATTCTGTGTCTCCCTTTCTCTCTGCCTCTCCCCTGCTTGTGCTCTGTGTCTCTCTGTCTCTCAAAAATAAATAAATTAAAAAAAATAATAATAACATTTTTTTCTCTTTCTTTTTTTTTTTTTAACTTTTATTTATTATTGAAAGACAGAGCATGAGCATGGGAGGGGGCAGAGAGAGGGGAAGACACAGAATCCGAAGCAAGCTCCAAGCTCCAAGCTGTCAGCACAGAGCCCGATGTGGGGTTCGAACTCACAAACCGTGATATCATGACCTGAGCGAGATCATGACCTGAGCCGAAGTCAGATGCTTAACTGACTGAGCCACCCAGACGTCCCTCAAAACTAAACATTTAAAAAAAAATAAAAGAAATGGAACATCACATATCCTTGCTTTAAATTCATCCAGAATCCTGACTTTATATATGCTAATGACTCCTAAATTTAACTCTGTGGTCTGGACTTTTCTCCTGAACTCCAAATTTGTATATCCAGCTGCATATTTGACATTTTCACTTGCATGTCTAATAGAATCTCAGACTGGCTATCTCCAAAACTCCTCATTCCTACTCCCACCCATCCATTGCTCTGTAGTCCTCTATCTCCATTAATAGCAGCTCTGTCTTTTCAGTTGCTTAGGCTAAAACTTTGGAGCTTTAAGTCCTTTTGTCCCCTCACACCTCCTGTAGAAACTATCAGTAGGGTCTGCTTAAAGTTCATTAAGAATACATCTAGGATCTCACTTCTCAACGCTCCAACTGCTAACCCAGTCTGTAGGCTACCACTATCTCTAGATTACTGCTTTAGTCTACTAACTGGTATCTCTGCTTCTGTTGCTTCCTCTCCTGTAGTCTATTTTCAGCACAGAAGCTTGAGGATCTTGTTAAAAGTAAGTCAGATAATGTCACTTCTCTTTCAGAACACTTCAGTGACTTCCCTTCCCATTGGCTCCGAGTAAATGCTCTGCACTGCTGACCTCAGTTAATGCTCCCTTCTCCTCCTGACTACTCTCCTCTTTGCTCATTCTCTTCCCGCTACACTGATATCTCGCTCATCCTTACACATGCCACTGAGTTATCTGGCGTTGAGAGTTTCTAGCTTTATGCTGGAGGCTTCTGATCCAAGCTCCTTCCCTTCTTGAGGCCCAGGGCTTTCTGATCTCTTCCTTACTTTTGTGGCCATTAATACCCTGGCTCCAAGCCATCAGGCATGAAGTGATGCCCTTGAGCAAATAAATGACTGTTTTAGAATTCTAGATACTATTCTCCTTTTGAACACATCCTCCACCCCATCTTTTTTTTTTTTTTTTTTGGCAAAGATTTCCTTTTCTCTGTTGCCAGTTCAACATTCATTAAGACTGTTATGTTTTATTTAACGTTTTATAGATGGCTTCTTTGTCAGCCATTTTGCCAGAATTGAAAGTCTGATAAATTGTTATTAGCTAGTGAAGTTAGATCATTGATTTCTTAGAATATTTTTTTTTATTTTTGTTATTTTTCTTTAATTTAAATCCAAATTAACACAGTGTAATAATTTTAGGAATAGAATTTAGTGATTTATCATTTACGTATAACACCCTGTGCTCATCCCAACAAGTGCCCTCCTTAATGCCCCTTGCCCATTTTGCCCTTCCCCCCCACCCCCTCTCCCCTAGCAACCCTCAGTTTCTTCTCTGTATTTAAGAGTCTCTTATGGTTTGTCTCCCTCCCTGTTTTTATATTATTTTTGCTTCCCTTCCCTTGTGTTCATTTGTTCTGTGTCTTAAAGTCCTTATATCAGTGAACTAATATGATATTTGTCTTTCTCTAATTTCGCTTAGCATGATATCCTCTAGTTCCATCCACATAGTTGCAAACGGCAAGGTTTCATTCTTTTTGATTGCCGAGTAATACTCCACTGTATATATAAACCACATCTTCCTTATCCATTCATCCATCGATGGACATTTGGCTCTTTCCATACTTTGGCTATTGTTGATAGTGCTGCTATAAACATTGGGGTGCATGCATCCCTTCGAAACAGCACACCCGTATCCCTTGGATAAATGCCTAGTAGTGCAATTGCTGGGTCGTAGGGTAGTTGTATTTTTAGGTTTTTGAGGAACCTCCATACTGTTTTCCAGAGTGGCTGAATTTTGTTTTTTTCTTGAATTAAAGGATGGAAGACTCCAGACAGGGGACCACATCTTGAAGATTGGTGGCACAGATGTGCAGGGAATGACCAGCGAGCAAGTTGCCCAAGTACTAAGGAACTGTGGGAATTCAGTCAGGATGCTTGTTGCAAGAGACCCAGTTGGTGAAATTTCTGAAACCCCTCCCCCCCCTGCAGCCTTACCTGTAGCCCTGCCTGCTGTAGCCAACAGGAGCCCTAGTGTTGTAAGTATACAAACCATTCTTTAATCTTAAATACTGGATGTGAGATCCTGCAAGATTAGAAATCCCTTCAACTCAGAGTGCCAACGATTGTGAGTAGTGTCCCCAAGGAAGTTAAGAAGAACCCTGCTAAGAGACCTTAGATAAGTTTTATTTTGTTTGTTGCTATGTCTCAGGGTTAAGTCATTCAGCCTCCCTGAGCTTCAGCTACTCTGTAAATTGGAAAATAATAGTACTTGCCATTTCTTTTTCTTAAATAAAGGCTTTTAAAAAATTTTTTAAATTTTGTTTAAAAAAGATTCCTTTTTAATGTTTGCTTATTTTTGAGAGAGAGGGACAGAGTGCGAGTGGGGGAGGAGCAGAGAGAGATGGAGACACAGAATCCTAAGCAGGCTCCAGTTTCTGAGCTGTCAGCACACAGCCCAATGCGGGTCTCGAACCCGTGAGCTGTGAGATCATGACCTGAGCTGAAGTTGGACGCTTAACCAGGCACCCCTTAAATTTTATCTTAAAGTAAGATTCAAACCCAACATGGGGCTTGAAATCATGACCCCGAGATCAAGAGTTGCATGCTCTACCAACTGAGCCAGCCAGAAGTCCTAGTACTTGTCATTATTATTTCATTAGAGTGGTGTTGAGGCATCCATGTATTGGAGGGGAAACTAAATATTGGTCAGTGTATGAGTTACTACAGATAGGAACAGAATGACCAAAGGAAATAAATAATATTTGTTATAATAATCATTATTATTATCATCAAACACCTAGAATTATTGAGGTCATCTGAAATCCTCACAGGAATTCTGCAAGATAGGTCTTAATCTTTCATTAAGATAAGATTGCAGGGGCGCCTGGATGGTTCAGTCAGTTAAGCGTCCGACTTCAGCTCAGGTCATGATCTCACGGTCTGTGAGTTCAAGCCCTGCGTCGGGCTCTGTGCTGACAGCTCAGAGCCTGGAGCCTGCTTCTGTGTCTCCCTGTTTCTCTGCCCCTGCCCCGCACATGCTCTGTCTCTCTCTGTCTCAAAACTAAATATTAAAAAAAAAATTAAAAAAAGAGAAGATTGCAATACATGAAGGAACTGAAGTCCAAATTACTCATTAAAAGTCATAAAGTGAGGGGTGTCTGGGTGGCTCAATAGGTTGAACGTCCAACTCTTGATTCCGGCTCAGGTGATGATCCCAGGGTCATGGGATTGGGCATGGGTTGGGCTCTGTGCTGTGTGTGGAGCCTACTTCAGATTCTCTATTTCCCTCCGCCCCTGTCCCCAACTTGTGCTTTTTTGTCCCTAAAAAAATAATAAACGTATAAAAACAATCATATAGTGAGTAAGTTGAAGCTGGGATTTGAATTCAGGTCTTTCTGGTCCTTTCCAAACCCTTTCCAACCAGCACACAGGCTCTGAATTAAGGGGTAATAAAGCGAATGGAAAGAAATAGTTTTTAAAAGGAGGGGCCATGGAAGAAAGAAGGAGAAGTGATTTTGGTGGGAAGAGGTGGAAGACCGTCATTCATCTGCATTCGAGGGGCTGTTCTATGAAGTTGTTGGCCTCTCCCTCTTTGACATCTTGTCGCTGGAAGTTTTCTGCCGGAGATGTTAGCATGATTTTTGTTTTCCTCCCCAGACTGGTTACAGCCACTTTCTTCCCTTCCATTACTTTAGCTCTCTTGAGCCTCCAATTCAGTAGTTGGGATCAACGTAGCTATGTGATAAGCGAGAATTTGATGCAATCACCCGTTTCCTTTCTCCTGTTAGCGTTTTGAATCGGATCATGTTTTTAGACACTTTATTCTTTTAAAGAACTATTTTATTTTTTAATTTATTTTTTAATTTTTTTTAATGTTTATTTATTTTTGAGACAGAGAGAGACAGAGCATGAACGGGGGAGGGTCAGAGAGAGAGGGAGACACAGAATCTGAAGCAGGCTCCAGGCTCTGAGCTGTCAGCACAGAGCCCGACGCGGGGCTCAAACTCAGGGACCGTGAGATCATGACCTGAGCCGAAGTCGGACGCTTAACTGAGCCACCCAGGCGCCCCAGAACTATTTTAAATTAGAAGACAAGTAATGAAAAAAGGTTCTAGGTTGACAGTTTTTGCTCACAATTATTATTCACAATAATTCTTAGCATTTGTTTCAAAATTTTTCTTTACATTTGTTTCTTTTTTATTTATTTTTTGAGAGAGGGAGGGTAAAAGTGAGTGAGAGGCAGAGAGAGAGAGAGGGAGAGAGAGAAGCGAGGCTCACCCGAAGCGGGGCTCGAACTTAGGAACTTTGAGATCATGACCTAAGCCGAAGTTGGATGCTTAACCAACTGAGCCACTCAGGCACCCCTACATTTGGTTCTTTTAGATAAAAATTTATCCTGAGGTTTTTTTTTTTCTAAGTGGCTGTTATTAGTTTTCTGTTGTTGTGTAACAAATTATTACAAACTTTGTGGCTTAAAACAACATGCTTTGTTCACAGTTGTGCAGTTCAGAAGTCTGGGTAGGACGGGCTGGGTTCTCTACTTAGATTCCCGTGTGGCCAAAATCAAGGGCTTGCTGGACTCTTATCTGGATGCTCTGGGGACAGTCTGTTTCTAAGCTCATATGGATTGTTGGCAGAAAACAGCTCCTTGCATCTGTAGGACTGAAGTCTCTTTTCTTTGCTGGCTGTCAGCTAAGGCCCTCTCAGCTCCTCGAGGCTCCCCGTGGAACTTCTCATAGGACCTCTTCATCTTCAGACCACAAGTCCAGCCCTTATACTTCAAATCTTTGTCACTTCCTTTTCTGCTGCCAGCCAGAAAACTGCTTTTGAAGGGTCTGTGATTAGATTAGATGCACCTGGATAGTCGTCTTTCTGCCACATACTGAAACATAAACACAGGAATAGCACCAGGAATCAAAAATCATGGGGACCATCTTAAGATTCTCTCTGCCACAGGTGCTAAAAAAAATACTTGACAAACCATGCACAAATTGTGTACACAGTTATGGAAGTAAATATATATCATTAAAAAGTTTTTTTTCCTTTTAAGACAGTTCTCTCTCTCTCTTTTTTTTAGGACAGTTCTCTTTTTGAAACTTATGATGTTGAACTCATTAAAAAAGATGGACAAAGTCTTGGAATTAGAATTGTTGGGTATATTGGAACTCCGCATACAGGTAAATGAATCATTTCCATTTTGTATTTGGAAATAATTGTAAAGGATGTTAAGGTTTCTAGATAGTAAAATTAACTATCTGCAGACTTTAATTTAAACACTGAACAATAAACCGTGTATTTTTAGTGGCAACCAGTTACTTTTCAGTGATTAGAGAATTACAGTTTTATCTCAGTAGTTTTATAGCTGACTTGATTTTCATTAACAAGGATTTAATTATCCAACTCATCATATAGCATTTGAATTGTACCTTCTTTTATTTCTTAAATATATTTAAAATATTGTGACTGTTACATATTACGACACTTTAGATGTGATAAAATAAAAAGATTACTGTATTTCATATTGTAAATGTCAAAAAAGTATTAGTATAATCACTAATATATATATATAAAACAATTTATTTGATTAGAATTATTTTCCTGTCATATAAAAGGGTTCTATTGTAATAATAAATACATGGCCCAAGTATTTCTGAATAACATCCCCTCAGCTCTTACATGTAAAGATTTGGTAACTTTCACTGTATGAATTACTCTGTTATTATAAGGCAGTCATTAGAGTAAGGTAAAATAAATTTTTTGCACAAATATTTGCTAGTAACATGAATTCACAGGTATGAAATGTTCTAGTTTTTTAAAAAATAGCAAGATTAGAAAGTTAATTTTTTTTAAAAAATTATTATTTTGCATACTTACAGCAGGTGGAAAGATTAAGAGTGCTAATGTATTCAAAGTCCTGAATGAAATTCATGTCAGGCCACTTTGTGCTATTTTAGCCTAATGAAATAACTGTTTTCAAACCTTTAGATTTTTCTGAGTGCCACCTTTATTAGGTTCAGAATTTAAATGAGTTCCAAAAGAGCTAAGTATGGATTGTATAGTAATGTTGGGGGGAAAAAAAACTATATTGAATAGCTCTTAATATGCTGTCTGGTTAAAGAAATCATGACTTTGTTCCTAAACTTGTGGCTTATGACTCAAATACTCTATTAAGTTTTTAGAGTGTTCTTATAAAGTTAACAATATACACACAGAGTAAAATGAAAGTGAATAATAGAAGACTGAGAAAATCTGATGTGTATGTTACTGAATAAAGAAAAGAATCCTTTCTCCTCTTTACCTTCAAAAGAAGTTTTGGAGACTGGGCGGGGGGCAATGGTAAATCCAAAAACTAGAACATTTAAAAACTCAAACTCAGCATGCTATTTAACATGTAGTCTTTCAAAATAATATTCATTTTATTCCATTCATTGGACTTTTGAGGGGGTTACTTAGTTCTGAAAGGGATAGAGAAATGAATGTAAGAAAAGTCTAGTCAGAGAAAGAAATATGTAAGTAACTCTTAATTATTTAAGGATAAGTGAAATATATGTTTTAGTAGAGATCTAAGCAAACTATCATGACAGTTGAAAGATTAAATTTGATGAAATAAAGAATTCACAAAGAAAGGTATTTGCGCTAGTCATGAAAAAGGATTTTAGTAGAAGGGGTGAGGTTATAGGAAGAAAAAATGGATAAGAAAAGGGATAGCATCATGACAATACTTAGTGTTTTGGTGAAATCTCAAGTCTTGTGTGTGTGGACTTTTGTCTTGTTGGAGGGATGGTAGTTGGATGTAAGGAAAAAAAGACATTTGGGGCAGAGTATAGAGGTCCTTGAGTATGAGTCTATGAAATTTACGATTATTTAGGCAATAGGAATCCATTGGTGTTTAGTTTTCTTCTATTGACAATATTTTAAGTTCATTTGAAATGAATAAAAGTACAAAATCATCCAGAGTTATGGTTTTCATTTTCCAGTTTCTCCTCCAGTCTTTGCCCCTAGGAACGCATGCTTTTTATACAGTTGTAATTTTTATATAGCCATTTGTTTCTATTTAAATATTTTATAATATAAAGATTATGTAACATTGTGAAGATTCTACTTAAAAAAACAAAACAAAACACTATGTGTACTTTTCCGTATCTGGGAAGCTAACAGTGAACTAAATGTAGGCCGGAAGACCAGGTAGGAGGGAGACTCTTGTCTTAGTGCTGGTGAAAAGTGACGAGGTCTCTGAGGCAGCAGGGAGAAGGGGGACAGCCCAAGAGAAGAGGCTGAGACTGCCTGGGCTCTCCTGAATTCCAGTTGGTGGTAGAGCACATTTCATCAAGGTTCCATTACTGATGATTTTTCCAGAAATAGTCATCAGTCACATCATTTCAAATTCGGGTCACTCGTGATGGTGACAGTTTGAAATAATCCATCAATTTCCCTGCTTGTGTTCAAGATAGTATTTATCAAGCCTCGAGTCAGCCCCTGTAGCTAATTAACCTCTTGATATGAATTTTGCAATCAAGGTCTAATTAGAGCTTTCTTCCTTTTTCCATATGTTTTCGTGCACCTCAGGGGAGGCTTCAGGGATTTATGTGAAAAGTATAATACCTGGCAGTGCTGCATACCACAATGGCCAAATTCAAGTGAATGACAAAATAATTGCTGTAAGTACCTGTCCTCTGTTTTAGAATGGAATCAACTTGGGGGGTCGGGGGGGAGTTATCTTTATTATAATGTATGTGAGAGGAGAATGGCTTCGCATAATCTCATAATGTTTCTTTTTTTTTTTTTTTAATTTTTTTTTCAACTTTTTTTTATTTATTTTTGGGACAGAGAGAGACAGAGCATGAACGGAGGAGGGGCAGAGAGAGAGGGAGACACAGAATTGGAAACAGGCTCCAGGCTCTGAGCCATCAGCCCAGAGCCCGACGCGGGGCTTGAACTCACGGACCGCGAGATCGTGACCTGGCTGAAGTCGGACGCTTAACCGACTGCGCCACCCAGGCGCCCCTTTTTTTTTTTTTTAATTTTTTTTTCAACGTTTTTTTTATTTATTTTTGGGACAGAGAGAGTCATAATGTTTCAAAAAATTGAGTGTCATCTCATTGATTTGGATTCTTGGGGTTCTAAATTTGTTTGCTTTTTGTTTTTGTTTTTCATTGTGTGTGAAGAAACAAATCAATAACCATATTGGTAGGAAGAAAATATATATATATATATATATATATATATATATATATATATATACACACACACACACACACACACACACATATATATATACACACACATATATCTGAAAGATGGTCTGCCATTCTTCTAGAAAAGACTTTTTTTTAATTTTTAAAAAATGTTTTTATTATTTATTTTTGAGAGAGAGAGAGCGCAAGCGAGCGAGCATGTGCATGAGCTGGGGAGGGGCAGAGAGAGGGAGACACAGAATCTGAAGCAGACTCCAGGCTCTGAGCTGTCAGCACAGAGCCTGACCCAGGGTCTGAACCAATGAACCGCAAGATCATGACCCGAGCCAAAGTTGTCAGATACTGAACCGACTGAGCCACGCTGGTGCCCCTAGAAAAGACTTTTCAAGCACCTCTGTGTTTTTTAAACTCACTCATTTTTCATAGAAAATAGGCTATTAACCAGATCTTTTTATCTCTTCATGAAAGTAATTTTTCTACTAACTGTAAGTAATTTTGAATACATACAAAAAAATAGAACTATTTTATATATTGGAGAATATAATAATTACCTTTTGTCAATTCAGACTGGTCTTTCTTCATTTAGTAGAAATTGGTTAAAGTTTAAAGTTTATTTGAATAATATTTTTGAAGCATACACACACACACATTTAATTTAGTGATTTACATAGAAACAAATGTTCATTGGTGTCATTTGAATCTTCGTCCTTCAAGTCCATCTAGGGAAGCACCTTTCATGACTCTTGGCTTAGGAAGCGTCTTGTGATTTGCAGGGAATGGAGTCAAGCAGTAAGCAGTGGATGCTTTGGAGAAAATACTTCTAGGGAAAACTAAAAGTAATGGTTTGGCCAGCTTGGGAGATGAGGCCTGTGTGTTCTGATGGACTTCAGAAATGAGCAATTGGGCTTGACTTAGATTAGTAAATCTGTTTCTTGCATATACTTCTTCACAGCACTAGAAAACTATGGGGGGAGATGTGTGTATCTCTTCTGGAAACTACCACATAATGATATGACAGAGGGAAGAAGTATTGGATGACCTCTTCAATGTTGATAATACAGGCTTGTAGTTAGTACATCTTGAGAGCTGTGTTTAACAGTTGACCATCTTTGAAGGCACTTTGAATTTTGAATAGCATAAGAGACTAAGACCTTTTCCCTCTCAGGCTGTCAGTTAAAATGTGTGACTCTCAATTACAAGTTTGAATTTGCTCCGTAGGTTGTCAGGACATTTGTCAGCATGTTTCACTACTAATTTTGCCTCCTATTCAAAAATAATTCCTTAGGTTTAATACAAATTCGTTTTGGCATAAAATGAATTGCCCGATTTTATTCTGCCTTGTCAGAGTTGAAAATAGTAGCTAACCTGAAGCTTCTGTTTAATGTGTCTCTTAACATTTTAGGTTGATGGTGTCAATATTCAGGGTTTTGCCAACCAGGATGTTGTTGAAGTGTTACGAAACGCAGGGCAAGTGGTACACCTAACTCTGGTTCGAAGGAAGACATTTTCATCTGCTTCTCCACACGAATGGCCTTCAGACAGAGGTAGTTCATTCCACGATCCCTCTCCCCACCACGTAGTCTAGGTTTGGAAGAATATCTTATCTACAGAAGTTGCTCTGTGAGTCTGGGAAGGAAAAACTGCCCACCTTGTGTAATGTAGTGATGGAGAAATGAATCAGCTAGCTCATTTGTGCATTGAAGAAGAACTTCCTTGTGCCATTCCAAATGTTAGAACATGAACCCTGACATGCATTAAGCTTTGAGAGCTATTTGAAATGGAGATGGAAATAATTTTTTCCAAAAAGCTTCTAAATTTCATTTATTACTTATATTTGAATAATAAAGCTTCGACACCTTTTGTTCTAGGGGCTCTCATTTGTCTAAGGCTTTGACATTTTGCACACTTAAGATTTCATACTACTTCTAACAATATATTTAATTCTAATGTCTCCTGATTTACTCTATGAAATACAGAGGGGAGAAAAGAAGGATTTCTATTAAGAACATTTTTATTTGTAAAATATTTGTTATTTTGATTAAAGAATAGCAAATTGTCATTATGGAACAAATGGTATGCATGCCAGTTTTTTAATTATCAAGTTATTAATGTGTAGATTGAAAAATTTGACAGTCCTGAAAACAAATTCAATTTAAAATGAATGACTAGTTATAGAACTAGTAAGAAATAATTCCATTAGAATTTGTCAGAAGATGAATATATTTTTTTTCCTCTCTTCTGAAGATATAATAAGCCTGGAAGCCTTGTCTCAACTAATATTGATTTATATTTAAATGGGAACTTTTTAAGTTTTATGTGATAGTGAAAATTTTGCTGCTGAAAGACAGATGCCCTGTCAACTGCATCGTATGTATGAAATTAAACATTGCCTAAATAGTACAAATTGTACCAATGCTATATTGACCTTAAAAGGTTTACATAAATATTTATATCAACATAATGGTTTTTAATAGCTCTGATAGAGCCCTTGGCTTCAGTCTACTGTATCAAATAAAGTACGTTATCTGCGAATTAGCAATTCTTTCCTGCGCATGCCTCCATTTTAAATTTATGTTGGGATAAATTTTGACTCTAAATTCACACTTCTTCCACGGTTGAGATGTCCTTCATATGGGTTTTACTAGCACCCTTAGAAGAGCGCTATACTGTAGCACTTATCACTCTGTTTTGGGATCACCTGTTTCATGTGTAGTCACTATAATGAAAGGAAATGGTGATGCCTTTGTTCCCTGCCCCACGTAACACATTTTCCTCTGCCTTCAGTCTTTTACTGAGGGAAACTGCACAGCTTCTAGCGCTTGCCCAATACTTGCCTCTACTATTCTAGATCTTACTGTCTTTCTCTCCTACTGTTTGTATACCTTATATACCTTTTTGGTGTACCTGTTTGTATACTACTTGTAGCATACAATTACATCATGTACTGCTCTGTACTATAAACTGTGGTATGCAACTATTCTCCCCAGTTACATTAGCAACTTTGGGCCTCATTACTTTGGCTAGCACTAGGCTGTGGTTTTAGTGTGTATCAGTGGATTAATGATGTAAAAAATATCATGTGGTTGAAAATTTCATGCTAAGATCATAGGAACTTGTAACTGGCTATATTTTTCAACATTTTATTGTTGACCTCTGAACAACACAGGTTTGAACTGTATAGGTCCACTTATGTGTGGATTTTTTTCCAATACAGTACTGTGCTATATTTTCTATAAATGTGGTTTTTTTCTTTCTTAAGATTTTCTTAATAACATTTTCCTTTCTCTATGTTGCTTTTACTTTTTCTCTAGAATACGATATAATACATAATAAACAAGTTCTGTTAATTGACTATGTTGTCAGTAAGGCTTCTGGTCAACAATAATCTGCTATTAGTTACATTTGGGGGGGCATTCAAAAGTTACATGTAGGTTTTCAATTGCATGGGATGGGAAAGTGCCTCTAACCTCCACATTGTCCAAGGGTCAACAGTATTGTAAAAATTTTTGTAGATTTTTTTCAATGTTTATTTTTGAGAAATAGCATGAGATGGGGAGGGGCAGAGAGAGAGGGAGACAGAGGACCTGAAGCAGGCTCTATGCTGACATCAGAGATCCCAATGCAGAGCTCCAATTCACAAACTGTGAGATCATGACCTGAGCTGAAGTCGGATGCTTAACCTACTGAGCCACCCAGGCGCCCCTGTAAAAATTTTTAAACATACAGAAAAATTGAAAAACATATAACAAATACCCACGGACCCACCATTTAGATCCAACAGTTAACATTTTGCCATATTTGTTTCATCTATTTGTCCTTTTCCCTGAACCCTGTGAGAGTGAGTAGTAGACATGGCACTTTAGTCCTGCATACTTTATAGCTTCTAAAAATAAAGATATTGTCTTACATGATAACATATCATTATCACAACGAAGAAAATTAATAGTAGTCCCTAATATCCAATGTGCAGCACGTACTTAAATTTTTTTAATTGCCCCAAATGTCTTCTGTAGCTTCTTTTCGCACTCCCCACTCTCTGAAAGAGAAACCTCATAACATCAAGATTCAATCATGCTTTATGTTTCTTTGGTTTCCTGTGATATGTTTCTTCAGTTTCTTAATCTAGAAGAATACCCGACCCCTGCCTCCACCTCCATGGCACAGACTTTTCGTGAAAGGATTTGTCCATTTTGTCACCAGAACACTACATTCTGAATTTCATTGTCCTTGTGGTGTAATTTAACTTGTTCCTCTATCCACTGTGTTTCCTGTGAGAAGCTAGATATAAAGCCCTAGTTAGATCCAGATTAAATGTTTTTGGTAAGAAAACTTTGTAAGTCATGCGTGACCATTTAAAAATGACCAAAAATGACTCTTGTTCAACCTTTCTTGTGTTTAACAGATACATAATGACTTGCATGCTTGAGATTGAAAGTTTTGGATATCCTATTACTCAGCTCAATTTAGCTAAGGGAGGAGAACCCTTAGCTGCAACCAGGGGAATTCTCTCCAATTCCCTTCCAATTCATAAAGTTACCTATGTAGAGTTGTTGTTTTTTTTTTTTTTTTTTTTTTTAACTTATGGTGGTGTCATGCCAGAACTTAGGTGAGCCCAGAGCAGTGGGAAGGGCTTATTCTGCATAACCTGCTCCTTACCCACCACAAGTGCAAGAGTATATACAGACCTTAGTGTTCTTTTTCTTTACCAA
The DNA here is from genome assembly GCF_018350175.1 of Felis catus. Classification (NCBI taxonomy): domain Eukaryota; kingdom Metazoa; phylum Chordata; class Mammalia; order Carnivora; family Felidae; genus Felis; species Felis catus. The sequence continues at coordinate 50,629,930 of NC_058375.1, forward strand.
GGCTATGTTGATAAGTATCTTTTGTAGAATGACTTGGCCTTGCTCTTCTTCCCCATTGCCTGGTTCCTTATCCTTTCGAATGCTACCAGAACTTCCTTATTTTTTTTTTTTTAGGAATTGAGCGGTTATCACACATGACACTTTAAATAAAGTATCATATATGTAAGTTACCTGAGGTGTTTGTAATGAGGTGGTCAAATGGGAGAACAGGACTAGAATGAACTCCCTTAAATATGGTCTTCAGCTGCTAGTGATTCAAGCTAGTAATTTTTTTTTTTTTTTTTTTTTTTTTTTTTTTTTTTTTTTTTAGGAACTGTCATAGAATCATCGGAAATACCAGCCCTCTATTCAACTGGAGCAGTGGAAACAGAAACGAATTTGGATGGTGGGGATGAGGAAACTGAAGAAAAAATGGGTAATCTAAAAGCCTTAGAAAAATTAGGTAGACACAAAGCATTCAATTCAAAACAATCAAAGTAATTTGACTTTCTCTTATTTGTTAACTGTTTTCTCCCTTTAGAGCTAATACGAGAAATTTTAGAGACATTTTGGAGATAGGAAACAGGATATTCTTAATATCAACATCTTACCGCTTGTGACAATTGAAGACCAGTCGTTATTGTTTAATCTTTGTTTAATTAATTTTTTTAAAACTTTGTTTTGAGAGCACAAGTAGCGGAGGGGCAGAGAGAGAGGGAGAGAGAGAATCCCACGCAGGCTCCATGCTGTCAGCATAGAGGCTCGATCTCACAAATTGTGAGATCATGACCTGAGCCGAAATCAAGAGTTGGATGCTAAACCAACTGAGCCACCCAGCCTCCTCTGTTTAATTAATTTTAAATGCATTTTTATCAGTATGTGTTAACCCTTTTCATCTTGCTAGCATTTTAACAAGCTTACTGCATATGTTAGCTTATGTATTGTCGTTGATACAGTTATAGATATCTAGGTATCTGTATACATATAGCAGTGTTTTTTAACATAATAATTTGTAATCTATACATATGTATGTTTTATCAAACTGCCAGATTGTTATATATTTATACTTTAATCTTCTTTTCAATTGATGTGCAACTTTGTCCTCTTTGTACTTTGATAACTTGGCTACGGAGTTGACTGTTCTGCAAGCATTTTGAATAACAGTCTCACACAATTCCCTGCACAGCATTGCTCAGGAAAGCCTTGACAATTGAATGAAATGGGATACTTCACACCATCCTCTTCCAGAGAAGTTTTGGCTTTGTCTTGTGTCAGGAAAGAATGGCCTGAAGGAAGGAGTAGCCCCTCATTCAAGTTAAAAAATTTCCTATAATTTGGAAATTTACCTTATTCTTTTTTGACCCGAGTGGATTGTATTGTAGTATGATCTTTGCTATTTAAATTCAGGTGTACCCGGATAGATTGTCATGGAGCTGTTGGGTGAAAATCAAATACGTTCTGAAATTAGAAATATCTTTAGACGTTTTTATCTGCTCTTTTTGGATCAATCTCACTGCATTTTTTTCTTCATGAGTATGTTTAATTTCAGTTTGAGAGTAAGACCAAAGTCATTGAACTGCTAGAAGTTAGCTTTCTTGTTTGCTGTAGGGGCAGAAAAACTGTCCCTTCTTCCCTTCTAGGTTCTTTGGTCTAATAATTAAATTGACGTAAGACAGATTAACAGGAGAAAAACACATTCTATAAGTATGGAAGCCCCATAAAAATATGAGACCCAAGAGTAAGTTGGGCAATTGAGGCTTACATGCCGTCCTGAATTAAGGAGTGGGATAGAGGCCTGTGGCTTCAAAGACAAGGAGGCTAATTTGCAGCGTGATAAGAAGAGCAAATGTTTGGTGATTAAAAGTTTGCTCTACCATGACAATAGGTCTTTCAGATAAAATAATTATCTCTGGTGATAGCTCTTTCTGGTATAGGCCTCCTATCTAAATTCTTTTAGGTAGTTAAGGGAGAGGTAAAAGTTTCTCCTAAGTCTGTTGGGTCTTGACTGTCTTTAGTTCTAAGTATTCCATGTGCTAGAATGGCATATTTTGGGGTGGCATATTCTGCTCCCCTTCAAACATTGGAGTAATGTTTCAGATCATCATAGTTTTCATTTTCTTAATGTTTATTTATTCATTTCTGAGAGAGGGGCAGGCAGAGAATCCTAAGCAGGTTCCACACTGTCAGCCCAGAGCCTGATGCAGGGCTCCAACTCACGAACTGTGAGATTATGACCCTAGCTAAGATCGAGTTGGGCACTTAACCGACTGCGCCACCGAGGTGCCCATACTATTCGTTTTTCAAGTACTTTTGTGTAGCTCAGGATTATTGGGCTGCTGAAATTAGTCTTTTTCCTCTGGTACTTAGCTTTGTGCTGTGCTTTAAAACTCAGTGACTCTTGGGGCGCCTGGGTGGCGCAGTCGGTTAAGCGTCCAACCTCAGCCAGGTCACGATCTCGCGGTCCGTGAGTTTGAGCCCCGCGTCAGGCTTTGGGCTGATGGCTCAGAGCCTGGAGCCTGTTTCCGATTCTGTGTCTCCCTCTCTCTCTGCCCCTCTTCCGTTCATGCTCTGTCTCTCTCTGTCCCAAAAATAAATAAACATTGAAAAAAAAAAAAAACTCAATGACTCTCTGTGCTTCCATTGTACAACTGAAAGATGAAAAAAGTTAAAAGGAATTGTAGGTGAAATATCATTATTTTATACATGTGTGTGAAATGTCTTTAAATATCATATTCTTAAGCTTACCAATTAGCTTACCAGATAAGAAACTGCTGCCCGGAAGAAATTAACAAAGATGGTAGAACTCTTAATGTAATTTCTTATGGAGGTGTTGACAGCAGTAAATAGACACACAGTGCAGAGCCCACGTGAATGATACTTTTTTTTAATAAGACTTCCGGTTAGTTATTCCCTTAATGTAACCTAGCGTATCAGTTGGTAGAGTTACTTCATGGATATTCTTTTGTACATGTAGTGAGTTTAGCTCTTTAGTGTTAGTCTTAGTCTCTTAATTCTGAGGTTAGCCTGTTTTACTTGATGATTTGCATTATGTAATTAAGCATTATATGCACCCAAGATGAGCTGTCCGGACTGAAGACTGAAAGAGCTGATATTGCAAGTTATGTTTGATTTTAGACAGATGGTTATGTCATTTGGAATAAGTGTTCTGTGACTTGTTTAATCTTGTGATAAAATGGAGAGTTTTTCTTTAACTTACAGAAAAAAAACGTGAAGGTTTGCTTTTTCTGCTACTATGGATGTAAGTTGAAATTGTGTTTTCAGTACTTTAACTTTCACCTACTAGGCATTATTCAGACTATGAACGGTGCCCTGAGCTTCTGGCTAAGATCATATGGAGGACAGGCAGGATACTTAAAATCTGTCTTAGTTCTTGAATGTTATCTTACCTTTGCAAAAAAGGTAATATTATACTTAGGAGTCAAAAAGGTATAACTAACCACGGAAGACCAAAGTAAAGCCAGAGTTTCTATTATATTAAAGCTCATGCATCTCCGTGGTTGAATTAAACCAGACAAGCCTTTATATCTGCCCAAGTGAGAATTCTGACTGGGTTGTGTTGATATGTCCACTTGATAGTAAAGATATCTTTTGATAAATCTGTACTTTTTCTATGGTAAGTGGAAAGTATTACTTTGAAGTGATTAACATTTAAATTAAGTCCTTGTTTGCCTTAACATATTGTAAAGCAAAGCCAGATGTATTTTTCTTATAAACGGCAGGATGTTTACATCTAAAGTGCATATATTTCAAATTTCATTTCTAAGTCATCATTTCCTTTTCCCTTGAAAATAGTTCTTAACAAAAAAGTCCCATCATAATTTGGTCACAATCGGCCTTACATTTTACATTAGTGTTATAAGTCACCTCTGATTTACTTTACCTGGTAGACCCAAGTTAATGCATTTTCCTTTTCATTCGTTTCCCTTTTACTTACTGGAACTGTGTGGTTATTGAAGAATTTAGTAGTTAAGTGTGTTTGACTCACCGTAGCTTCAATATTCTTTTTTTTTTTTTTTTTTTTAATCCAGAAAAAGTTCCTGACTCTCTAGAAAATGAGCTGAAATCTAGGTGGGAAAACCTTTTGGGTCCAGATTATGAAGTAATGGTATGTTAAAATGTTGCAATAAAGAACACTCATATCTCATTTCATGTTAAGCTCCTGACACTGCAGTTCAAAGAGATGGGAGAGCCCAAGAATAGCCAGCTTGCCTTTGTTTTTTACCTCCTGCCTTTCTTCCCTAGCAGATCAATTGATCTTTTCCCCCCTCTTTTAGCATTTTAAGCTATAAGAACAATTAAGGACTGCACGCAAGTTTCAGTTACAATTAGCAGACACTCAGCTCATGTTGAAAACATTTAAGTCAACAGTAGGCAGAAGAATCTTAGAAAGCTTGCCTTTAAATTTATAACCTATATCAGCTGCTTAAAATTGCTGGCATTTTTATGATTGCTTTTATGATCTGTTTGTTTTATTGTACACTGAAAGGGCTGTGGATATTAGTCCTATGTTTCACAAAGAATCTTACAGTTTTATGAGAAAAATGAAAGAATGATTATCAAATGGATTAGGGAGAACAGGAAGTAATTTAGGTTAGGCAGAAGTTTATAGTGCCAGTGGTCCATTAGACTTTCTTTCACCTGTTATTAGATTCATTGAGTAAGGGATTGATTACATTCCCCCCTATGAATCCACATGAAAGCAGAAAGCTGTGCTTAGAAAAGCCTCTACAGTGTTCACTAAATGCATTAGTAATAAAATATTCTATTAAATTTCTATTGTCATTCATGTTTTCTTACATATGTTTATCATTAGCACTCGTTGGCTGGTTGGAGAATTTTTTTCTCTTCTTGGTTCAGAACATACAACCACTATCTAGTGTCAGAAAATTTCTAGTGTTTTTAAGATGAGTTAAAACATTCAGTGCTCTGTTCTTGCTAATTTTGTACTTGCATGTTGGTTGTTATGAACGCCTGCTTCTTTACTTCATAGATTTCAAATGCTGTTTTGTCATTAGGCTATCTATCACCTTAGCCAATAACCTTTTCTACTATTCTTAGTGGTTTGATACTCAAAGTAATTTGGTGTCTGAGTATTTATGAATGGCCAGTTTTGTCGTGGGCTCTTTTTTGTTAAAATTTTACTTTGCCCTTATAACTGTATTTCCAAATTTCATTTATCATACAGTGAGGTCATAACAGATTAGGTAGAGAGGGGAGACATACTTTGAGACTGGGAATTTAAAGTGACAGCTTATTCATTAAGGGTTCTTGCTGTTTTGAGGGATGAGAAGAAGAAAGGAGAAACCAGGCAAGATGAAAAATGCATGCACATATGCATGTACTCCAGTATTCCTTACTTCATTTTTCTTCTAGAATCTACTTCTGTGAAGTGCAGTACTTCTAGAAGCTTTAAGTTGGATCATTGTTTAACTTACTCCTCCCTCCAGATGTACCATATTTTATTAACAACTCACAGATGCAAATCATCAGTAAAGTATTTTGCTTGCTGGCAATTTACTTCTGTGGATTTCCACCACTGGAGCTTAGAACAATAGTTTTAGGCCAGGGTTGAAAGCTTCAAGTATTCCATGAGCCTCTCACCAGGCCAGGTCTTTCTGTTTGTGTCCTTGCCAGCCAAGTCTCCTAGGGAAATGGTAGAGCTTTTCTGTAGAAAGTCAGATGCTTCAATTTTTCCAAACACATCTTACTTTACTGACCTTGCAATCTTTGTTTTAAGGCCTGGATTTAAAAACAAAAATGACGATAACTCTTGGCTTTGCGAAAAGAGTAAAATTTTTATGGACTCCTTCTAACAGAACATTATATTAAAATTTTAGGGGGCATGGCTTTTTAAAAATAGTGTATGTTTTTGCCCATCCCCTTCTGGTTCAACTTCTGAGTAATTTGGTGAGGGTGGGGGGGGGGTGGGGGAGGGGGAAGGATTGCTGTAGAAAACAGTAACAACAGAACAGGAAATATTCGCTGAAATTCTACATTATGTGTTATACTTATGGATTTCAGAAATATCAAAAAAAGATGAGAATGTAGATCCGTTGGTGTTATCAATATATAGGGTTTATAGATTATTTTCAGAAAACCTAAGAAGAAATAAAGTTATGCTTTTACAGATACTGGATTTTTTTTTCTTGTAAATTTAGGTTGCGACTCTGGATACCCAGATTGCAGATGATGCTGAGTTACAAAAATATTCAAAGGTAAGCATTATTTTTTAAAAGGTTACCAGTTTTTTGTTGCTTGAAGAACTTTCTCTAAGTCCTTGTTGGAGACACTATGTTTCCAGAATTTTAGTCTTAGATGATTTCTGGAAATGTGGTAGGTTCTCACTGTTCTGAAAGGTGATGGTTACGTATGCCTGGGAAGGGCATGGCGTGCCTGTGCCTCTTTCAGAAGCCAAACCCAGGTTTAATTACTTTGCCCACTTTAAAGGTAGTGCACAGAGTAACATTGTGCAGAGTGTGTTAGCCTTTCAGATATTATTAGCAAACCTTTTAAAATGCTTGCCAAAAATCAGGACCACAAATACAGACTTTAAAAAATCTTTCAAGGGTGCCCGGGTGGCTCAGTCAGTTGAGTGTCAGACTTCGGCTCAGGTCATGATCTCACGGCTCGTGGGTTCAAGCCCCAAGTTGGGCTCTGTGCTGATAGTGAGGAGCCTGGTTGAGATTCTCCATTGTCTCTCTCTCTACCCCTCACCCCCCTCTCAAAATAAATACATAAACATAAAAAGATGTGTAAATGCCATCTTTTTCTCTATTTCTTGAACATATTAATTACAGCTTATAAGGACTTTAAACAGTTAATTCTAATATCTAGATCAACTTTGGATGTGTTTCTATTGTTTGATCTTTTCTCTTATTGTAGTTCCTTGTTTGTCTCTCACATCATACCATAAGGTAATTGCCCAACATTATGTAGGACAGCTACAAAAGGCTTCAGATGATGTTATCGTTGTCCAGGGGGATTCATTCTTTTCTCTGATAAGTATAGTGTGTGTTGGGGGTGGGTGTGGGGAGTGGATGATCTCCGAGATGTGGCAGAGGTATGGTTCTGGTAAGGTTCAGACTCTGTCTGGTTTGCCTTTGCTCCTAAGACCTAGCCTTCCAGGTATTTCACACAAGTCTGGAATGTTTTTTACCTGTCCCCTCTTCTTGGTGGGACCTGAACTCCAGTTCTATCTTCTCAGTACTTCAGGGCTGCTAAAATCTTGGTTTTTCAGAGGTTTTCTTTTTTCCTTTCCTTTTTCCTTTCCTTTTCCTTTTCCTTTTCCTTTTCCTTTTCCTTTTCCTTTTCCTTTTCCTTTTTCTTTCCTTGACAGTGCGAGTGGGCAGAGGGCAGAGAGAGTGGGAGAGAGAATGTAGAGCTGAAAGTGGGGCTCGAGCTTACCTGAAGAGGGGTTCAAATTCACGAACCGTGAGATCATGACGTGACCCGAAGTCAGATGCTTAACCAACTCTGCCACCCCAGGTGCCCTTTCAGAGGTTTTCTGATTGGCTTTTAGCCTTCTTGTTCATATAGCTTTCGAACTCAAGAGACCTCCTTGGAGAAAACCTGCCTTAGCTCAGGCTCAGTTCCTCATGCAGCTAAGCTCTAGTTGTCTGCCCTCCCATGTTCAAAGCCATTAAGACCCTGTGTCATCATACTCTACGATAAGTTAAAAAAAAAAAAAAAGTATAATAACCACACTTCATGCACCTCTTACATCTTAAAAAAATGGCATTGTCTTTTTCCGGGCGTATGTTCTTCTCGCATTCATTCCCTAGTTCCTTTCACCAGTCTTACTAATTTCATTTTCTTTCCTGATTAACTTCTATACAATATATATATTTGTACTCTAATTCTTGTATAAAGACACAGAAAGGCTTTGAGTTGAATAGACTTTCAGAACTAACTCCTAGAAATTCACCAGTGCATTCAGCTGTACATTCATTCATTCATTATTCATTCATCAAATATTTATTAATATCTATTTTGTGTCAGGTCCTCTACTGGGTGCTGGCGTTTCAGAAGATAACGGAGGAAGAAAAAAAACCACACACACACACACAAAAACACCTTCCTGCAGAAGTTCTGTTTTTTATAAAGATTTATTTTATTTTTAGAGAGTGTGCATGAGCAAGTGTGCACAAGCAGGGGAGAGGGGAAGGGGGAGACAGAGAGAATGAATGAATGAATGAATGAATGAATGAATGAATGAATGAATATTAAGCAAGTTCCACACTCAGTACTGAGCTCAATGCAGGGCTTGATCCCACGTTCCCAGAATCATGACCTGAGCCCAAATCAAGAATCAGACACACAACCGACTGAGCTATCCAGGTGCCCCTAGAACTTGTATTTTCATAAGGGGAGATAGGAAATAAGTAAGTTACACAGTATTGGTGATATGTGTCATGCAGAATATTGAGGCAGTGAAAATGAATGAGGAATTCAGGACAGAGGGTAGGTTTGCACGTTTAGGTAGGTTGACCAGGGAAGGCCTCATTAAGAAGGTGACACTGGAAGGAAGCATTTTAGGAGGTGGAATAAGCAGCCTAATTTTTCTTCTGTAGAATATGAACAATAATACCTTTGTTGGAAGGTTAAGTATAAATATACATAACATATGCCTTAATATAGCTCAGTGCTAACACATAAGAATTGTTCAGTAAATGGTGATTTTGTTTCCCAGTTGTGTGCTTCATTTTTAGTTTCGAACTTTTTTTTTTTTACAAGAAAGCTATTTTAAAACATTTAATCATTTAATTGAACTTTTGTTGTGCCAAAGTATTTAATTCCTTAAATTTTTTTTATCCTGGGAGAGTTCTGCATAATTGCACTGTTCTCTTTTCATGTTTAGTTGTTACCTGTGTATGTTTACATATTTGTGGTTAGTATGTCCATCCTTTTATGTAACGTATGTGTGAGGGAGAAGGGACGTGTACTTTTCCCACATCACGTTCTCACACATCTCTACTTTTTTTCTATAATTTCTTGATGAAATTAATCAAGATGTCCACAGATTATTTCTGTATGTTGATGAAATTATGGTTTTTAAAAATCCTCTTGGGGCCCCTGGGTGGCTCAGTCGGTTAAGCGTCTGACTTCGGCTCAGGTCACGATCTCGCGGTCCGTGAGTTCGAGCCCTGCATCGGGCTCTGTGCTGACTGCCTGGAGCCTGTTTCACATTCTGTGTCTCCCTCTCTCTCTGACCCTCCCCCGTTCATGCTCTGTCTCTCTCTATCTCAAAAATAAATAAATGTTAAAAAAAATTAAAAAAAAAATCCTCTTGTAATTAGGAGTTTAGTTGTTGGCTCAGTGTCTTGTTTCCCCCTGCAATATGTAAGGAGACTATTCTAGTGGTGCGTCACAGAGGAGGACACTCGAGTTTGTGTAGGTGCAGTGTCTCACCTCAAATTATGCAGCTAGATAGCAGGTGCTTAGAGCACCTTCATTCATCTCTGAAATATTTGCTGAGTTCCTACTCCGTGCCGGACACTGCTGCCAATGGTAGGCAGTAAAATGGAAAAGGCTTTTGCTCTCATAGAGCTTAGACTCTGGCTTTGGGTAAGGGCATGATAATAAACAAGTGAAAGGTAGCTTGATCAAATAGTTGTAGATTGTAAATAGTGATGCAAAGGAGTAAACAGAATGGTGACCTCACAGCTGGGGAGGAAGGAGCATTTTGGAGAGAAAGCCAGAGAAAGCCTTTCTGAGCCCGGGCCTGAAGGATAAGGGCATGTGGGGCTGGGAACCTGGTGACTGGCAGGTGTAAAAGTCCTTTGGGAGGATAGGGCCAGCTTGTGGGAGAATGGAAGTTGTTAGGGTCAAACTGAGTGAAGATTAGAATTAAAAAAATTTTTTTTTTATCTTAATGTTTATTTACGTGAGAGAGGGACAGACAATCCCAAGTGGGCTCCGTGCTGTCAGTACCAAGCCCAATGTGGGGCTCGAACCCATGAACCATGAGCTCATGACCTGAGCCAAAGTCGGACACTCAACCGAATGAGCCACCCAGGCGCCCTGAAGACTAGAATGTTAAATGAGGATGGTGAGGGAGACCAGGTGCTACAGGGCTTCTAGATCCATGGTGCTAAGCCTGCGCTTCAGTTGTGGTGCCAGGTAACACCAGTGGAAAGATTAAGTGGTTCAATGTGGAGATCTGCGGTCAAGGCTGTAGGTTTTTCTTCCATCTCCTCAGGTTTCTATTTAGGGAATCCATGTTTCATGGACATGGCTGGTGTTCCTAAGGGTCTGGCTGTCTTCAGGTGGTCACTCCAGTTTGCTTCTCCATTGCCACCACTCTTGAAGGGATGACGATTCTGGAAGCATCTTCACGAATTACTTACTGGCCAGTGTAATAGATAAGCTTTTCTTATGAGGTGGATGGAGTTGTGGGGAAAGAGGGAGGTGAAAGCAATTTACACTGGCTTGAGCATTAGCTGCACTGCTTCTAGGAAGCCGTTAATCATGACATGAGAACGGTTTTCCCGCATCTGGGGAGACTGTACTTTTAGGGATGGCTTTCTTGGCAACTGTTTACTATTAAGATGATCACAGCACTGTGAGGGAGAAGCATTTAGCTCATGCTGGTGACCTTTCCGCTGGCCATCAGTTGTAATTTGGAGTGAGCATTAGTAATATCCCTGGTGTGGGAAACAAACATAACAGGTCCTGTTGTCTGGTTTTGACAAGACAGGCTGGCAGATTTCACTTTATTTCCTTCCTGAATTATATTCTCTGAACCAAAGGACATTAAAACATGAGTTTCCCCCTCACTCTATATAAGCAAATCTAATTTTTAAGGCAGTGGGATGTACCACTCTCCCACCCACCCCCACTCCAGGAGTTGCAGTGGGTATTAACACTTGATTACCAGGATCAGTTCTTTGCTTTATTATTTTTTTAATTTTTTAATTTCTTAATTTTCATTTTTTTGAGATAGTGTATGTGGGTGAGCAGGGGGAGGGGCAGAGGGAGAGAGAGAGAATCTCAAGCAGGCTTCATGCTCAACATGGAGCCCCAGTCCAAGGCTCAATCTCATGACCCTTGGATCATAACCTGAGCCGAAATCCAGAGTCAGATGCTCAATTGACCTAGCCACCCAGGGGCTCTCAGTTTCTTTGCTTTAAACACGTTTTCTCCTGGGGCGCCTGGGTGACTCAGTCGGTGAAGCATCCCACTCTTGATTTCCGCTCAAGTCATGATCTCATGGTTCATGAGATTGAGCCCTGTGTTGGGCTCCATGCTGACAGCACGGAGCCTGCTTGAGATTCTCTCTCTCCCTCTCTCTACTCCTGTCTCATGCACTCTCTCTTTCTCTTTCTAATAATAAACATTTGAAAAACGTACTTTTTCTCCTTTATTTCTCACAGACACCCTATTGGTCAGCAAGTGTTTTCTTCTTTCCAATTTTAATATGTGGAAACTGAGTGTCAGGCTAGTAGAGTGACTTGTCCAAAATCACATGCAGCTAGTAAGTGGCAAAGTTAGGTAACAAATCAAGGGTTACGTGGCTTCTACACCTGTGCTATTTTTTCTTTTGAATAAATAATATATGGATATGACCTAAAATTAAAGGGCGCCCGGGTGGCTCAGTGGATCAAGCGTCCAACTTCAGCTCAGGTCATGATCTCATGGGTGGTGAGTTTGAGCCCCGCGTCAGGCTTGTTGCTGTCAGCGCCCAGCCTACTACAAATTCTCTGTCCCTGTCTCTGTCTCTGTCTCTCTCTCAAAAACAAATAAAACATTTAAAAAAAAAAAAGACCAAAAGTTAAAAAGTTACATAAGTATATACTGCAAAAAGTAAGCTTCTCTCCCATCCCAGTCCCCTTCTAATCCTCTGCAGACACAACTACTGTGTCAGGTTCTCAAGTGTGTGATTTTATACCTCGCTGGTCTCTTTTTTGAGTGGAGAGCATACGGCACAGAATCCAGTGCTATAGTAACTGTGGTCCTCTGCTAGGGTAGTGGCCTATCAGAAACAGGAGCTTTTTCAAAAGACACATGTCCTATTTTTTCCTCGTGACGAGTATTCTAATTTTGTCATTTGTGGTGAAGCCCTTAAAGGAAATTGTGATCCCTTCCTTTCCTCCATTGAGAATTACTGTGCAGGTATTGCTAAAAAGTCTTTTCATTCGTTCAGGGAAGGGGATGGTACTTTCTCAGTATAGGTAAAGGAGGTTTATTGGAAGGATGGCGTTTGAGTATATTCTGAAGAATGGATGTGGAGAAATAACTGGAGATTCCAGGTGGAGGAAATACCAACAACAAAGGTAGAACAAGAGTCATAAGTGCAAAGTGTTTTGTTTTTTTTTAACATTTATTTATTTTTGAGACAGAGAGAGACAGAGCATGAACGGGGGAGGGGCAGAGAGAGAGGGAGACACAGAATCCGAAGCAGGCTCCAGGCTCTGAGCCATCAGACCAGAGCCCGACGCGGGGCTCAAACTCACGGACCGTGTGATCGTGACCTGAGCTGAAGTCGGACGCTCAACCGACTGAGCCACCCATGCACCCCAAGTGCAAAGTGTTAAATCAGGTGTCAAAAGCTCAACTACCATGTGAGCTAGGCAGGTAACATCAATGCTATTTAAAACAATAAGTGCCAATTGATTCTTGAGTTTGGTGTTAGGTGACTTGAAAAGAAGCTTCACTGCATTTCTGTACAAAAGAGTATATAGTGTATATTTTTTGAATATTTAGAATTAAAATTTTAGATGGGTGAGAAACTTTAATGCTGTGTTCCACTGTTAGTTGAAAAGCTGCAGCTTCATTCTTGGTATGTTTGTTTTTATTTATGGTAAATTTAGTAATTGTTTCCCTTTTATTTTTTTAATCTTTAAAGTTTTTTTTGTTTAGTTTTGTTTTTTTTTTTTAGTTTATTTATTTATTTTTGAGAGAGAGCACAAGCTTGGGAGGCACAGAGAGAGGAGACAGAGAATCCCAAGCAGGCTCAGTGCTGTCAGTGCAGGGCCCCAAGCAGGGCTCATACCAATGAACCTTGAGATCATGGCCTGAGCCATGCTTAACTACTTTAGAGTTGATACTTAACCAACTGAGCCACCCAGGTGCCCCTCCCTCTAACTTTTGAACATAAATGGCATTTAACATCTTCAGAGTATGTGTGTGTGTGAGAGAGAGAGACAGAGACAGAGACAGAGACAGAGACAGGCAGACAGACAAGGACCAATCCTGGGGTTCTTTCTGTCCTATTCTATTTTGAGTTCAGCTTTTTGGGAAGCATCCTCCCCCATCCTACTGACATATCTATTCCTCTCCAGAAGGGTTTTTTCCCTTGAAGCAACATCATTTATATTCCTACTTGAGCATTCTGATGTCTTGTTTTCGGGTCCTAAAAGTAGAGCTTTTAACAAATGAATAACCTATGGTTTGCTTCGTGACAGGTCTCTCCACTCATAGGTTGAAGGGCTCTAGCTTGCTTGGTCTCATTTGATTTTCATCATCCTAGCACTGACAGTAAATCACACAATGGTCATACTTTTCCTTGGATATATTTCTTTGTATCCTTTACTTGTCATATCAGGATCATGAAAATCCCGCTGCTCATTAACTTTGTCAATTTAAATAGGACCCCCCTCGCAAAGCGCATTGAATAAGCATCAATAAAGCATAACGTGATGTGCGTGAAGGCATCAATCATCTGTCTGTTGCACCCACTTCTGTCATTTTCGCACTTTCTGCTCTCTAAGAACTCAGAATACCAAAGGGGTGGACAACTGAAAGAGACAGATGAAACGGTTGATTTGTTTAGTTGCTAAATGCAGCTGGGACAGGTAATTAAACAGTCCTGCTCCCGCAGAGAAGCCTGCAGCAATGTAACATGAAGTCTCAAAAACCCAGCTGTACTCAGATTTAGATTCAGAACTAATATTAGGTAGGCCTCTTTTAGATCGACAGATTTCATAAACATCGTTTCTGGTTTATTTGTTCAGCGTGATTGAAGATGGAGCATGTGTGTTTTGCTCATGGTTTAAGTTTCTAGGGAGCATGTACTGTTTATAGACATCTGGGAGAATAGCCTAGAAGGGCACAGCCCTGTATCTGGAAGGTGAGGGATTCCATGGGCGACCCTCTGTTGTTCCTCTATGCTCCAGTCTGTTCCTGACTTGAACTGTTTCGTGGATTTGGGGAGTGGGGTCAGCCATGTGAATAGATCAGGATTAGTAAGGGGGCAGGATGAGGAGATTGGATCAGTTTCTTCCTTAACCCTTTTATTTTTTATGGGCACATATTGTTATGTAAGTAACTGATCTGTGTGTACAGTAACGTCTTTGGGGCATTTCTATGCAGAAATTGCTATCACCATCAGTTGCTTGAGTAAAAATTTAGCAATTATCTTTTTCATTGACCTTCTACAAGCAGTCCCCTGGCAGGCTTTTTGTAGGGCAGGTGCATTCTTACCCTTCAATTTTTACCGCAAATGTCCCTGACTTTGAAACCTACCCCGACCAACTTTCCAAACTGACCTCCACCAGTTGTGTGTGGTGTCTTGACTCTGATTAGCTCCTTCATGGCACTTATCACAATTGGCAATTATTTGCTTTTCATTTTTTTGTTGGTGAATTGTTTTTTTGTTTGTATCTGCTTGCCATCTTGTTTATTGTGTTTCACAATGGATATTAGTGCCGGGGGCGGAGGTCGAGACTGTTTCTTTCATTCACCTAATGATTCCAACTCATAACTCAAATCCTTGTACATAGTTTACATCCTATAAATGTATGCTGGATATGATGTCCAGACTAGATTGTAGATTGTGGTATGCTGGTAAATGTCTAGCTCTCAAAACAAAAATCAAAAACCAGCCCAAATTTGTAGCATTTACCAGTATCCATGGTGTTAATCATCCCACCATGGCAGATTTCAAGCTACCAAAATGACATCATGGACTGCTGAGCTCCGAAACAATTCACAATAGCACTTCAGTGTTTCCAATTTCTCTGTGGGAACAGGACTGTTTAACTACCTCACCCAGCTTTATTTTGCAGCTCAACATATCCACCATTTCATCTGTCTCTTTCAGTTGCTCACTCCTTCAGGATTTTCTAAGTTTTTTTTTTTTAACTTATTTTTTAATTTACATCCAAGTTAGTTAGCATGTAGTGCAATAATGATTTCCGGAGTAGAATCCAGTGATTCACCCCCTACATATAACACCCAGTGCTATCCCACAAGTGACTTCCTTAATGCCTCTTGCCTATTTAATCCATCCCCCCACCCACAACCCCTCCAGCAACCCTCAGTTTATTCTCTGTATTTAAGAGTCTCTTATGTTTTGTCCCCCTTCCTGTTTTTATATTATTTTTGCTTCCCTTCCCTTATGTTCCTCTGTTCTAAGTTTTTAGACAGAGAGTATTTCCAGTGTACATGTATAACAGAAGTCCCTTAAAGGAGGTAAAGTGTGGTAAAAATAATCAGGAAGTGATGGATTTTGAATACTTATTGCATTTGTCTTTAATATTATTTAATTGTAGTTGTATAGAATTTTCAATAGCTAGCTTACAAAATTCCTGAAAATTGAACAGTCTGTTCTTACAAGTAATCTTCACATCGTAGAGACGACCTGTGGGTGAATCTGCTGACCACTCTCTGCGCTAGTGTTTGCCTTATAAACAAAGGGAGATGGTTGGCGGTTTCTTATTACAGACAGATTCGAGAGTTTTTATTAACTTTTTACTACTGAAAAAAAACCGCTGAAAAACCCACACACGCATACACACACACACACACACACACACACTAATAATAAGGAAACTATGTCTCCTTCCTTCTTCAAGGATGTGTATGACTTGGTGCAATGACTAGACAGGAGGATGAGGTGGCAGCAGTGAGAAATAAATCACAGAATGGGAACAAGAGTAAAAACAATGTTAACCCTTCATTTAAAGTGCTGGAACATCTTTTTTTTTTTTTTTTTTTTTTTAATATTACAAGTAAAAATTTATTGACCCTGAGAAAGTACTTCTATTTTGATGTTGCTTCTCACTTATCACAGGATCACTTATCACACTCTTATCTTCCCAAAAAGAGTGCTGGAACATCTTCATGCCAGAGATGGTGGTAGATCCTGAAGTGCTCAGTAGTCAAGAGCACTTAACTTTCAGAAAATTAGCCCAGGGCCGGAAGCCCCTCATGCCTGTTTTAAGTCCTTGAGGTCTTAGTCCTTAACACTGTTTGCCAGTTCACATTTGTCTGTGTGTATATGGTGGGAAGGAAATGAGCCCCAGATGGTGTCTGAAGAAAGGCCTGTAGATCTCTGGGGACTCAAGAGCAGATGTCTACAGGGAGGTGACAAACTCAGAGATCAGGGATTACAGAGAATAGGATATATGAAGGAAGGAGCCATGTTATGGATGCATTGCCACATTCTGTAGGGTTTTCTCCTTAAATGTACAGTTAGAGGTGGGCTGGTACTTTTAGAGAAATAGACTATTGATATAAGAAATATAAACCATAATTAGTACCACGTAACCACATTTGAGTTTGTAGCCGCAATGAGAAATCATTAGCTCCATCTTTGAAAGTCAAGGGAGTGGATTTGTTAGTGCCTTTTTGGCCTTTACAGCCAACAACACTGAGTCTCATCTCTTTACTTAGACATTGGCTAGAATTTCTTAACCTTTGACTCATCTGAGCCCATATGAATTCTTTTAAGCCAACGGCATCAATCCTAGGATGGAATAATGATTGCCTTCCTTATTACATAACTACTCTTCCCAAACTGGAACTTGTTCTCACTTAAGTTGGTGAAATGGGAAAGAAGTTCTTTTTTTTTTTTTTTTTTTTTTGCTTTTGTTTGTGGAAAAGGAGTTCTTGAGTGAAGTGCCATTTTTCACAGATTAATTCAAAAACACATGAGCCCATGTTTAGTACCCGGTACTATTGTAGGGCCTGAGGTTATAGAGAGAACATACAGACTTTGCACTTAACCAGGGGGGAGCAATCAAGAAAATAGAAATTATAAACAGCGTAGGTTGTGAGCTGTGAGAGAGATGTGTACAAGGTGGTCTTAGACCCCACACGGAGGCACATTAACTTTGATATTAGGAAGAGCTTCCTAGAAGTGACACTTACACTGGAAGTGTGAGTGGAAATTAGGTAATAAAGAGGAACTAGAATGTTCTGGGAGATGGGAAGCCCTGCAGAAATGTGAAACACTGAATATATACTGGAAACTATAGAAGGTTTGGAATGCCTGTTGCTTCGAATTGAAGGCAGGACTTTGTCTCTCCATTTCTAGGGAATCTGAAAGGAAAAGAATAAGAACAAGCAAGCAAATGTTGCATATGTTATTGGTGATTAGTTTTCCCATTATTGTCCTCTACTGGGATCTTCGTGATCTGATTTAAGAGGTGGGGCTTTCATGCCAAAATAACACTTGACAGAGGGATTAACAGTTGGATATGCCCTTGTCATGTTTGATGTTACTGCTTGTGTTTTGCTACAGTTGCTGCCCATTCACACTCTGAGACTTGGCATGGAAGTGGATTCCTTTGATGGACACCACTATATATCTTCAATTGTTCCAGGTGGTCCTGTTGATACACTGAAACTTCTGCAGCCAGAGGATGAGCTTCTTGAGGTAAAATTTCTGAGAGATAAAAGACAGGACAGGAATTTCTAAGTTGTAGGAAGATGTATTTTTACCAGAAATTCACTGAGTTTACATTACTTCCAATATAATGTGAGCTACTTAGGTTGAAAAATACTTGGGGACTATTGTTAACAATACTGTGTTGTATACTTGAAAAATCACTATAAGAGTAGATCTTCATGTTCTCCCCACACATACACAAAATGGTAACTATGTGAGGTGATGGATAAGTTAACTAACTTTATTGTGGTAATCAATTTGCAATATAGGTGTATGTGAAATCATCACATTGTACGCTTTCAACTCACAGTGTTTTGTGTCAATTATATCTCAATAAAACTGGAAAAAAAATGAAATAAAATGAAGGCAAAGAAAAATACAGCCTGTGTAATGACAGTTCATTTTCCCTGTCGTTTGGAAGTCCTGAGATATTCTTTTGAGTGCTTATTTAAGTCATTGAGAAAAAAGGCTAATGGCCTGTTTTAGTTTTATAGCATAATTTCTTTGTTTTAGCAAATTTTTTTTAAAGATTTGAATCCCTACACCTTGTTTGCAGTATATGGTCCCATTCATTTGCAAGTTTTATTGGTTATTTCTAATAAGAATTAAGCTAGCTGGATGACTTCAGGCTTATGTATTACTGAGTGGTATTTATATGGTCTCCTTGGGATTTGCTCACACAACATGGCAGCCTCAGTGGGCTCACTCAGGCTCCCCAGCCTGTCTTCATTTAGAGCAATTCTACAGCACTACTGCTTTGACAAGACTTTCTTGAGAGATTTTGTTAAATTGGACAGTTCTATAGGTAACACAAAAAAACCAAACAATATTGAATCCCCTAATTTTACAGACAAGAAAATAAGTCATTGATTATTTCCAACTTTATATCCTCATAGCATGATGACTTTAGTTCATGTCTTCTAACTCCCATTTCACTTTTTTCAAATACATCACACTACTTCCTAAGCTCCAAAAAAAAGTTAGTGGAGGGCAGGGGATGTGGGGAATGTCACACTTAGAGAAGGCTGTGTAAAAGAGGGTTCTCCCAAGAGTTAGAAACCACAGGAAGCCCTCAGTTGAGCTTAATGGAATCAATCTTGTAGCCTTAGCCAAGATTAGACTCCCATGGGCCTTGATTTTAGAGATTTCTTCCTAAAGTTTATGTTTATGCAAAGTGAAATGACAAGGGTAGCAAGTAAGTTTGCTGTTCAATGCAACTGCATTTTTTAGCAGTGTCTGGCCACCTGGAGAAGAATGTTGGGAATTCTGGACTGACTTTTGAGGTCAGAGGGAAAGCTGCTATGACTGGTTGTTGTATTCTGTCATAAGCAAGGGAGGGCAAGATGTTGGAGTCCTGTTTTAAGATGTAGTAAGTTACAGGGTACCTGGAGGGCTCAGTTGGTTAAGCATCTGACTTCCTCTCAGGTCATGATCTTGCAGTTTGTGAGCCGGAGCCCTGTGTCAGGTTCTCTGCTATCAGTACAGAGGCCACTTCAGATCCTCTGTCCCTCTCTTTCTCTGCCCCTCCCCTATTTTTGTGCGCTCTCTTTCCTTATCCCTCTCTCTTTCTCAAAATAAATAAACTTAAAAAAAAAAAGATGTAGTAAATTGCTTATTTTTAGAAGTGCTCAAGTAATCATACTGAGATGCTTACTGCAGATTAATGCCCTTAGGTTTTACTTACATGACTCAGGGTTTTTTGTTCTTTGCTTATTGTTTTGGTTTTTGTTTTGGTACTGAGGTCATATCTTTCTCTTCTGATCGTCAGGGCATGTAGTATAGCTTTATGGATACCACACATGATAATCTGGAGATTGGAGACCATTTCTTTTTAAATTTTTTTTAATGTTTATTTATTTTTGAGAGCAAGAGAGTATAAGCCGGGGAAGGACAGAGGGAGAGAGAGAGGGAGATACAGCATCTGAAACAGGCTCCAGGCTCTGAGCTGTCAGCACAGAGCCTGATGCGGGGCTTAAACTCATGAACCATGAGATCGTGACCTGAGCCGAAGTCGGACACTTAACTGACTGAGCCACCCAGGGTCCCCTGCAGACCATTTCTATAATATGAAGTGAGTTTTGTTTTTGTTTTTGTGTTGTTTTTATTCATTTATTTTTAAAGTTTTTGTTTTATTTTTTTAATGTTTTATTTATTTTTGAGAGCATGAGCAGGTGAGGAACAGAGAGAGAGGGAGCCCCAGAATCCAAACAGGTTCCAGGGTCTGAGCTGGTAGCACAGAACCCAATGCAGGGCTCAAACTCACAGACCGTGAGATCATGACCTGAGCCGAAGTTGGATGCTTAACTGGCTGAGCCACACAAGGCACCCCTATTTTTTTTTTAATTTATTTTGAGAGAGATCGTGCCTGAGTGGGGGAAGAGGCAGAGAGAGAGAGAGGATGAAAGAATTCCAAGCAGGCTCTGTCCTGTCAGTGCAGAGCCAGACATGGGGCTTGATCTCACAAATCATGAGATCATGACCTGAGCCAAAACCAAGAGTCGGCTCCTTAACCAAGTGAGCCACCCAGGTGCCCCTATAATATGTAGTTTTTTAGGTATTATTGAGAAATGAGAGATTTTTGTTTGGAGAGAAGTGGAATTAGTAAAAATCAGTATGATGCTCTCTTTTTTTTGTGAGAAAGATACATACGTTGTACACCTGAAACTAATGTAATGTTGTATATCAACTACAACTTAAAAATTTTTAATTCCAGTGTAGTTAACATACAGTGTTTTGTCAATTACGATTAAAACAAATACAATAAATTACTTTTTCTCCAAGAAAAAAATGTATATACATAACAGAATTTGCCATTGTAACCATTTTTAGTGTATGACATTAAGTATGATTCACTATTAGTATATGGTAGGTGATAAAGAAATATTGGCAAGTATGGAGCAAGTGATTCTGGCCATCAGCTGAGTCCTCTGAGCTTTAGCCAAGATTAGAATCCCATGGGCCTTTACTCTTATAACAGAATGTGGTATAGTAAGGTAGTATACTTTCTTAAGTATAGTTTTCTGGTGAAGAAACTGGAAATAGGGAATGAAAGATAGGTTTGAAGTCAGAAGAGCTGTTCTGGTTTTGAATTTGCCACAGCTTCACCATGTGTCCTTTGACATGTCAACTTTTTTGAGAATTGTTTTTTCATCAATAGATGCCTACCTCACCGTGGTTTTTGTAAGGATGTAATGGAATATTAACTTTTTTTTTTTTAACATACTGTGTTTTATTAGTTTCAGGTGCACAATATAGTGATTCAACAATTCATACATCGCTCAGTGCTCAAGACAAGTGCACTCCTTAATCCCCTTCACCTATTTAAACCGTCCCCCACCCCCTCCCCTCTGGTAACCATCAGTTCTCTATATTTAAAAGTCTCTTTCTTGGGGCCCCTGGGTGGCTCAGTCGGTTGAGCATTCAACTTCAGCTCAGATCATGATTTCATGGTCCATGAGTTCGAGCCCTGCATCGGGCTCTGTGCTGACAGCTCAGAGCCTGGAGCCTGCTTTGGATTCTGTGTCTCCCTCTCTGCCCCTCCCCTGCTTGTGCTCGCTCACTTGCTCTCTCTCAAAAATAAACATTAAAAAAAATTTTTTTAAAGAGTCTGTTTCTTGATTTTTCTTTTTTTCCTCTTAGCTCTTTTGTTCCGTAAATTTCATGTGAGTGAAATCATATGGTACTTGTCTTTCTCTGACTGACTTATTTTGCCTAGCATTATACTCTCTAGCTCTAACCATGTCATTGCCTAAGATTTCATTCTTTTTTATGGCTGAATAATATTCCGCTGTATGTATACCACATCTTTATTCATCAGTCTATGGACACTTGGGCTGCTTCTATAATTTGGCTATTGTAAATACTGCTGTAAACAGGGGGGTAGATGTATCCCTTTGGATTAGTGTTTTTGTATTCTTTGGGTAAATATCCAGTAGTGCCATTGTTGGATTCTAGTGTATTTCTATTTTTAACTTTTTGAGGAACCTTCATACAGTTTTCCACAGTGGCTACGTTCATCCATGTAAACTTGAAAGCATAATCTCACGGTGAGATCTTGGCAGTATTATCACTGTGAAAAGGCATAAACAATCTTGATGGGATAAGATGAATGAGGATTGAATGAGGTAATGCAGTGGGACAATACTTGTACAGTATTATGTACTCTGCAAATGTGTATGTGTGTGTTTTCTAATCACAAAGTCTGAGTAATTGAGACTTGATGCCACTTAAGAGGGTCTCCACTTGGAGGGCCTAGAGAAATACTGTGAACTCTAAAATAAAAGTTGGCTTATTCTGAATAATCAAATATAGAAATAAAAAAAAAGCTGTCTAAAGTTAGCCAATAAACTCTTGAACTTTGTGTGTGTGTGTGTGTGTGTGTGTGTGTGTGTGTGTGTGTGTGTGTAATGTAGCATACTCCTTAGAGCTTAAAACCAGAAACACAAATGTGCTTTGGGGTTAGAACACTGTGCCAAGTCTCAGCCCAGAGCAGCTATTTACAGCAGCCATAAATCCTCTTAGATAGGAATTGGTAATGGGAAATGTGACCAATCCCTTTAGCAGTAGAGAGTAGTGAGGAGGACTACCAGGCACCTGCTGTAATAATTGGAGACAATTCAAATGAATAAATAATGAGCTAAATAAATATTTAAATGTACTCCAACATAAAAACCTGAAAAGTGATTTTCTAATTTGTTGAAGTAATGTGAAACACAAACTAGTACTTGCATATGGGTAGAATTCCTGCTTTGGTTTTATCTGCTTGCTTTATTTCCAGTACAGGGTACTACCCATTTGGGTGATTTTAGAACTTCCTGTGTTTGTGGCACCAGTTGGCACTGTGGACATGATATGACCTGTGAAGGTTGACTGTCAGCTCTTCCAGGGAAAAACCTTTATTAGCTGTTGAACTTGCTGTCCCCTGGCTCCCTTTCATCAGTCATAAAGTCTTGGGAGACGGTATTTACTTTCCTACGAGGACTAGCTCCCTGAAGCACATATGGGTCTCTTTACTAGGTGGTGATTTCTCTGTAAATAATTAGGAGGCAGAGAGATGGCGTCCAGCCTGATCGCTAAGTACTTGTATGTTGCAGGCCTGAGAATATTTCCCAGGGATGATTGACTTGGGGCTCAGGCAGCTGCTGATGAGATACTTCCAATGACTCACAGTGTCATATTGTCTGAGAATGACAGATTTTGTGCAAAGGTTTCTTCTCCCAGGAAGTCAGCCCCTCCAGTTATGTGGACATTAACACTGCACCTGTCAGAAATTAATGCCAGACCAGAGATAACTTTAAAACTAATAATGTTGCGGAACCCTCCCAGGAAGGTAGGAGTCCAGTCCAGATGTGAAAAGATGATTTGATGCCTGGATGTATTCATGCCTCAGCTTTGAGGGAGTAGCAGACAGGTCAGCTTTTGGTGGCATTTAGTCAGAACTGGGAGAGCTCCTGGAGTTTAGGTCATATATATAAAAAGTTAGAATAGGTTTATCTTTCTAAATCATCTTTGGTGTAACATATTGTGACTATGCACTAAAATAGGAAATTTAGGAAATTTTTTGGTGGTAAGCACTAAGCATTAGTAAGGAGCATTTGGTTATCTTTTTGTTCTTTTAAACATATGGGACACACAGGGGCGCCTGGGTGACTCAGTCGGTAAAACATCAGACTTCGTCTCAGGTCGTGATCTCATGGTCTGTGAGTTCGAGCCCTACATCGGGCTCTGTGTTAACAGCTCGGAGCCTGAAGCCTGCTTCAGATCCTGTGTTTCTCTGTCTCTGTCCCTGCCCCACTCTTGCTCTCTCTTTCCCTCTCTCAAAAATAAAGAAAAAAGAAAAAAAAGCAACTTAAACACATGGGACACACAAAAAGCAATTGGAAAACTGGCACACTTCCTGTACTTGATGGCTATGTCACAGCATGTAAGAATAGAATAGAGGCACGCTTATACGTATTTCTTTTTGATCGACAGGGTTTTTCTAGGATTTTTTAGTTTATGGCATGTGAAAAAAAATTTTGACAGCTGAGTATCCTAGATTTTGTTACCTACACATTATAAGCTGAGCAGGTTTTAATTTTAGCCTTAAATTTAGTGTTAGTATCTGTTAGTGGTGTTTTTATGAAATGAAAAAGCACAAGAAGACCATCTTAGAAAGGTTATCAATGATGTTTAATGTTTAAAGAGAGATGTGTAGATGATAGAATTCAGCATTGGAGTCTAGAAAAGAGAAACCATGGAGGTGTGAAAAATTAGGCACATCACTTGTAATCTTCACACGTTATACTTTGTTCACTGAAATTCAGTCAAGGTTTAGCTTTAATTTTTTGCATTTAGTTTTGTACATTTATACATTAGTTTTTTATGTTTGGTTACTGCTAAAATAACGTGAATACATTTAAACCCTTTGTTCATAGGAAAAATAAAATAATACTGTTTTGATTCTGATGTAAGCATGGGACTTTGGTTTTTTCATTGGGGCCTCCTCAGTTCTGACTTGTCCCTTGACTTTCTAGGTCAATGGTGTGCAGCTCTATGGGAAATCTCGCCGAGAAGCAGTCTCCTTTCTCAAAGAAGTGCCACCTCCCTTTACCTTGGTTTGCTGTCGACGACTCTTTGATGATGAAGCCTCTGTAGATGAACCAAGGACCACTGAAGCCTCTCTTCCCAAGATAGAGGTACAAACTGAATATGGTTCCCATATGCGGTTCCCATAGGAATGCCTGTTCATCCAGGATGCCCTGGAGAGAGTATTTGGATAGGAAGGGAGGGGAGACACTTCTTCCCTCTTTTATATGACTAAAGTAGCACTTACAGGCAACAATGCATAGCTTTTCAAACTGTTACTTTTCATTTAACATCATAAAACTTTTTTTTCTTCCTTTTTTAATTTTTTTTAACTTGAAATGGTGGAGATATTAACATGCATGCACTTTGATTTTAGAGAACTTTTTTTTTTTTTTTTAAGTAATTTCCTGGGCTCATTACTTCTGGATCCCAGTTCAACTCAGTTCATCTTAAGTTTAAGATGGTGATGAGTGTTAAATATCTAATGGACTTCCCTTTTTCAGAGCCTTAAAAATATGAAGATCTATGACCGGTTTTGAAGTGAGTAAAAATTGCTATAAAAGCCTTCAGAAGGTCAGAGAAGAATATAACATTTTCTGTGCTTTTGGTACTCTTTTTTTGTTTTGTTTTTTAATTTTTTTTTTATTTTAAAGAACATTGTGATTATGAAAACAGTTTTAAGCACATGCTTTGCCATTTTATGCCATTTGTAACCTCATCTTTCATGCCACTTTCCCTACCCCTCCCCCCTTTCCAGACTCTTACAAATTATAATTCTATTAACATCAGTTTACATACACAGAGCCTTTCTTTTACCTGCCAGTGGTCTGAATTTCAACATATATGGACTCTAATTGTGCCTCTACCACTTAATGATTGTGAATCTTGGAGCAGATAACTTCCTTTGAATATTCATCTTCTTTTGAAAATTGGGGATGCTTATAGTACTTACCACCCTCATCAGTTTGTGTGAGAAGGAAATGAAATACTATGTGCACAGTTCTTAGTGCAATGCCTTCCACGTGGAAAGTGCTCAGGAAAAGTTAACGATAGCTCTTGACTCTTCCAGTCCACCCATCTTTGTTTGCTAATTTCCTAAAGTATGTAAGAGGCTAGCACTCTCGTAGGTCACAAAGTCTTTCATGTGACGTGACAACTCCGCTCCCGTGGGCAGAGCCATATCTTAAAATTAATTTGTGTCTCGGGGCGCCTGGGTGGCTCAGTCGGTTAAGCGTCCGACTTCGGCTCAGGTCACGATCTGTCTGTGAGTTCGAGCCCCATGTCGGGCTCTGTGTTGACAGCTCAGAGCCTGGAGCCTGTTTCGGATTCTGTGTCTCCCTCTCTCTCTGACCCTTCCCTGTTCATGCTCTGTCTCTCTCTGTCTCAAAAATAAATAAACGTTAAAAAAAAATTTAAAAAAAATTAATTTTTGTCTCATAGTGTTTTTATTCTGTACTGGGTGTACAAGAATTGCCCCGCCCATTATTGATTATTGATTGAGAATCTTTTTTTTTAATGTTTATCTTTGGCAAAATCTATTTCAAAGAAGAGACTCGAATCACTTTTGTGATTCTTACTATCGTACTAAAATTCAGTGTGGATGAGGGCTTACCTCTAAAGGTTGATAAAAATGCCTTTAATCAAATCTTACAGGGTGTGTAAATCACCAACCCAGCTTGCTGACTCTGTGCTCCCATCTGTCATCCTTTACCACAATGGGTAAACAACAGCTTTGAATTATTCTAAATGTCAACCTTGCTGCCCATTAGTTGATTGCTTTCTATTCTGTAAATACAGAGTTAGGCAGAATTGATTCTATCAGAGTGATATATCTCAGGTTGGAGTATAATATCCTACATACCTTAGATGCCTTGAAATTTCTGTAAGCTTAGGTTTTATAAGTGTATGCGGTTTCTTAAAATCCTGGCTTTCTTTTCCATCTGTCTTTGTTTTTTTTTTTATTTTTTCCATTTATCCCTATATCATCTTAGGTTCTTAAACCTTATCTGGTTAGACAACTTAGCCAAAATTCTAATGCTCATTAATCATTGAGGATATTAAATGCACAGCAAAACATCAATCATATTAGGTATTAGAACTTTACTTTTTTGGAAGGTATAATGTTTTCTTTTTAAATATCATTTCCTCACATCAGACTGATATATACAGAGGTTACTGATTCAGTGAATCCCCCTAATTTCAAGTTTTGTAATTCAAGAACCCAGAAATTGTTCCCATGTTTCGATTCAATCCACCATGAATTGAGTATTGACTTTCCATGTCCTGTGGGGACAGTTTGAGATCTGGACCAACCCTAATTTTAAAAATGTTTTTGTACTTGCTCTGGTGCCTTGCTCTTCCACATTAGAGGGGCCCCCTCCCTTTGATTTCATTAAATGGATTTTCTTATGCAAGTCACTCAAAATTACATTCATAGGAACGATGCACTTTGATTTTATTTACTAAGAGCACCCAAAGTTTTAAGAAGTCTACTTTGAAAAATTAGTCCATAGCTTTATTTAGAAAGTTTCAAGGGAAATGCAAAGATGGATGATTTGTTAATGTATTGAACAAATATTTATCAAGCGCCTAGTGCACGCCAGGCTGTATTGTGGGCTGAGCAGATAACCATCGGTAAACTCCATGGTAGCCCACACAGAATTTCCATTCTAGGCTGTCATTTTGTTAGTTGCTACAAAGAAAAAGAAGATAATTTTTGAGCTTCAGGTAGAAGGTCAGAGTATTTTGAGCAAGATAGATCATATAAAAAATAATACCATGCTATAAATAGTATTGAAAACTGAAAGCAGCTTCTCTCCTTCTGTGTAGTTGACTCATTGACCCACTATGATTTAGCTTCCTAGAATTCCCTATAGCAGTGACTCTTTTACCTGAAAGAGGGAAGGAGTCTGGAATAGGGGGACTCAGGAGTGTGAAGTCAAGGAAAATAACCAAGGATCTCTGTATCGAATAGTTTTGCTGGCTTACATCCTCCAACCAAGATCAGGTTTTCTTTATTTCAACTCAGTGATTTTTTTTTTTAAATCTGGTATTTAGACCTTCACAATTCACAAGGACTTGGGGTTTCTTCCACTTTGTTTCTAGTGAAGTTTTTCTTAACTTCCAGGAGCCAACAGAAGTGGTTTCCCTTTTGTCTTACACTAGTCTCTCTCTTTGTTGGCATCTTTCTGTCTCTCACTGTAATTGTGAATTCAGGTATTGCTACTTAAATATCTTATAAACTTTGACTTTGTATGATATTTACATTTTTTCTTAAATCACATATTTTTCCTTTTATGCTTCTAATGGGATGACAGACCTCATTGAAGTATAAGAGGTCAGTGTTAATATTTTGAATGAAACAGTTACTTACATTAAAAAAAAATCCAACTGTATGAGCAGCCTGCATTTTTAAGTACTTGAATTTTCTTGAGGATCTTATCCTAGAGTGTGTGTACCCCAGCGCATGCCCCTTTTGAAAAGATTATAAACTATGCATGCCAAAGAGAATTCCCAGTTTGAGAAGAAGCTATGAGATTCCTGATATGTTAATTCTTTTCAGAATTGAAAGGACAATGTTTTGAAGCATTTATCTTCTTCGGTGTTTCAGGCTGACCACAGTGTAGATGTCCATACTGAAGATGATGATGATGGGGAATTAGCATTATGGTCTCCTGAAGTCAAGATAGTTGAACTTGTAAAAGATCATAAAGGCTTGGGATTCAGCATTTTGGATTACCAGGTATAAAAATCTATATTGAGTTTCTGGAGGGATTTGTTTGTTTTAAAGGTATGTGAAAAAGTAATTATTTAAGGAACCCACTAGGGAAAAATGAATGATTTGATGTATAATGCTATCATCCAAAGACAGGTGTTAAAATTCCCATTGTTACCTTTGCAACTGGTAGCTTTCTTAGTGAATAAAATGATGGGTGATATAATAATTGAATAGTGAGGGAAGCAATAGTTTTATACCCATGGATGCTTTTAGAAACTGGAGCTTGAAGAATTTTTTAAAATTATTTATTTTGAGAGGGGCGCCTGGGTGGCACAGTCGGTTAAGCGTCCGACTTCAGCCAGGTCACGATCTCGCGGTCCATGAGTTCGAGCCCCGCGTCGGGCTCTGGGCTGATGGCTCAGAGCCTGGAGCCTGTTTCTGATTCTGTGTCTCCCTCTGTCTCTGACCCTCCCCCGTTCATGCTCTGTCTCTCTCTGTCCGAAAAATAAATAAACGTTGAAAAAAAATTTTTTTTTTAAATTATTTATTTTGAGAGAGAGAGAGAGAGAGAGAGAGAGAGAGAGAGAATGTGAGCAGGGGAGGGGCAGGGAAAGAGGGAGAGAGAGAATCCCAAGCAGGCTCCTCTCTGTCAGTGTGGAGCCTGATGACGGGCTCAGCCTCATGACCGCAAAACCACAACCCGAGCTGATATCAAAAGTCCAATGCTCAACCAACTGAGCCACCTAGGTGACCCTTCAAGAATTTTTTTATATGGAGGGATTGTTTTCCCCAGCTTAAAAAATTTTTTTTTAATATTATTTATTTTTGAAAGAGAGAACAGAGGAGGAACAGAGAGAGAAGGAGACACAGAATCTGAATCAGGTTCTAGGCTGTGGGCTGTCAGCATGGAGCCCAACACGAGGCTCGAACCCACAAACCATGAGATCGTGACCTGAGCCAAAGTTGGACGCTCAACTGACTGAGCCACCCAGCTGCCCCTTCCCCAGCTTTATTGAAATATGTTTCACATACCATAACATTCATGCATTTCAGGCATGCCATTTGGTTGTTTTTAGTATATTCAGAGTTGTGCAACCATCACCACAGTCTTAATTTTAGAACACTTCATCACCGCAGAAAGAAACCCCATCCACATGGTAGTCATTCATTCCTAATTCTCTCTTCTCTCTCCCCTTCACATGAAGGTTTTTATTGTTTTGCTTTTCTGTTAACAGAAATGTTCTTGGTGAAATTATGTATTTGTATTTAATATAGGACACATGACATTTATTTATATGTACTCCAATTATAATTAGAGTCAAGTCACTAATGTATTTGGGAGGAGGTGTGTGTGAAAGATCCTAATAAGACATCTATCTATATGTTGTATCAGTTTACCAGTTTACAGTATTTTTAGACCTTCTGATTATCATGGGGAATTTAGAACTGTTGGCAAAAAAGCTCTTCACTTTTAAGATGCATATTTTAATACTTTAGTGCTGCCTAAACACATTGTGGTTTAATAAAGCAAAATGTACTCTATCAAAGCACATAAAATGCCAAGTGATATAAAAATCAATTTTTTTAATATAATAAGGCATTCGGGAACAGATTAAAAGAAAAATACTTTGAGCATTATGTAAGAACATTAAATTCCATATTTAGGCAGTATGATTTAAGATTACTGAAATAGATTGTTCATTTTTGCTGCATATTTCTATGCCAGATAACCCTCTCTGTTATTAGAACTTTTCTTTGGAATATTACTGAATTATGATTTGCTGATTCTAAATAATGCATAATTGGGGAGATATTTTTATCAAGAAGTATCAATACTGTAAAATTCTAGAAGCTTATATATTGGTTAATATAAGGACATATAAAACAAATTTTAGGTACTACCTCAATTTTTCTTCCCCCGTATATCCTTATTACCTACCATATGGTAAATGATAAATATTTGCAGAATATTTTAAACTGAATAAAGAGAGCGCATGTGTGTGTATGGGGGAGGGGCAGAAAGAGAGGGAGAGAGAGAATCCCTCTGACAGTGCAGAGCCCAATGCAAGGCTCAAACCCACAAACCATGAGATCGTGACCTGAGCAGAAATCAAAAGTCTGACGCTCAACTGACAGAGCCACACAGGCACCTCTAGGTTAGCCAAAATTAACTGGAACTAAATGAACACATCCAACGAAATTTATTGTTTACCATTTTGATCATTAGGATTTAGTTTAGAAAACACCTTTCAGATGTAGTGTTAGATATTCAGGTACATTTCCATTATCATTGGAGCTATATGTATTTGCATTATTACATAAGGTATTAAAATGGTCATGCTTACCCTCTTAAATGACATTATCTGCAAGCTTTATATTTCGAATATTGCCCATGTTAAAGCAGAGAAGTGTTTCAGAAATAAAAACCAAACCAAACTTCAGTAAAGGATAGAAAGAAAAGTTTGATAGTCCTTAAGAATTTAACCTCTAGTTAACAGAAGAATTCTTTTAGCAGTTCTGAGCTTTACACTTAAAAATAGTTCCAAATATGGAAAATTTCTTTCTTCACCACATTCCTGTAGGTATGATGTGTAGCATACTTTGGTTTTTTGAAATTTTATTTTTATTTATAAAATTCTAGGGGCACCTGGGTGACTCAATCAGTTAACCATTGGACTCTTAATTTCGGCTCAGATGGTAGTCTCACAGTTGTCAGATTGAGCCCCATGTGGGCTCTGTGCTGGGCATGGAGGCTGCTGCTTAGAATTCTCTCCTCTCTCTTTCTGTCCCACCCTTGCTTATGCTCACTCTAGCGTGCACACTCTCTATCTCTTTATCTCAGAAAAAAAATGCTTACATATAAATGCCAATGAGGGGTACCTGCCTGGGTGACTCAGTCGGTTAAGTGTCTGACTCTTGACTTCAGCTCAGAGCATAATCTCACAGTTGATGAGTTCGAGCCCTGTATTGGGCTCTGCGCTCACTGTGTGGAACCTGCTTGGGATTCTCTCTCTCCCTCCCTGCCCCCCCTCCCCGCACCCCGCTCTGCTGCTCTCCTACTTGTGTATTCTCTCTCTCTCTCTCTGTCTCTCTCAAAATTAACTTAAAAAATAAAATAAAATTCTAGGTTTTTTTCCCCATCTTCCTCATAATCATCATTATGTATACAGACATTTCTGCACAAATTATATAAAGTAATTTTGCTGCAAAAGAAGTGTTAGATACTCCTTTTGCCTTTGTGCTTCTCAGAGAACTGATGGAAAAATATTTCATTTTTGAAATGCTACTTTGATTCATATTAAAGTGCTCAGCTTATTTACTTCTGTAGCTAACCCTTGGGAGAAAAAACATTCAATCTTGAACTCAACTTTTTTCTTAAGTCCATTTACTTAACAGCTGTATTTGGCACGTTTTCACCATTTGTCAGTGGTATGTAGAACTATTAAACACTATGACATTTAGATGACACATAAACACAATTTAAAATTTGGTTTGGGGCAAGTTAATTAATTGGTTATATTGTCTCTTGTTGTAATTAGGTAATAAATTCTAAAGTTCAAACATTTTTTGCAAGGCCAGGTGAAGGTGTAGCAAAAGTCATGAAAGGCCATGTTCCTGGCTATTATTGTATTTAATATATCCTGTATGAATTTATTAGGTAGCTGAATAGGACCAATGCAAACCCACCCCCATCCCATTCCCCCTCTTAGTACATTTAGAATAAGAATACTGTAGAAACATTTTGGCCACCAGAGGAAAGTTTTAGGACAGTGGGAGAGCTTCCCGGTGGTAAAGGACTGAATTAGCAGTATTGAAGAGATTGAAAATTTACTTTGCAATAGTAATTTCTCACCAGTTTTTCTCTAGAATAGTAAGAACTTTCTCAAGAACCTGACTAAATGATATACAGCATCTGTTGTACTGGTACTTATGCAATTTCTTCATCTATAAAATGGGGATAATGTCTAGCTCAAAGGATTGGTGTGGATTAAGTAAATTAATGTGTAAAGAAGTGGGAAATGTTAACATTACGATGGGTATATGAATATCGATAATCATCCAACTTAGAAAATAAACTACAGAAGTCTTGATATTGTCCTTTAATATATAGCTGTACTACAATATATTTGTACCCTGTCAATTTTAAGCCATCTATTTAGGAAAATTAATAAGTACATGCCTTTGTTTAGTGAAGTCTAAATTTAATTGTAAAATTACATTCTAAAACGCAGCCAACTCTTGATAAACCATATGTGAATTATCCAATTGTGGATTATTGGCCAGCAATTTGCTTTTTACATAAATTGAACTGAACCTTAGGAAAAGATGAGCGAGCAGATAAAGGATGCTGAATTGGCCATGGAACTATGGGGTGGCTTCCTGGATAGGTGAAAGTCTGGAAATGCAAAGTGGAAATACATTTTCATGAAACGCATTTAAAACAGATTGGGACAAAGCAAAAGGAGATAGTGACAGGGAAGACATCGTAAATGTGATTCAGGTGGTAAGCCTCCTCATTAGATTTTAAGATAAAGTGATACTAGCTTTATTGGCTGGGATTTGAATGGAGGTGGAATATTTATTAGTTTCAAATATTTCTAGGCACTACTCCATGTAGTGGCTAGTTAAAATCCTGTCCTATATGTGTACCATGTTAGAAGGGTCATTTGTCACTATAATATCATATTGTGTAAGATAGTGCCATGGAAAACAGTGATGTGCCTAATTTATCAAGAACATGAATATAATGGCTTAACTGTATACTCTGTTTCTAAGCAACATAAAACTTCAGAAATTTTTTATAATTTTTTATGGTATAATTTCTTGCCAGTTTCTAGATGTGGTTTACATATTGCGCTCGAGTTATCTTTGTCTCAATTGCGTAATGTCTTTATTCCTCGGAATAGTACTAATACTCATACTAATCCTAATATTAATACAACTAAAACTAATACAAATCCAGTAATAATCGCTAACGTTTACTGAGTGTTTACTGTTTGCTGGGCATTGTTCTGATTGTTTTACGTACATATTCCTTGCAAGAACCCTATGGACTAGGTGCTATTATTATTTATTTTTTTAATGTTTTATTTGTTTTTGAGAGAGAGAAAGAGACAGAGCATGAGTAGCGGAGGTGAAGAGAGAGGGAGACACAGAATCTGAAGCAGGCTCCAGGGTTTGAGCTGTCAGCACAGAGCCCGATGCTGAACCCAAACCCACGAACCATGAGATCATGACCTGAACTGAAGTCAGATGCCTAACCAGCTGAGCCATCCAGATGTCCCATGACTTTTTTTTTTTTTAATGTTTATTTATTTTTGAGAGAGAGAGAGAGAGAGAGAGCATGAGCAAGGGAGGGGCAGAGAGGGAAGGAGACACAGAATCTGAAGCAGGCTCCAGGCTCTGAGCTGTCAGTACAGAGCCTGATGAGGGGCTCCAACTCATGAACCATGAGATCGTGACCCGAGCCGAAGTTGGACGCTCAACTGACTGAGCCACCAAGGTGCCCCAAGAATAGGTGCTATTATCCTCATTTTTGAAGTGAGGAACCTGAGGCACAGAGAGGTTACATAACTAGTCCAAGTTCACACAGCTAGTATGTGGCAGAACTAGAATTTGAACTCAAGCAGTTGGCTCCCAGAATCTATGCTTTTAGCTACCGTATTATGCTGCTCCTTTCATGATGCATGCATTTTATTACAGGAGATCTTCCTGTTTTTCCAGCTTGCAAAAAAATTTCATATCTTAAAGACAAGTTGCAAGATAGTATTCTCATTTTTAATGCTTATCTGGAAGTTTAGTAAGTATTAAAAATTAATATAGTGTCCTCATACACATTTTCTAGGAGCTAGTGTTTATTGTTCCCAAGGAAAATAATTACAAATTTAAGTATCCTAAATTAGTGCTGCTAATTTCTTGCGGGCTAGTGTTCAATAATGAAGCAATTATTAGGTAGTCTGAGTCTGTAATTTTTAATTTCTACCAAAAATCTTGAAATAAATTTAGAATTGTGTGGATTTCACCTTAGGTTGACCTTACGTATTAAAGACGGCAAGTGGATATTTTCTGGTGTTTTGATTTATGTTGAACTTCGAATAACCCCTCATGATTATAATTCACTGGAAATGTTTGACATTAGCCAATTTTTGAACATTAGCCATGATATTGCCATTCTTAGTACTTTTGAATTTCAGTGATTTAGAAGGTAAAATTTATTAACCAATAATTCTCCTTCTTCCTACATCCCAGTCCTCGTTTCTCTCCCCTCCTGATATGGACAGACTCAATTTTTGCCAAAGCCTATATTTTTAAAAGACTTTGGGTTTATCTCAGACTCTAAGATAGATAAAAATAGAAAGCATAATAGCACAGCCATTGAGAGGTGATTCACACATAAATACTGTTAGCGATATTTTAAAAAGTTGTTTGAAAGACCAAAGACGAATGATGATTCGTTAAAAATAATAGTGAAAATATTCCTCTGTATAAAAAAAAAGATTAATTTTTCTTAACAGAAGAAATGGGTTATAAAGCCCAAAGAGTATGAATATGAATGACTATAGTATTGCTGAGTCTTGGATATGGTATGGCTTAGTGTTTGTTGTTAGAAAAAGTATGTAGTTTTTGCCTGACTTTTTCCTAACTCCATTAGATGAATTCTCTTTAAAAGATTTAAAAAGTTGTAGGAAGAGATTGTGTAAATTTCATGTATTTGGCATTAAATTGGCTTTATTCTAACTTTTTTTAATGTTTATTATTTATTTTTGAGAGAGAGAGACCGAATGTGAGAAGGGGAGGGGGAGAGAAAGGAGACACAGAATCCTAAGTAGGCTCCAGGCTCTGAGCTGTCAGCACAGAGCCTGACGCAGGGCTCGAACTTACCGTGAGATCATGACATGGGCCAAAGTTGAACACTCCATTGACTGCGCCACCCAGGTGCCCCTAAATTGGCTTGTTTCTTATATGTGCAACAGAATGACTTCCTCTGAACGTAAGGAATGTTTTTAAAATAAGTAATACATACATATGGCATAAAAATTCAAAGTACATAAAGGTATCCTGTGAAAAGTAAATCTACCTCTGACCATAGTCCCTTCACTTCTCCTAGATAAAAACTCCTGTTTTTCTTGTCTATCCTTTCAGAGATATATTATACATACAAAGTAATAAAAGTAGTAGTTAAAAAAAAATTTTTTTTTACATATAAATGGAGTATGTCAAACATACTTTAAGCACATTGCTTTTTATCTCAGTTATATGTTCTTTCATTTTGGTATTTATAGATCTATGTAATTCTTTTTAATAACCGCATAGTATATTATTGTTGATGTATAGTAATTTATTTAGCCAATCTCCTGTACCTATTTAGTGGGCATTTCAAATGTAGCTATAGTGGATATCCTTGTCATACTCTTTTGTAAAAAGGTGGGGATGATTCTTAGGATGAATTCCTAGAATTGCTCATCAAAAGAGCACATATCTTTTAAATTTTGGTACATTTTTACTAAATTGCTTGCATATAACCATTTGTGAGACTCCTTTGTATTTAGACTACTTAAAATTGATGCCTTCTTATGTAGTGTCATTTCTTTAATTAGATAATTCTCTGGAAAACAAAGTCTAAGCAGGTGCCTAATTCATGAATTTGCTAATGATTTTCCATACTATGGACAGATAAATAAGTGATAGCAATGTATAACTATTCATTTTGTTTCGACTATATTGGCAGTAATTAATGTATTTACTTTAAAAATTTTTAATGTTTATTTATTTTTGAGAGAGAAACAGAACGTGAGTGGGAGAGGGGCAGAAAGAGAGAGAGAGAGAGAGAGAGAGAGAGAGAGAGAGAGAGAGAGAGACACACACACACACACACACACACACACACACACACACACACACAGAATCCAAAGCAGGCTTCAGGCTCTGAGCTGTCAGCATGGAGCCTGACCTGGGGCTCGAACTCACGAACTGTGAGATCATGACATGAGCTCTGGTTGGACGCTTAACTGACTGAGCCACCCAGGCATCCCGGCAGTAATTAATTTATTGATTTTTGAAGCTAAGGGCATAAATGGTTTATATTCATACAATGCTGCTAGTGCCCAAAAGTCTATTCCTATTTCTTCTATCAGTTTTAATCTTGTTTATGAGAAAACTTGAGTTTATAAAGAGAAGCAATTAAGGATTTTAATTTTTGCTATTTTAGGTGAATGCTGTTAAGAATACATAGTGTTCACTAACTTGTGGAAGTCCAGTATCTTTGTGTTCTTATTAGGCGATTAGTTCATAGACTTTAAGATATAGAATTAGATAGGTATCAACATAATTTTAACATATAATACAGCCTATGTTAGTAATATTAAAAAGCCAATTACAAACCTACACTAATTCCAGAATCTAAGACACGGAGGATATACTATATAGCTACACTTTCATGCTCAAGGGATCTCATAACATGGACACCAATATCTTGTTGATTTTTTCTTTTGTTGCTTATGTCTTTTTTTTTAAAGGAGTTCTTTGGGTTTACTTCACCCAGGTAGGATTAAGACAGTAAGACTAAGAAAAATGCCATCAATCTGCTACTAATGGTCGTATACATGTTCCCATAAATGTATCCTCCTATAGCTTGCTGTTGAACAAACCACACATCTGCATTTAAAGGTCACTTTTGCTTAATGGAACTTGGGACTGATAAAGGCTATTCTGTGCTCATCCCTGATTCCTGTCCACATTTATTTTTATTAACATCAAAGTACTGTAAGCTTCAGTGCCAACTGGGGTGAAGATTTCTTTTCACAGAGGATTTGCTCCCTTTCCCTCTATGGGAAAGTTCTGTATCCTTTAAATCATTTTAAGCTGCTTCATTTGAAAAATAATTCTTAGTAGTGTGTTCATGGAGTGGATTGATTGTGGCTAGTGGGGAAATTCTCTCATGGCTTAAAGATTGCTTTTCAAGCCTGCGAAGTGGGTGAATGAAGGGAGCCCACTCCTGGTGTGTGGAGTTTGTACTGTGCTCAGGATGATGACTGACTTCCAAAAACCACAGTTCAGCAAGACTAAAGGCATCAGGAGACCAGAAGCCACTTAATAAGAGATCAAAGAGGCTGTGTGTATATCAGCTTGAAATCCAGATAGTACAGATCAAAAGCTTGCCTTAGCGAGGCAGCTGCAGGGGGATGAAGTTAGCAGGAGGCCCCAAAGATCTTAAGTCAGGCCTGATGTTGAACTTTACGGGAATTTCATGGCTCCTCTGGAATACGAATTTGGCAAAAAAAAAAAAAAAAATCCCATTGTGTCTAATGGTGGGGAGAGAGAATAGAGGGCAGGGAGCAAATGCTCGTCAGCTGGTTGGTGGTTTCTAATAGGGTGGCTCCCCTTTTAACAAATGTTTCTGCTTTGTACTAGAAGGCAATGCTGAGGAGGAGGAGATCCTGTAAATGGTATATTTGTCATATTACCTTTCATGAGTATTTCACAAATAGCCAAACTGTAAATATTAGTGTTTACGAAACAACCACAGAGAGCTGATTTACTGCAAAACCTGGTAATTACATCTATCTTGTGAAATGCTGAACATATTCCAGGAAGTTAGTGGATATCAGTCTAGCTATGTATCTGTTTCCCATGTAATTTAAAACAGAATAATAACTCAAGAAACAATGTTGGTCTAAAGAAGAAATTCGTTCTTCAGAGCTATTTCATGGCCCGTCTTCCCCTACCTCTGCGTGTGGGTGTCTCGTAGAAGTCCTCACTTGGTTGTGATGTCAGCCTCGAGAGCCGTGGCAGTAGATGACCGTCATAGCCCTTCCTAGAGTATGGCAGAAAGAGTGAATCAAAAACACCAACAGGTATTGAGAATCTGTTTTCCCAAGGCATGGTGATTTGTACTGCTCTGCCCTGTGTGTGGGTGTCATTTGGAGCCAGGCAGTGATCCAGAGAAGCCATGCTATTCCCAGTGAGGGCTGGGAAGTGTGCTGCCTCCTTCTGGTACCAAAGGCCTAATTTGTTAATGATGCAGGAAAGGGGATTGGCTGCCTGATCTTTACATACCATGTTCTAGGGCTCAGGTTTCCCTTTCAGCTGTTCCCTTCGTATTTTACTTTAGTCAGATGTTACATTCACCCGTATGCCACTGTGAACACATAGGATGGTTAACAGCACTAGCTTAGGAGTCAGGACCAGGATTTTCATTCTGGCTGTGACTCCCTACTAGGACTTTGGACAGGCTTGTTAGTCTTCCTTATTCTCAGTTTACTAAAATAATAATCTCTAAGATAGAAATCGTATTTGCCTTATAAAGTTATAAATATTAAATAAAAGATGCATATAAATGCCCACACTTTCTAGGCATAAAATAATATGTTACCAGTTACTGAAAAATGATGACGATTCAAAAACATAGAATCTGAGCACACAGTGACTATACCTGTTACTCATTGTCTCCCTCAAAAAAAAAATTATTGTTCAGGGGCACCCGAGTGGCCCAGTTGGTTAAGTGGCTGACTTTGGCTCAGGTCATGATCTCACTGGTCGTGAGTTCAAGCCCCGCGAGCCCCATGTCAGAATCTGCTATGAGCGCAGAGCCTGCTTCAGATCCTCTGTCTCCCCCTCTCTCTGTCCCTTCCCCGCTCTCACATGCGTGCTCGCTCTCTTTCTTTCAAAAATAAATAAACATTTAAAAAAAGTGTCCGTTTAGTATGACCTAGTATGGGGCATATAAAGATGAAAAGAGATATTAAAGAACTTTAACAAATATATACTGAGTATCTTCTATGGCAGGCACTGTTCTAGACAGGAAGAAGATAGTAGTGAACAAAGTAAATCATAGACTCTGTGTCCTCATGGAATTTAAATTCAATCGGGAGTAGAGAGTCAGTGGATAAATAAACATATGTTAAATATAATAAAGGGAACAGACTTGAGAACAACTCTGTATAATACATTATGGTTTTAGCGGTGCTGGAAGTAAGACTGAGACTCTGTGATGATTGTTTCTTAGGATTCAGAGGGGCCTCACAGGGAACTGAGGTATGCCTTGTAGACAAACAGGTAGTGGGCACTCCAGGCACAGGAATTTCCTGTCCTAGAATTGATTACTTGGCCCTTATTTCAAGTCTTTTTTTCTTTAGTATCTGTTAACTATCTAAATTTGTGAGTTTTATTCCTTCTAATGGAAAATCCTTTGAGAAACTTTGTGTTCTCATATTTTATATGAAAAACAGGACTCACATTTCACATGGTAAAAATAGTAATTATGAATTATGTACTGCTTACTCTGTGTTGCACATTAAGGCCTCGATATACACATAAACTGATTTAATCATCCCTACCACCCCATGAGGTAGGTCCTGTAATCATCTTCATTTTATGACTTAGGAAAATGGCAAGAGGTAAGGAATTTGCTCAAGATCACCCAATTAGTGGGTGGAGCTGGGCTCCTAAGTCTGTGCTCTAGTAGTGTGATAGGAACAACATTGATTCTTCATGACTGTGGCTTAACACAATGATAAAAGACAAAAAAATTTCCAGTTGTCTTTCCAGAGAAAAATACTTACTACAATTCCAAAAGGTTTACTTGAGATCATTTCTGAATCTTGCGGTCCCTCGCCTCTACTCTTCCCACCTGGCCTGTGCTTTTGAGAGACCTGGCGGCTTTCTTACCACCAGAGAGTGCAAACTATGTGTGTTGCATCCTAGATTTTCCAGCAGGACTCTGTGGCCTTTTTTCCTGAACAGTTTCAGAGTTGGCAAAGTTTTATTCTGCACGTTGCATGCTACATACTACAGAGTATTGGTTGCCCTTTCAAGGATTAAAAAAAAAAAAATCACAGAATTTTTTCTCAAGAGTGAATGGCATCCTGTGTCCTTGCTATGGCTATGCTTGTCAGCATACCTCCCAGCCTGGAGACGGCTCCTGTCTTTCAGTGTCTGCTTCAAGAGAGAAGGAGGGCTGAGGATGCCGTGCTGCTCTGAGCTTCTATTCTGATGCAGAGATCTTCGTAACCTGGAGAGTGTAGGGTCAGCTCTTTATTTCCGTGTGTTACCACATAAGCATCATATCACAAATAGTTCAGTAGTTGATAGAACTGTTGGTTTAAATCACACATGCTCGGGGCGCCTGGGTGGCACAGTCGGTTAAGCGTCCGACTTCAGCCAGGTCACGATCTCGCGGTCCGGGAGTTCGAGCCCCGCGTCGGGCTCTGGGCTGATGGCTCAGAGCCTGGAGCCTGTTTCCGATTCTGTGTCTCCCTCTCTCTCTGCCCCTCCCTCATTCATGCTCTGTCTCTCTCTGTCCCAAAAATAAATAAACGTTGAAAAAAAAAAATTAAAAAAAAAAAAAAAAAATCACACATGCTCAGTTGAATTTAGAAGACTGTAAACTCAGTGGTAATTGTTACCTCCTCAATCTCCTATTTCCTACTGACTTCTCCATCATCATCTTCACAGTGATAACCATAGAATAGGATTAGCGCTTATGAAGTGCTTGCTGTGGACTTATAAAGCCCCTTATGTGACCTGTGTCATTTAATGCTTTGCACAACTCTATGAAATCTGTACTGTTGTTCTTCCCAGTTACAGACGAGAAACCCAAGTCTCAGCTAGTATTTCTAAATGCCTAGGCTGAGAATGATTTGTATGGAAAATGAAAATAAATTCCAAAATTAACATTAGAAAAGCTTTTACAAGTTTTATGTGTCTATACTCGCCCTGCATCATAGTAGATTTCAATTTCTGTAGTTTTTTCCTTGGATGATATTGCAATATTTATTTATAAATTCATTTTCTACTTAGAAAATTGTAAAATACACATATCATAAAATTTACCATCTTAACCATTTTTAAGTGTGCAGTCCCATAATGTGAAGTATATTCACATTTCAACCAATGGCCTTTTTTTTTCAGCTACTGTAATTTTAATAGAGGGTATGAGTCTGTACTTGAGTACTACTGTCTGCCTAGTGGACTTTCCAGACAAATGAGGGGACTTACAGATAAAGAACATTTGTGTGGTTGATTTTGTTTTATTTTCCTTAAAACCAGCAAAAGTCCTGGGCCAGGAGTGAATGGGAAACAATTACAGCATGACAAAAAATTTTCAGTAGATGAAACCTTCAAGCAACAGATCTAATATCCAAGGAAAATATCTAATCAGAGACTAGAGGGGGATAAAAGAAAGCAATAGTCTTCAAGAAGCAATTTCCATGGGACTCCTGGTTGAACCATTTAAATTATTATAGGGCTTAAAATAGACTTGAAGTACCAAGCTATGCAGAATAAAATTATGTGCAAGCTTCTGTATTTTTTTTCCTGTTTGCAATATATTTTGAATTTTTAGCAAGTTTCTCTGTCCAGTTCTCTTTCATTGCACTTTTAATTGCCTCACATGCTGTGCTTACTGTGCTGCTCAGGGACTGTTCGGTTCTATGTATGATGCATGGAAAAATCTATTCTTAATGCCTAATGGTATTTAGGAAGTAATAAGACACAAGAAGCCAGGAACCATATCAGTTTAATCTATCTTGAGTGCACTGAATGTATTTTGTGGGTACTTTGAACACGATGGTGTTGCGGTAATTGGTACGATTAGTGTAATACTTGGCTATATTATAAAATAGTTAAAAATGGGATTAAATTCTAATAAGGTAGCTTGCCCATTATTCATCAAATCATTTATTTATTGCCTTGCATTCACTATAAATACATTTATTTCTCTTTCCTAAAAGTAAATGCTTAGCTTGTTGGTCAAATCAGAAGCTCTTTGAGTATAATTAATTACATCCCACTATCTTAAACCAGAACTATGTTAATGATTTTAATTCAAGTAATAGTCCCTGACATGTCTTTGTTACAATCTAAAAATCGCAAAGGGAAAAACATAAGTTGTTTTAAGATTCAACTTATTAAAAAAAAAGGCACATGTCATAAACATTTTGTCATATGTTTCGTTTTGATGGTACAATATCCAGGAAGTTAGATCTTATGTAGTCAGTGGCCTTTTTATGAGTTCTTAAAAGACCCCACTAACTGAAATTATACCGTATTTGTGACCAGGGTGTACATCTTTTTCATTACTGAAGCTGTGTTTTGAATTAACTTCCATCATTCCCTACTTTTTACAGTGGTTTTCTGAATGTTTTGGTAGAAATTAATGACAAATTTGACTCAAGATAGTCTGTCAAATTTAGTTACAGGATTCTGGAGTTGGGGAAACAGATCCTAACTGTCATGTATCCAGTGTTCTCATTTTACAATTGAAGAAACTGACTCAGAGAAATGAACTTCTGAAACTATACACAGCCAGGCTGGCACCAAGCTGGGGCTCAAAACTTGTCCCCTGACCTCTAATCCATACCCATCCTACCACTAGTGGATTGAATAGCTGTCTTCCTTGTCTTTCTCTCCTATGTATATTTTCTCCTTAAAAAAAAAACAAAAACAAAAAAACTTTGGATTCCTGTTTCCTGATTGACGTTGCTCACAATGGAAATTTTAATTCATGCCAGCTGTACCTCAGAGCTTCTGCAGATCACTGTTTTTTTTCCCGTGTGTGTGTGTGTAAAATAAACTTTCCTTTGCCTTTCTTTGTACCAGTTGCTTCTTCCGCCTACCTCCAGGATGGAGAAGTTAGTGGTCTCCCTTTTAAATTTAATGGTTTCTTTCAGTGTTCTCCGTTTTAGTAACTTCCTTGAGATCGTTGAAAATCTACTTATTTACGTTTTAACTTAATATTCTTTTGAGATCAAAGATTTTTTTTAATGTTTCTTTTATTTATCTTGAAAGAGAAAGTGTGATCAGGGGAGGGGCAGAGAAAGAGAGAATCTCTAGCAGGTTCTGCACCATCAGTGCAGAGCCCAATATGGGGCTCAATCTCATGAACAGAGAGATCATGACCTGAGCCGAAATCAAGAGCTGGATGCCCCTAATAATCTTTAGTTCAAATAATAATGGCCACGTTTAAGAGTATGCTCTTCAAGAAACAAATATTTGCTGCTTGCTACTTTTATAGTTTTCTCTCAGTTGAACATTACTGATTTGGAACAATTCTCTGATCAAATATTTCATAGCTACCTACTTCATGTTATCCAGAAATTATGTAGATTCTTTAAAATTATCTTTGAAATATACTTCCTCACACTGATCTGAGTATTTGTGGAGTTAGGCTCAATAGCCTAATTCTGTGATAATGTATACCAAGACATTGAATTCATTGATTAGGATATCTGTTCATTTGTAGAGCACTTTCTATTTCATAATTATTTAGGTTGTATTCCTAGTCTTTTTTTTTTTTTAATCATTTCATTTTGATGAAGGACTCCGGTAATATGGGAGAGCAGTTATTTTGGTGTGGAGAGCTGTACAGCAGCAAAGAACTTTAATAATTAAACTACTTAGAGTAATTAAATGTAGGATTAAGACTATATGACTTAACCATATTTCCTCTCATGAGTTTACATAGGCCAATTTTATATTTTAATATACTGTACTCAGTTAACAGTGTCAGAATTATCAAAGGTAAAGCAATTTATACACATTTTGAAAATTATTGAAGTGTAGTTGACATACAGTGTTATGTTAGTTTCAGGTGTACAATATAGTGATTTGCCAATTCTGTACATTACTTATTGCTCATCATGATAATCGTAGTCACCATCTGACTCCATACAACAATATTACTGACTGAATATATTCCCTATGCTGTACTTTTTGTTTTTGTGACGTATTTGTTTTATAGCTAACTGGAAGTTTGTACCTCTTAATCCCCTTCGCCTATTTCACTGATCTTCCTTCCTACCTCCCATCTGGCAACCACAAGTTCTCTGTATTTGACAGTCTGTTTGTTTAATTTGTTTTTTAGATTCTACCTATAAGTGAAATCATATGGCATCTGTCTTTCTGTGTCTCACTTATTTCACTTAGCATAATGCCATCCATGTTGTTGAAAATGGCAAGGTTTCATTCTGGTTAATGGCTGAGTAATATTCCACTGTATATATATATATACCACATTTGCTTTATTCATTCATCTATTTTTTTTTTAACGTTTATTTATTTTTTGAGACAGAGAGAGAGACAGCATGAACGCGGGAGGGTCAGAGAGAGGGAGACACAGAATCTGAAACAGGCTCCAGGCTCTGAGCTGTCAGCACAGAGCCTGACGCGG
Organism: Felis catus; assembly: GCF_018350175.1. NCBI lineage: Eukaryota > Metazoa > Chordata > Mammalia > Carnivora > Felidae > Felis > Felis catus. Next base: position 50,673,994 of record NC_058375.1, read on the forward strand.
GGCTCGAACTCACGGACCGCGAGATCATGACCTGAGCCGAAGTCGGCCGCTTAACTGACTGAGCCACCCAGGCGCCCCTATTCATTCATCTATTGATGGACACTTGAGTTGCTTCCATATGTTGGCTGTTGTAAATCCCAGCAATGGGATTAGGGTATTTATTTTTAATTTTTTGAGGAACCTCCTTACTGTTTTCCACAGTGGTTGCACCAATTTATATTCCCACCAACAGTGCATGAGGGTTTCCTTTTCTCTACATCCTTGCCAACACTTGTCACTTCTCATCTTTTTGATACTAGTTATTCTGACCAGGGTAGGATGATATTTCATTGTAGCTTTGATTTTCATTTCCCTAGTTATTAGTGATATTGAGCATCTTTTCCTGTGTCTGCTGGCCATCTGTATATGTTTTTTAGGAAAATGTTCAGGTCCTCTATCCATTTTTTAGTCAGTTTCTTTTTGGTGTTGAGTTGTGTAAGTTACATATTTTGGATATTAACCCCTTATCAGATATATCATTTGCAAACACTTTCTCCCATTTGCTAGGTTGCCTTTTGTTTTGTTGATTATTTTTTTGCTGTGCTGAAGTTTTCCATTCTGGTATAGTCCCAATAGTTTATTTTTAGTTTTGCTTTCTCTTGCCTGAGGAGATACATCCATAAATACGTTGGTAACGCTGATGTTTAAGAGATTACTGCCTGTGTTTCAAGAGTTTTATGGTTTTGGGTCTCACATTTAGATCTTTAATCCCTTTTGAATTTATTTTGTGTATGGTGTAAGAAAGCAGTCCTTTCATAGAGCATGTAACTGTCCAGTTTTCCCAGCACCATTTATTGAAAAGACTATTTTTTCCCAATTGTATATTCTTGAAGCTTTTGTCTAGATTAATTGGCCATATAAGCATGGGTGTATTTCTGGGCTCTCTATCCTGTTCCATTGATCTATTAGACACAGGTTTTTATCTGAAATAAAATATGCTGTTTCTCAATGCCATTCTACTATAAAAATTCATATTCCATTTCCTTAATGCTTTTAAAAGTTAGGGTGTTAAATATAGAATTAAAAAATAATCAAAAAGTTGTTCTTTATTTTGAATTCATGTAGTAAGGTCATTGTTTACACCTTGATATCTATTTTTCTGCATTGGAGTAATACTACAAAGCATGTACATGTTAAATGTCAGAATAGTCCAGGGTATACGTCTCATGTTCCTCTTTAAAAAATACCTCTTACTGATGCACTAGCCAATTTTATTAAATGTGACCACTTTTCTTGTTTATTTCTTCTCTCTAACATTCCCTGCTCCATGCCTTTCCAGTGAGCTTGCTGTCGCTGCTTGCTTGTATTGGTAATTTTGCTTATGTGACAGCTTCATGGCTAGAGCTCCCCACATCTTCAGGTTGATAGCCATCTCTCACAGAGCCTACATTTCAACTGAGCCACACCATTCTGCCCCAGGTGATGCCCCTGCACCTTGCCTTATGTGAACTCTGATCTCTTTGATCTGTGGGAAGGTACACAAATATTCATATACTACATTTTATAGACATTGTAGAAACTTGGAATCCTATCCATTTGGGCATAATTATTGTCACATGTATGTATCCCTTCATGTAAAGGTGTCTTCAGGTCACCAAATGAATGGATTCTTGAGAAAGTAGGTATAAATTAAAATTTGGCAAACAAATGCATGTTTTATTTGTACATGGCAGCCAAGCTCTACATTCTGTGCTAAACTAACTTCATCAACTAGGTACTGGTATATAAACCTGTATATATATATATATAAACGTAAGGGCCTCAGTTTACACACTTTGGCAAGGTAATAAATATATCTTCTATCAATTTGCCTTCTTTCAGTACTAATTCGTTTGGCAAGTACTTGAAGATAGGGAAGCTGCATCACTTAGTGGCTAAGAGTGTAAACCCTGGAACTTTACCAGGTGGTTTAAATTCTGCCTCTGCCATTTCTCAACTGTGCGCCTTGGGTACTTTTCCTCTGTCTTAGTTTTCTCATCCTGAAAGTAGGGATAATAATGGTACTTACCTCATGGTGGTGTGAAGGTTAATAAATGAATTCTAGTAAGATTCCTAGAACATTCCTGGCATGGCAAACACTCAGTAAGTGCTAACCATTGTTGTTCCTATTCATATATGACGGGATGTGGCCTTTGCCTTTGACTTAACAGTCCAGTGAGGAGAGAGAAGGTAAATAGTTTGCCATTCAATATTTCAACTACTATTCAGTAACTTCCATATGGCATTCACTTTAGTAGGTCCTGGAAATAAAGCAGCTAATAAGTAAACACACCCTTGCTCTCATGAAGCTTATTTTTAATAGATAAGACAGTTAAAATAATTTCTGAAAAATGCCAGAAGTGTTATAATAGAGAAAATGCAAGGTGCCATGGATACATCTAACAAGCAGGAGACCCAACTTATTTTAAGAGATATGGGACAATAAGGAAAACTATATTATGACAAATGCTATATGGAAGTCCTCTTCTAGAATTAGGGGATCACAAGAGGAGAAAGTCAGGGAAGGCTTCCCATTGGTGGAAACACTTGACTGGACTCTGATGGTGAAAAGGTAGATAAGTGGCAGTGGAGCAGGGAAAGTATTCCTGGCAGATGGAATGGTTTGTCGGATGTCAGGCAACGCATCAAAGCATTTCACAGTCGCTGGATTTCAGTAGTTCTGTATCTTTGGGACGATGTGCGGAGCAAATGGAAATGGGCAGTCTCATGTGTAGGGAGAGCGATAGGAGCCTAGACTCCTCTGCACATCTGAAGGAATTGCTCTCACAAGCAGTTAAGACATGGTCCGAAGGCAATTGGGTGTCACTGAAGTGTTTCAAATAGAGAAGAAATTATGACCACATTTTAAATTTAATTTTTATTTATTTTTTAAAATATTTATGTTTGAGGGGGAGAGAGAGAGCAAGAGCAAGTGAGGAAGGGAGGGGCAGAGAGAGGAGGACAGAGGATCCAGAGCAGGCTCCGCATTGACAGCAGACAGCCCCATGCAGGACTCAAACTCACAAACTGCAAGATCATGACCTGAGCCGCAGCCAGATGCTAACCAACTGACCTCACCCAATGGATGAGGACCACCTCATCACATTTTTATTGTTAAAGATCATTCTTTTATTTCTGTGGAAAATAAACTGATGGGAGCAAGAGCGGAGACAGACAAACAGTTGCAGAGGCAAGAAATAATGAGAAGCTGAACCAACTTAGTTGCGGCGGAAATGGAGAGAAAGGGTCGGGTAGAAAAGATAGAAGTTCAAATTGACATGCCTTAGCTAGCAACTCAGTGGAGGGGTTAGGGGAGAGGGATTAAGGGAGTGCTTGGGTAAATGGTAATGCGGGTCAGGGATTATGGGAGGAGAGAAGTCTGTCAACTTGGATTTCCCCCAACATGGAAACATCCTGTGTTTATAACATCAAATGTTAGCATCACTTCAAGAAACCTCAAAAATTCTTATGTGCACTTTTCTTCAGACAGGCACAGTGATTGTATGCACTTACAGACCAGGTATTTGGATTCTCAGGATTTCATTGCTAAGTAGTGAGAAGAATTCAAGTCAGATCTCCTGTCTTGGTCTGGCATTCTGAGGGAAGTTAGCTGTCCTTAACTGATTGTCTTTATTTGCTAATAAATAAAGTTAGCTGTCCTTAACTGATTGTCTTTATTTGCTAATATTTTTAAGAGCTGTAGGGGACAAGTTTCATAAATGGTTAAGTTGAAGCAAGCATATGGAATACTGTTATAATGTGTATAATAATATAAGGCTTTTGAAGAAAGAAGAAGAACCAAATCCTTCAGAAGAGAGTAGTTGTCATAGTAAAAGATGCTGTTTCTTGTGTTCTGTGATTGGTCTTTAGTGCCCTCTATTGACTGCTTAGTCTAAAACAATGTCTTGATTTTGGAAGACCATGTTCCTTGCAGTGTTATTTACCAAAATAGGAAGAATCAGAGGTTTTAAAACCATGATAAATGGTCATAAGAACTGATGGGAACTTAAAAAAAATTTACATGGGGTCTCAAAGTTGGGTAGAGGTCTTTAGAAACAACCGTTATAACATTTTGTTTGCTGCAACATGGGTATGATACTGTGGGCTAGATTTTTCAGAAAACAGACCTTTCTGATGATGAGTAGCCTAAATCGGGCTGGTTTTTAAGCATTTTTAATGCAGCGAAGCCTCAAGGACAGCAGTCGCCCCAGTAGGCAGTAGCAGCTGCTGTTTTTCCATAGGGCGGCTGCTGCATGTGATGCCCCATGAAAGGAAATGACTGTTACTCATTAAAGCAACTTCATTCGGCTACATAGGAAATCACACAGTTAGAAAAGTCATCACAGAAAATGAAATAGTGATTATGCATAATGGGGCATCTTCAGAAATGGATGGCTTTTCTTTCTTTTTTTTTTTAAATGACAAAGACGCTGCCATTGGGTTCTCTCCTCCAGGAAAAGCAGTGGTAGATTGGACTTAGTGTTCAGAATAACTACAGGTCTAAGCCTGAATACATTTTAGTAAGGAAGCATACGTGGTACTAGCTTGAGGTCTAAAGAAGACTGCGCTTTGTATAAATGAATGCTCACCACGACTTTTCTGTAATAAGGCAAATGTGTTAATCATTCTATTTCTATTATTTCCTGGTTAATCTTTCTTTCAAATGTTTCTGATTATCATTTCAGCTGGTTGCATTTTGAAAACCTGTTCACCCAGTTGAGGTTAAAAATAGTACTTTCTGATTTGGTGTTCTATGACTCTGCAAAGAGATTGCTCACGCCAACCTAGTGAAATCATTTATTTGCTTTTGGTATATTTTACTGTTGCAGTTTTCCCTAAGAAAGTTTAGTAATTATTAAAATGAAGTAATGCTAGCTGCTTTCTGGGCATTTCATGAGAGGAATATGCTATTATGTAGTTTCCCTTCCCCCCTAATAAAAAAGCCTTTCATCATAAACTGACATCCTAAATGAAGGACATAATTGTACAGCTTATTTATTAGTGTGTCAGACTTAAAATGTAATGGTTTCATATTTCAGAATGAAAAGTGTGTTGTGATTCATGGTTGCCGGTGACAAAACAGACAGCTCTTTTATATCTGCACTGATTGCCTGCTGATATACCACTGTACTTTTTTTTTTTTTGTTCTTTTCTCTTCTCTTCCTATGCAATAGCTCCCTCTACTTGAAAATATTGGTGTAATTATAGTTTAGCACTATGTACTTTATTAGTGAGTACTCATGACTATTTTTACTTTCAGTCCTTTTCCTATATATGAGGTGTTCTACATCAGGGCATGTTAGAAATTTACCAAGAGTATCTTGACCTTGGAGCAGAAAAGCAAGGTTAAGGAGAGTAATGACAGTTATGTTTGAAGGCATTTTTCAAGGAATTAGCTGTGTGGCTTTTGTTGATTTAAACATGATATATTTGGTTAAAATTCCATATAGTACTTGAAAATGAACTCTGATGTCCAAAGCACAGAGGTATGGAAAACTGGATCAGAACACTTCAAAAGAACCATCAGTCATATCAAACTGACAAAGCCTGGAACTTGGCAAATTCTCACTTTGCTAATTCCTGAGCCTTCTGATTCTAACACAAAACATGACAGTTTCTCTTGTATTTGTCGGGAAGGGTTCAATAGTAGTAGAATCTCATGTTACTACATCTTGACTTTATGGAATAGTATGTGCATTATGAAACTGTAGGAACAAAATAGACAAAACAAGTGTCATGATTGGGATTTATTTTTTCTCTGTAGTACCATTATTTTAAAGTGGGGCAAGTGGCAGAGCCTGATGGTCTAGAGTAAGAACCTAGGAGCCAGACTGGCTGAGTTTGAATCCTAGCTCTGCTACTTACCACGTGGGTAATCTTGGCAAGTTTCCTGAACTTTCTGAGCCTTAGTTTCCTCATCTGTAAAAACAGAGACAAGTGTTAGTGTAAAGCACTTTGAATAGAGCCTGGCACATAGTAAGTGCTGTATATGAGTATCCAATAAAATAAAAAAATAATGGACTATAAACTGGTTATTAACCAAATGTATTTATTGAATGTCAACATTATCTTTAGTGCTGCTTAATAAAAAGAAAAACGGGGCCTTCCCAGTAGATGGGAGAGATTTTCACCTTGGTTTTGTTGACAAAGCGACGCTCATTTTCTTATATCAGAATAGTTCTCACCTAGGGGTCCCTATATCATGTTATAGATTATAAATTATAATTATGTTATTTTTTATTTTTTTTTAACATTTATTTATTTTTGAGAGACAGGGAACACGCAGAGGAGGGGCAGAGAGAGAGGGAGACACAGAATCTGAATCAGGCTCCAGGTTCTGAGCTGTCAGCACAGAGCCCGATGCGGGGCTCGAACTCACAAGCTGTGAGACCATAACCTGGGCCGAAGTCAGATGCCTAACTGACTGAGCCACCCGGGCTCCCCATAATTATGTTATTTTCAAAATACTTTTGTCATGAAGTTGGATATTCCATGGATTCCATGTCTGTTTTGAACTTCGTTGATTTAACAGGAGGATTTTATACTGGTGCAATACATAAAAATGAAGTATCATTTACCATAGTATACTTCTCTTAAAGCCTATTTATTGCCCAAAAGCAGACTTGTCTTTAGTCTGTAATATGGACGCTTGAGGATGTCAGAGAATCTTACTCAACTGTCCATAGACTTGTGGTCCAACAAAATAGCAGTTTTCAAAAGTTTAAAGAAGAAATTTGTATGTATTGAACCCTCAGATATGTAACTGAAATTGTTAGGATTATGTTTCCACCTTGATAGAAGCTGATATTTGTGTGGATGTATAGAATGATATTTTAACAGAAGAATTTGGAAGACTATCACCAGAATGCTGGACACTTATAATAAATAGTCAAATGAGAATCATGAATACATGTATTTTCAGAAATGCACTCATTGTTTCTTCTTTACTTGATCCTTTAGGACCCTTTGGATCCCACACGATCAGTGATTGTGATCCGTTCCCTGGTGGCAGATGGTGTTGCAGAAAGAGCAGGAGAACTCTTACCTGGAGACCGCCTGGTTTCAGTCAACGAATACTCTTTGGAGAACACCACACTTGCTGAAGCCGTGGAAGTGTTGAAAGCCGTACCACCAGGCATTGTACGCCTTGGCATCTGTAAGCCCTTGGTGGTGAGTGTTCAATTGTGTTACTATAGGAAGTGATAATAGTGTAATAGTTGAGAACATGGATTTGGAGACAGATGCACCTGCTTTCAAATCCCTGTTCCACTGCTTGCTCTCTGTGTATCCTGGGACAAATTTCTTATGTCCTTGACTTAAAAAATTAGCAACATAATGTCTACCTCGTAAGATTTGGAGGGACTAAAGATTATGTTCATTAAGTGCTTAGCACATTACAGAAATAGTAGCTGCTAACGTTACTAGTCCTCCTACCACTTTTACTATTATTTTTAGCTTCATGCTTTTAGCACAGATCTGTAAGTTCTCATCACATTCCTTATGATATAAATTAAAATCTGTGCATTTTAACTTTCACTTGGGAATGATGTTGAGATGTCATGATAAGTTGAAATCCAAGTAACTATATTGTTTTAAGATACAGATTTGAGATTTTAATCCACTTTTCTGCCCATCAAAGTGCCTCATAACCCCTAGGGTCTAGAAGTCTATGTGGCCAAGTCATCTTTAAGTGCTCTTTCTGTGTAATCTTCTTTTTGGGTGGCGGGCATATGGAGCCCAACATGGGGCTTGAACTCACGATCCTGAGATCAAGACTTGAGCTGAGATCAAGAGTTGGATGCTTAACCGACTGAGTCACCCAGGCACCCCTTTCTGTTTAATCTTTTTTTTATGTTTATTTTTATTTTGAGAGAGAGACAGACAGATAGAGACAGTGTGTGAGCGGGGGAGGGGGAGAGAGAGAGGGAGACACAGAGTCTGAAGCAACCTCCAGGCTCTGAGCTGTCAGCACAGAGCCTGATGTGGGCTTGAACTCCACAAGCCGCAAGATCATGACCTGAGCTGAAGTTGGATGCTCAACCAACTGAGCCATGCAGGCACCCCACTTACTGTTTAATCTTTTGTATGGGGTTAGATTAGTGTTTATGACTGAGGGCCACATTACAGTTAGGGTGCTTTTGAGGTTCTCCAATTAACAAAATACTTCAAGATAATTTTCAAGCAGTATGAAAATATTATTGAGTGCTTACCATATGTCAGTATATTAAACCCTTTATATGCATTAACTAATTTAATGCTCTTGGCAACTTGAAGAGGTAGTTCTTATTACTCTCATTAGAGATGAGCCTATCAAGACACAGAGAATTGAGCATCTTATCCATAGTGATGTAACTAGTAAGAGACAGAGTATAAACTCAGCAAGGTGGCCTCAGACCCTGCACTGTGTAAATATACAGCCACAGTGCTATATATTTAACTTGTTGCTACCTTGGTTTGCATAGCTTGTCTGAAACAGACAGATGGTCTTCATAGAGTGCCAGGACTGGATTTTAAGAAACCTGGACTCTGTTTCTAGCTTTCTTATGAGTTAGCCTAGTGGGTTTCAACTCAAAGATATGTAATATACTTAATCACCTGGGAGGTGGTTAAAATGCAGTTTTCCAGGTCCTACCCTCAGAGATTTTCATCTAGTCATTGTGATGGCTATTTAGGGATCTGCCTTTTCAGTGAATCACCCATGTAATTCTGACGCCGAATTTCACACTTTGAGAAACATCATACTAGGAATTTGATGATAGGTACACCACTCTTCTTCCCTGAGCCTATTTTTTCATTTCTGAAAAGACTGAACAAACCTAGAGAACTCCTAATATCTTTAAGAAATACATCAATATACTACATGAGTATGTTAACATACTACATGTGTCCATAAGTATAGGTAGATACAGATATGTTCATATATAGATACAGATTCCTGTATTTATGTACTGGGGAACCTCATGGCCTTCATGAATTTCCCATAAAGATGCCAGTATATTATACTATCCAGCACTCTAAATATTTCAAAATGGAGTATAGCACACAGCTAATCAAGTTCTCGACTTTGTATTGCATGTTTGCTGTTTGACTGTTGCCGTAGCCAACACCATGCGATGCCTGGTTTGATTTCTAGACAAATTAAGTTGGTGGGGGGGAGGAGTGTGATATTTTTATGTGGGCTCTCATCTTCTTGGTATTCTCATTGTGGGGGGGAATTTCATATAGATTTTACCCGATGATTATTTGCCTAGTTGTTTGGGCTGCCAGAGGAATGCCCAAACTATTTATGTCCTGGAGGACTTGGACGGCGTGACTTTACTGTGAAGCAGTTTAAGGGAAGTGTCAGGTAGTGTAAAAAAGAGAACTTAGTTACCAGTTGGGTGTGGATTCCTGTGCTGCTCCTGGCAGAGGTAGGGCTGCAGAGATTTCAGGACATCAGAGCCACATTCTGATAGGGTTTTGGAATGTAGTAATTGTGAGGTAGACCTTTGCCTAGGCTTTTCCCGGTGAGTAGAAGTCTTCCAGGATACCTGGGAGCGGGAAGCCACAAAAGGGATGAGGAGAAAGGTCACTTTCAGGATGGTAAAAAATTCTTAGTGGAACAACCATTGATTCCTTCTTTACCATCTGGGCACTTTTAGCAAAACTGTTTGCTCACGAGCTGTAAATAGTGATGTGTGGATCTTCTCTGAGGTCTCTTTCTCTCTTGTCCACTTGGTGGTCACTTACCTGATCACATAAAGTTTACTGAGCTTTCAACTCAGTCCTCCGCAGAAGTGGGGTAGAGAGTGTGAAGAAGGTGGCCCAAAGTCAGCTTGGGGCAGAAAGACTATGAATATATAAAAGTTAAGAGAACGTGACTTTTTTTTATTAAGTCATATATAGATATACATTATACAAATATAACATTTATATATTTTCATGTTAACTGTGAATGGGGCTTATCTTTTCATTTTTTTAATGTTATTTATTTAAAAAAATTTTTTTAACAAATCAAAACCACACTCAGATATCACCTCACGCCAATCAGAGTGGCCAAAATGAACAAATCAGGAGACTATAGATGCTGGAGAGGATGTGGTGAAACGGGAACCCTCTTGCACTGTTGGTGGGAATGCAAATTGGTGCAGCCACTCTGGAAAACAGTGTGGAGGTTCCTCAAAAAATTAAAAATAGACCTACCCTATGACCCAGCAATAGCACTGCTAGGAATTTACCCAAGGGATATAGGAGTACTGATGCATAGGGGCACTTGTACCCCAATGTTTATAGCAGCACTCTCAACAATAGCCAAATTATGGAAAGAGCCTAAATGTCCATCAACTGATGAATGGATAAAGAAATTGTGGTTTATATACACAATGGAGTACTACGTGGCAATGAGAAAGAATGAAATATGGCCCTTTGTAGCAACGTGGGTGGAACTGGAGAGTGTGATGCTAAGTGAAATAAGCCATACAGAGAAAGACAGATACCATATGTTTTCACTCTAATGTGGATCCTGAGAAACTTAACAGAAACCCATGGGGGAGGGGAAGGGAAAAAAAAAAAAAAGGTTAGAGTGGGAGAGAGCCAAAGCATAAGAGACTCTTAAAAACTGAGAACTAACTGAAGGTTGATGGGGGGTGGGAGGGAGGGTGGGTGATGGGTATTGAGGAGGGCACCTTTTGGGATGAGCACTGGGTGTTGTATGGAAACCAATATGACAATAAATTTCATATATTGAAAAAAAAATTTTTTTTAATGTTTATTTATTTTTGAGAAAGACAGAGCGTGAGCAGGGACAGGGCAGAAACAGAGGGAGACACAGAATCCAAAGCAGGCTCCAGGCTCTGAGGTGTCAACACAGAGCCCAACGTGGGGCTTGAACCCACAAACCGTGAGATCATGACCTGAGCTGAAGTCATATGCTTAACCGACTGAGCCACCCAGGCTCCCCTAACATTTATTTTTGAGAGAGAGACAGAGCGCAAGCAGGGGAGGGGCAGAGAGAGAGGGAGACAGAATCTGAAGCAGGCTCCAGGCTCTGAGCTGTTAGCACAGAGCCTGATGTGGGCTCGAACTCGCAAACCGTGAGATTATGACCCAGAGCTTAACTGACTGAGCCACTCAGGTGCCCCCTGATACATTGCTTAATATTAAGGTACTTTTTTTAATAAGGACCTTACTTACTAGTAAGTGATGTAGTAAGTGATGTTTTTAATGTAAGAAATACTTTTTTTTTCCCCTGTAAACATAGTATATCTCTTTATTTAATCAGATCTTCTTTTACAGTTTTCTCCTTAAATGTTCTGTGCAGTGTTTTTCAAATTTAATTCTGAGATAATTTACTGAGTTTTTCCCCTTTGTGAATGATGTCTTCTTTTCTTTTTTTTTTAATTTTTTTTAACGTTTATTTATTTTTGAGACAGAGAGAGACAGAGCATGAATGGGGGAGGGGCAGAGAGAGAGGGAGACACAGAATCGGAAGCAGGCTCCAGGCTCCGAGCCATCAGCCCAGAGCCCGATGCGGGGCTCGAACTCGCGGACGGTGAGATCGTGACCTGGCTGAAGTCGGACGCTCAACCGACTGCGCCACCCAGGCACCCCTGATGTCTTATTTTCTATTACATTTTTATTAAATTAGCTACTGGTGAAGTGGCGGTAATGATACTGACTTGGTAATTTGATCTTCTGACAACCTTGTGAAACTCCTGTTTGTTACTCTGTTGAATTTTCCCTCTTTAAAAAAATTACCACTTCAGGGGCACCTGGGTGGCTCAGTTGGTTGAGCGTCCGACTTTGGCTCAGGTCATGATCTCACTGTTCGTGATTTTGAGCCCCACGTCGGGCTCAGTGCTGTCAGTACAGAGCCCACTTCCCTGTCCACCTCTCTCTGCCCCTCCTCCGCTCATGCTCTCACTCTCAAAAATAAATAACCATTAAACATTTTTTTCTTTTAATTTTTTTTTCTCATGGTGAGTGCACTCTTAATCCCCTTCACCTATCCACCTCCCCTACTACCCCCGGCAACCATCAGTTTGTTTTCTACAGTTAAGAGTCTGTTACTTGGTTTGTCTGTCTGTCTGTCTGTCTGTCTCTCTCTCTCTCTTTTTCCCTTTGCTCGTTTGTTTCTTACATTCCATCTCACTCATAAGAGTGAGATCATATGGTGTCTTTTCTCTGACTTATTTTACTTAGCATTGTACTCTCTAGCTCTGTCTATGTTGTTGCAAATGGCAAGATTTCATTCTTTTTAAATGGCTGAGTAATATTCCATTGTCCATATATACCACATCTTCTTTATCCATTCATCTATCGATGGACCCTTGGGCTGCTTCCATAATTTGGCTATTGTAAATAATGCTGCAATAAACATAAGAGTGCATATATCTTTGCAAATTAGTGTTTTCATATTCTCTGAATAAATGCCCAGTAGTGAAATTACTAGATCATGTGATATTTCTTTTTAACTTTTTGAGGAACCTCCATACTGTTTTCCACAGTGGCTACCCCAGTCCACATTCCCACCAACAGTGCACAAGGGTTCTTTTTTCTCCACATCCTTGCCAACACTTGTTGTTCCTTGTGTTTTTGATTTTAGCCCTTCTGACAGGTGTGAGGTGATATTTCTTTGTAGTTTTGATTTGCATATCTCTGATGATGCATGATGTTGAGCATCATTTCATATGTCTGTTGGCCATCTAGAAGTCTTCTTTATAGAAATGTCTGTTCTGCCCATTTTTTAATTGGATTATTTGATTTTTGAGTATTGAGTTGTATCAATTCTTTATGTATTTTGTATACTAACCCTTTATCAGATATGTCATTTGCAAATATCTTTTCCCATTCTGTAGGTGGCTTTTAGTTTTGTTGATTGTTTCTTTTGCTGTGCAGAAACTTTATTTTGATGTTCCAATGGTTTATTTTTGCTTTTATTTCCCTTGCCTCAAGAGACCTATAGAAAAATATTGCTATGACTGATGTCACAGGCAGAGAAATTACTGCCTGTACTCTCTTTAAGGATTTTTATGGTTTCAGGTCTCATGCTTAGGACTTTAATCCATTTTGAGTTTAATGAAAGAAAGCAGTCAAGTTTCATTCTTTTGTATGTAGTGTAGGGAATACTTAAAAAGAAAACAAAAATTTGAGAAGCTTTGACCCGAATATGGTTTTCTGTTTAATTATTAAAGTTCGTTCTAATGACATAATTTGCATAAAGTTTATTGTGTCCTTGCATTTAATGGAAAGATGAGAATTAATCTGAAGAGAGTTCAAAACTAAGGTATTTTCTTGGTTATGAAAGTGCTTCTTTAGTTGCCAGAGGTGAGGAGTGGTGGGCAAGATGGGTGAAGGTGGTCAAAAGATACAAACTTCCAGTTATAAATAAGTCTTGTGGATGTAATATACAGCATAGTGACTACAGTTAATAATACCATATTGTATATTTGAAAGTTGCAGATGTAACTAAACTTATTGTGATAATCATTTTGCAAAATATACATATATCGAATTATTATGTTGTACATCTAATGAATACAGTGTTTAATTTTATATGTCAATAAAAAATAGCTTCAGAGTTGACAAAAACATGTCTTCAATTGTGCATAACAAAACAAAAAAAATTGCTTCTATTTTCAGGAAGATGATAAAGAGGGAGAAAGTCATTATATTTTACATTCAAACAGAAATGAAGACAAGACTGAACTTTCAGAAACAATTCATGATATAAATTCATCTTTAATACTCGAAGCACCCCAGGTATTTAGTAAATTGATTTCCTATTTGAATGGTTTATTGTGAGCTAACATTGCTATAAAAAAGAAGACAAAAGCTTGTTCTCACTCTCTAGGCTAAAGAGATTCAAATTAAATGATCCTCCTCTCTTTTTAATTTTTTTAAGATGAAATGGTTTCCCTCTTGTATGACATTGGCTTCATAAATAACATAGGCCAGATATGAGTCATTTTCAAAGCACAAACATATCTGATTTTGTATCGCTAATATACTCTTAAATTTTTGAGGGTAGAACATATGTTTGAAAATAGACCTGCATTTAAAATGCTGTAGAAAACAGAGCTATTCCAAAGGACTTCTCATTCAATACTTTCTAAAGAAAAGTTATTTAGTCAAAACCATTATTATGCTTTAATTTTAGGAAGTATATTTTGAAGCTTTTCCTTTTTTATTCTTAAAATGAATTGTGCTTATTTTGCTCTTTGCAGGTAGAGAATGGTGTATGGTTTTGCTTTACTTGATAGCAACCATCTGGTGATATTTTTTGCATAATTTGTTGACAGTGTCTCAAACTGATGTTTATTTCTTTACATATTTTTTTAATGTTTATTTTTGAGGTGGGGGAGGGGCAGAGAGAAAGGGAGACAGAGAATGTGAAGCAGGCTCTAGGCTCCAAGCTGCCAGCACAGAGGCCAACGTGGGGCTCGAACCCACAAACTGCAAGATCATGACCCGAGCCGAAGTCGGAGACACTTAACCGGCTGAACCACCCAGGCGCCTCTGATGTTTATTTCTATACTGTACATTGTGGGTTTTTTAGTGTCAACATTTTTTGTTAAAATTTCATAAGTATATGACTTCTTTAAATATACCCTGTAAATACACCTTTAAAAAAATTAACTAGGTTGCTGTATTTGATAAGCTATAATAATATAAAGGTGGGAAGTAGTGATTCATTCCATGAATTTACATTTGGTAATATTTAATGAATAGGTCTGCAAATAGGAAATGTCACTGATCTCTCAGGAGGAATTGGGCCTCATTGTGGTCAGCATTCTGAGGATCCTCCAGGGTTAGGTTAGAGGCTCAGCAAACCCATACATTTCTCAGGCATTACCTGGGAATTCAACAAAGTTTCTGCACATATGTGACTATTTAGTTTCAGTTGCATGTACTTGATCTTCTAGTTAGTAAAATATAAATTAATTAGAAAGCATTCTATATTCATTCCTTTTTGCCATGTAATTTCAGTACAGATGAAAAAATTACATGTCTGTTACATAGGCATATTATAAAATAGTCATACTCAAAGTAGTTGAGACCTACTTCCCATATCTTTAGTTTATGGAGAATGCTTTTTGATAATTTCAATAGCCATAATTTATTTTGAATTAGCTAAGCTTGAAAATCCTGACTTTTTAAGTTTTTTGCTTTCTTAGGGAATAGAATGATGTGTTATCTATATTTATGTACTACTTTTCTCTGAGATGCATGAGTTAAATATTCATGTAGCAGTTAACAAAATTCTTATTTCTGATTGAGAAGTTTCAGGTGGTTAATGTGTAACAAACCTTTTAGAATAGTCATTCACCTTGCCAGTGGCAGATTTCTGCCTCTTAACTGTTTGTCCCTTTCCTGCTTTGAGGGTTGTGTGGGAGTGAGCATTTATTTCTCCTCCTTTGTGATGGAGAGCCGTTCAGGTTAACCGTGGCTGGGCATGGAATGTAGTCACTGTGGTTCTGTCACGGGTTAACCTTCCAGTTAATGTATAGAGTGCCGCTTTAAAGGAGGGGGAATTCAAATTATTTTGCAACTTTTATTTACAGGGATTTAGAGATGAACCCTATTATCAAGAGGAACTTGTAGATGAGCCATTCCTAGATTTGGGGAAGACTTTCCAGTCCCAACAAAAAGAGATAGACAACAGCAAGGAGGCCTGGGAGATGCGTGAATTTCTGACTCCCAGGTTGCAAGAGATGGGGGAAGAAAGAGAGATGCTTGTGGATGAAGAATATGAGCTGTATCAAGATCACTTTCAGTCCATGGACTTGTATGCCTCTTCGCACCTTCAAGAGGCTGCTCCTGTTCCCTCCGTGAAGGAACTTCATTTTGGCACACAGTGGTTACATGACAGTGAACCACCTGAGCTTCAAGAAGCAAGGTCCATGATGAGTATCTATTCCCAGGAAACACAGCAATATGGCTACAGCGCTGAAAACATGGTAAGGGTTGAGAACAGATCTTCCACATCCCCCCATTCTGTTCCCCTCGCTCCCTATCCCTGTTGCTAAGTCCTGTGCATTTCAAAAAAAAAAAATGTAATGGAAAAGGTAATTTTTGTAATTAATCATTTTTCCAAGATACACCGTACTGTGTATTACTGTAAGTATAAACTCATCTTTTCTGTATTATATAACTTCTAGTGAGAGTCAATAGGCTGCAGTTGCCTTTTATAGTGGTTTATAGTGGTTTATGCCTTGATTTTTTTAGTGATTTATTTCTCCAGATTATCCATTTCAAAAAAGAGCTGTTTGGCCATTTGTGATTTTTTATCTCTCAGAGAAACACAGCGTTGTATTTCTCACATAGTATTTATCAGGGAAAAATCAAGGCAAAATTAATTAAAGATCTCTTGTTTATGTCTTGCTTACCCACACTGTTCTGTGTTATGTGTCATACTAAATAGAAGGTCACTGAACTCTAAAAAATTATCTTTACATTTGTGATACTACCTGTTTTCAACTTGACAGGAAAGCATGATATTTCAATAGGTTTGCCTTTGCTATTAGATAACCAATAAACTTCATTTTTATAAAGTTAGAGTTAACTAGTCACCAATTGGAATCTTTCATTAGGGACATTTTTTAATGTTTTGGTTTGTTTGTTCATTTCATGCTGAAGATTAATTTCCAGGTGAATGAAAAGAAACTTATTATATAGGGATATTTAAAAGGCCACTTAGCAATATGTTTAGGTATAGTGCACTGTTCCCCTCATGGAGGTCAGCCACTTTGTTGCAGTGCTGTGGGGAGTGGGCCTTTCTTTGCTCTATTACGGGGCTCATAAGGCTGGTTTTTGTTCTCCCTCCTCCTTCAAACCTATCTTCCTTTCTCCCCTTTTGCAAATGCTATGGGTCCTTCTGCTATTCAAGGTGCTCTACAAGCTGTATTTATGGACCCTAGAGGATTACCCATGATAAAGGACTCTGGGAAGCCTACCAGAGAACAGATATTTTAAGATTATGTGAATAATACCTGGATATAGGAAGAAGTAACAGAGAATCACCTGGTGTGTTGCCATTGACATTGGTACTTTCTTTCCTTGCTGGTCCCGTTCCTATACCGCTAAGTACTTGAACTCAAACAGAATATCCAGTTATGTGGAACAAATTCTAATCACAGATTAGTGAATGTTCACAAATAGTCACTTGTGGCTTTATTCTATAAGGAAAATTTTCTATTTACCCAAATACAAGGCAACCTGAAAAAGAGGCCCATTTTTATGTATAAATTTTTAGGGTTCTAGATGAAATAGTCAAAGCTACATTCACAATATTTACATCATAAATTTAAACATTCACATTTTAAACACTGTCAAATGTTAATTTTTTTTGCTTATTCTTACATTTAATGGCAATTTTATTTAGATTCTTTCAACACATATTGAATGTCCATCTTTCCATTACCACTAGAATCACTTTTTGGTCATTTAACACAGCTTTCTGGATATACCATCTTAATTTTCATCTGAGTTGTTCGAGATACAGTAGTTTTTTTTTTTTAAAGTTTATTTTGTTATTTTGAGAGAGGGAGTGCAAATAGGGGAGGGGCAGAGAGAGAGAATCCCAAGCAGCCTCCATACTGCCAGCGCAGAGCCTGATGTGGGGCTCCATCTCACTATCTGTCAGATCACGACCTGTGCTGGCTGAAGCCAAGAGGATGCTTAGCAGACTGAGACACCCAGGCACCCCAAGATACAGTAATTTTTGAATCCATACTATCAGTCAAAATTTTATCCTGATCTCAACTACTCATTTGCAAGGCAGTAGGCTTTAAAAGAATTCCATTCGTAAGCACATAGCAATGATCTTCACAATACAACCACTTACTCTGTTGTTTGTTAAATTACTATTTTTTTGAAACGCTGGTTTATAACAACATTCAATGCTCACATTTTGAAAGGCATACATTCTAATTACTGAATCTCTGTTAAATTTCCTAGCTTCCTTCTTTTTATTTTCCATTTCTGATTCTGTGAGGTGACCTCTGTAAAACCTCTAAAGTGGCATTGGTTAAAATTGTTTCAGACCTAATGTGTCTAGTCTGCACAAAATTTTATTTTCTTTAAATAATTATATGTTCTTGTTTTGGGCATTAACTCTTTTCCTCCCTTTCTGGACTCCACAATGATGACAATGTAGGGGAGGGACAATTTTTTTTTCCTCTAACCTCATTGGTTTTGTGGCTGGGCTGTGGAAATTAAGCTGATGAAAGATTGGCAAAAGGAAACAATTTATTAACAAGTGTGGCATGCACACAAGCAGAAGAAACTCAGTGATGAATAACTCAAAGGGGTGCTTAGAACTCGGGCTTACGTGGCATTTTAACAAAGAACAATACATTTCTAGAGAAGTAACAAGACAAAGGAAAAGGAGTTTAGGTTTTAGGGTCAGAGCTGTAGGAAGGTAGATATAAGGGGGAAACTGATGGAAGATAAGGGCTGTTTTGTTATGTATGTTTCTCTTGGTGCCATCTCTTAGCAGAACAAAATCTAGTGTCCTCTCTAGTGATCAAGAATCAGGGGAAGATAGCTTTTCTGTGTGTGCTGTTTCTCATTTGTCTTCCTCTCAAAATAATCCTTATGCCAAAGTGGCATGTTTTTGATAGAATATTCTGATTCTTTATAACACTTACACACATAAGATCAGGATGGGCTTGAATCTTTATTTACCCTCCTCTCAGAAATATACTCCTGTGATAAAAATTTATCATCTAATATTACAATCCCTGGGTAGATTGTTAAAACATTTGAATATTTTATAAATATATAATTCTCAATACTCTTGTTTAGAGAGTGCCCTCCAGAAGGGTAGAGGAACATTATCATTTCTGTCTTTATTGTAACATCCATTTTGGGGTACAGACGTAACTATATTTGTAGTACCTGCTACTTAACTTTACCTTTCTCTATCACTCATTTCTCCATTTTAATTGAAGGGTAAAACCATCAAGATTTACAGATCTGGTTTTTTTATTTTTAGTTGTAGTAAAATATACATCCTAGTAGTCCCTGTGGTTTCCCTTTCACAGTACCGTTACCTGCGGTCACCTGAGGTCTGGAAACAGATGATCCTCCTTCCAACAGTGTCAGAAGGTCACTAGTAGCCTAACATGTGCCTACACCATTCACCTCGCTATTTATCACTTAGGCATTTTATCATCTCACATCATCATCATAAAAAGAAGGGTGACTACAGTACAGTAAGATATTTTGAGAGAGAAAGAGACCACATTTACATAACTCTTATTGGAATATATTCTATTTCTTTATTAGTTATTGTTAATCTCTTACTGTGCCTGATTTATAAATTAAACTTTTATCATAGGTATGCATGTATATGAAAAAACAGTATATACAGGGTATAGTACTATCTTTGGTTTCAGGCATCCACTGGGGGTCTTGGAATGTGTCCACCACAGATAAAGAGGGGATACTGAACATAAAATATACCATTTTAATCATTCTAGGTTTACAGTTCCAGTAGCATTAAATACACTTTAATTATTGTACAATCATTATCACCATCCATCTCCAGAACTTTTTCGTCTTCCCAGATTGAAAGTCTGTACCTATTAAACAGTAACTGTCCATTCTTCCCTTCTCTCATCCCCTGGCAACAAACTATAGTTCTACTTTCTTTCTCTAAGAATTTGACTCAGTATCTCATATAAGTGGGATCATACAATATTTGTCCTCTTGTACGGGGCTTATTTCATTTAGCATAATGCCTTCCAGTTTCATCCACATCATATGTGTTGGAATTTTCTCCCTTTGTAAGGCTGAATAACATTCCATTGTATGTACATACCACAATTTGTTTACTCCTTCATCACTTGATGAACATCTGGGTTTCTACCTAAGGCTATTGCGAATAATACTGCTGCAAACACTGGTATACAGTATCTGTTCAAATAACTGTTTTAGGGGCGCCTGGGTGGCTCAGTCGGTTAAGTGTCCGACTTCAGCTCAGGTCACGATCTCGTGGTCCGTGAGTTCGAGCCCCGCGTTGGGCTCTGGGCTGATGGCTCAGAGCCTGGAGCCTGTTTCTGATTCTGTGTCTCCCTCTCTCTCTGCCCCTCCCCTGTTCATGCTCTGTCTCTCTCTGTCTCAAAAATAAATAAACGTTAAAAAAAAAAATTAAAAAAAAAACAACTGTTTTAAATTTTTTTGGGTATTTCCTCAGATGCAACATTGCATATGGCAATTCATATGGTAATTCTATGTTTAATTTTTTGGGGTGTCACCATTGTGTTTTCCATAGTAGCTGTATCATTTTACGTTCCCACCAGCAGTGCACAAATTTTCTGGTTTTTCCACATGCCTGCCAATACCTGTTTTCTGTTTGTTTGTTTTTTTAACATTTTATTTATTTTTGAGACAGGGAGAGACAGAGCATGAACAGGGGAGGGTCAGAGAGAGGGAGACACAGAATCTGAACAGGCTCCAGGCTCTGAGCTGTCAGCACAGAGCCCGATGCTGGGCTCGAACTCATGGACCGTGAGATCATGACCTGAGCCGAAGTCGGCCACTTAACTGACTGAGCCACCCAGGCGCCCCTGTTTTTGTTTTTTTAAATAGGTCCCAAGTAGTATCTTATTGTGTTTTTTTTATTTTTTTAATGTTTATTTATATTTGAGTGAGAGAGATAGTGCACAAGCAGGGGAGGGGCAGGAAGAGAGACGGAGACAGAATATGAAGCAGGCTCCAGGCTCTGAGCTGTCAGCACAGAGCCCAAGGCAGGGTTCGAACTCATGAACCGTGAGATCATGACCTGAGCCAAAGTCGGACGCTTAACTGACTGTGCCACTCATGCACCCCTTATTGTGGTTTTGATTTGCATTTTTCTAATTATTAAGAAAAGTTGAGCAACTTTTCATGTGCTCATTGGCCACCCGCTGAAGAAATGTCCACATTTTTTGCCCCTTTTTAGAAGATCTGATTCTTGGGGCACTTGGGTGGCTCTTTCGGTTAAGTGTCCAGCTTCGGCTCAGGTCATGATCTTGTGATCCGTGGGATCGAGCCCTGTGTCAGGCTCTGTGCTGACAGCTTAGAGCCTGGTGCCTGTTTCGGATTCTGTTTCTCCCTCTCTCTCTGCCCCTCCCCTGCTCACACTCTGTTTCTCTCTCAAAAATAAATAAAAAACATTAAAAAATAAATAGAAATAAAATACCTGACTATTGCCTGAGGATTAATTACCTAAGACTAATTGTATGTGTTTTTATTTTCTTCTCTATTTAGAAAAACTTTTTTTTCCGGGGGGCACCTGCGTGGCTCAGTCAGTCAAGCATCTGACTTCAGCTCAGGTCATGATCTCACAGTCCGTGAGTTTGAGCCCCGTGTCGCACTCTGTGCTGACAGCTCAGAGCCTGGAGGCTCCTTCGGATTATGTGTCTCCCTCTCTCTCTCTCTACCCCTCCCCCACTCATGCTCTCTCTGTCTCAAAAATAAACATTAAAAAAATTTTTTTTTCATAAAACTTTTTTTTCCTAAAGATCTTACCCTTTTGTATTGAAATTCAGATTCAGATATCAATTCTCTTATTCCTCATATAGTTGCCATAAACTTTTTTTAATAAGTCCCAAATTGCTATAAAATATAAATATTCAGTGCTTACTATTTCCTCCTTATTCCCTTCTCTAAGAAATTCTTATTTTATTCTAGGCAACTAGATAGTTGTATCTCCTTTCTCACCCCAATTTAATATTTGAGTTGAATATCTCCATTAAATATCTGATACAGTTCTATACTTAGCTGTATTCATAATCTGTATGGAAAAAGCTAGCAGTATTTGGTTCACCAGTTTATGAGAGATCCTTCTCATACCATTGAGGTCTGACCAATATAACATAATGAAAAAAAATGGGGACCCTGTAAAAGATGTCATTCATGTTTTAGTTTTGAACAAGCTAAATTTCCAACAGAGAATGACATAGGTGTTACTTGTCTTAAATGAATTGCAGTATATCCCTATGGTGGCCCTAACATTGTCATTTAATTTTATGCTTATAAAAGTTTTTAAAATATGATAACAAAATATTTCAGCCAAAATCATATGTTCTGGAAGGTTGTAAGTTTGGGAAACCAGAGAAGACATGTATCAAAGGAAGACAACTGGAAAATGCAAAAATGTGCTTATCTGTAGGTTTTAGGTTTGGGTAGCTGGTGTTTGCCGGGCAGATAAAGGTGTTAGGGAGGGTAAAGCAAGAGCTCAGAGCTGTGAAAATCCACCAGTTGGTTTGGGATTGTCAGTGAAGCTATTGAGGTTGTGCTCCAACATACTCTATGAGTTAGTGTGTGTCAGCCATTGACCTTGCTTGACTGGATAGATCTTTATTCTTATATCTTTGTGATTGTTTACTTAAATCCACTCATTAATGTTTATAAAACAATTTTTTTTGTGAAAAAAATCCAGTGTAAAAAAAAAAAGAAAAAAAAAACTATTAGCCTAATAGTACTAAAAAACTATTAGTACTCTTGTGGAGATTAAGTTATCAGCATTCATTACTGCTTACCATTGCATAAACCACTACTTGAGGAGGCCTGTTTGCAGGGCCAGTTTTCTGCAATCATTATCTGGTTTGAACAACATTATGATGTACCTCATTTTATCACGAAGTACTAATGCATTTCTGTCTTTCTTCCTCTCAAGATGAAAGAAAATTTTGGCATTGATTCCCTACCCTCCATGCCCTCATCTGAAGGAAGCAGTCAACAAGGCAGATTTGATGATCTGGAAAATCTTAATTCATTAACACAAAGCAGTCTGGATTTAGGTTTGTGGTTTTTGTTTCTCATAAACACAAATTACATTATTTTGCAATCTTTCAGCTTTGTTTTTATAGACGATAAGTCTTACTGTCCTATTTTCATTCATAATGATGCAAATGTAAATGTTTATTAATCTGCTTCAGAATATCTGGAAGAATAAACCTGGCTCATATTTCAACATAGAACTTAAGATTCTCTTTTCTGAAAGGGCTATATTTTCAATGCCTGATTTTGCTTTTTATAAGCAGTGTGGATTAAAACTAAAACTAGTACCTTACGTGCTAAGTTTGAAATAAGTCTCTACTAATATATATTAAAACCTCTGATGCTATTAAGTGATACTGTTAGCTCATTGAATGAGGTTGTTAAATATTAATAAAGAGAGTCATATTTTAAACATTTATGAAACATTTTTATAGCCATATATTATGGTCAATTTTGGTGCATTAATAACTTAGTTTCCATTAAAGAATCCTAAAAGTATAGTGCCTCTCCTTGCCTACCCCCAATATTGACTCTTACATAATTTTGAAAACTCAACTGTGAAAAATAATTTTTCTTCATCCAACACTGAAATATCAAAGGCTGTTATATTATTGAGATCCCTAGGTAAGACTGTTAAGTTCTTTCACAGCACTGGGATTTATAGAGCCATTGTTCAGGATTTATGCTGTCCTTCATGTGTTATGACTCTGCTTATAGGAAAAGTCTTTCTCTGGACAATTCTCATGTTGTATGGTAATACATTGGAGGGGATGGAGTGCATTATAGAAAGCCATGTAATGGTTTTTATGAATTCAGCATTCTGTTGAGTAAAATCCAGAGAATGGAGTCATTAGCAGTAAAGATTCAAGTCCTCTCTGAGATGATAAATAGTTGTCAGTTCTGAGTCAAAATAGAGCATGGGTAGTTAATTTTGAATATCTAAGATTTGATGAGTTTATCCAGTTTTTCATGACGTATAACCAATTGTGACTAGGATAAAAATGGGACTTTTCCCCCCAAAAGTGTTCCATTAAACTGTTTTAAAAATTTTTATCACATTTCCATAGTCCTTTAAGTACTTAGAGAAGATTTACTGCACAAATGAATGAATAATTGAATTAATAGGCCATATCTGTTTGATCGCCACTGATACTTTATAGCAATGTCATTACTATTTTGGACCAGATGATTCTTTATGGTGGAGAGCTGACCTGTGCTTGGTAGAATGTTAATAGCTTCCCTGCCTTCTAACTCTGATGCCAGTGGTACTCACATTCCCAGGCCTGATCAAGATCACGTCTTCAGACACTGCCAAATGTCTCCTGGTGGGGGCAGAGTTGAGAATCACTCACTGCTCTACACTGTCAGGATTGAAAGGATAAACTGGCTATATGGGGTGGGTGTTTGTGGGGAAGAGCAGCAGAGTTGGGAAGAAGACGGAGAAGGTAGTTCCTCTTGAGCTCTGCTCTGTGTATTATCTAAATGGCTCCAAAATTACTTCTGACCTCTACTGGCTCTCGAAGTTTTCCAGGGCTGCTGTAGCAGATTGTCGCAAACTTGGTGGCTTAAAACAACAGATATTAATTCTCTCACTGTTCTCAAGGCCCAAAGCCCTAAATCAAGGTGCTGTGCTCCCTCTGAAGGCCCTAGGGAATAATCTGTTCTTTTCCTCTTCCGGCTTCTGGTGGCTCCAGCCTTCTTTGACTTGTGGCTGCGTCACTGTTATGTGTGCCTCTGTCTTCACACGGCTCTCTTCTCTTGACCTGTGTGTTCTATTCTTTGTCTCCTATAGGGACATCTGTCATTGGATTTAGGGCCCACTTGGGTAATCCAAGATGGTCTCATCTCATGATACTTAAATGTATCTGAAAAGACCTTTTTTCCGAATAAGGTCACATTGGCAAGTTCTATGACTTGGATGTATCTTTTAGAGAGGTCCCCCCATTATGCCTTCTACTCTGCCTCAGTCTGATACTTTACAAGGATCTGGGAATTTATTTTTTTAGAGATTATAGCTTTGGGAATGAAGTTAAACTTGTCTATTTTAGATCTGTCCTCACTGGAAATGCATTCATAACCACATGCTTTTAGGAAAAAATTTTGAAAGCCTCTAGAATGCCATGTGGCAGGCATGACTATTTGGATTAATGCTAACTGTGGGTAGGCTGAGAAATTATTAATACAGAGTCGATACAGATTTCAGCAGCATACATATTGAATTTATTCTAGTCAGAGTTTGATTTTGCTCTTGAGATCCTTTCCAGCAAAGGGCTGACTCTTAGTCCCAAGTCCCTCTGTACAAAGCAGGTACCCTGCTGTGTCACCAGGCAATCCCGCCAGCTTCTCCTAAGTAAACTCTCCTGAGCTAAGTAATCTCTAAGCCCTCTTTCAAATCTGTAACTCTTTGACCTCTTTATTAGTATCAGACAGTTTTAGGTTTATCTCTGAACAATTAAATTTCTTTTTCTGAGCAATAAATTTAAAAATTACTTTTGAGAGGGGCGCCTGGGTGGCACAGTCAGTTAAGCGTCCGACTTCGGCTCAGGTCATGATCTCACAGTCTGTGAGTTTGAGCCCCACGTTGGGCTCTGTGCTGACAGCACAGAGCCTGGAGTCTGCTTCAGATTCTGTCTCCTTTCTGCCCTTCCACTGCTCACGCTTTGTCTCTCTCTCTCTCTCTCTCTCTCAAAAATAAACATCAAAAAAAAAATTATTTTTGAGAACCTTATATGTGAAGAGCTATTCTTGATCCTATATTTAGTCCAACATTATGTAGCTTCTAAGAGCCTTTACTCTTCATGGGCTGTGAAAATAAACCTATAATGAGCATAATTAGTAAGGTAAAGCTTACAAGATAAATTCCAAATCAATAACACATTTAGTATTACAACATTTCAAAAGGTTTCTGACAGAAGGTAGTTTTGATTCCTAATCTTTGACTGCCCCTGTCTGGATGGTGCCCCCAGGGAACCCTGGATGATTCTCTGTCATTGCACTCAAGGGTCAGGCACACATACTCATTTGCATGCCTACCTCTTCCTATAAATTAAGCTTCTGGAGGGCAAGGCTTGTATCTGATTTTTGTTACCGTAGTAGGTGCTCAAGAAATATTTGTTGAATGAGAGAGTGAAATGCTGCTCATGTGTGGCTATTCAACAGCATTGCAACCCCCAGCCCTCCCTCCCTCTGGCAGCGGCCAAGTTATACAATAACCCACCCTCCTCTCTACTTGGATTCTCGTTGCCTTTATTTTGTTGACCATTCTGTTCTTGCTCCTTACCAAGTATAAACCTTTTGAAAGTCTCCCCCATTCCTCTCCTGTAAACATTAACCTCCATTTGTCCAGGAAAATTTTTTTTAGCTTCTTTGTTTTTCTAACCTTTGTGCTCCTATTATGGCCCTTCCCTAACAACTGCATAGGTCCTCGAGGACTTGATTTGTTTTATGGGCTCTGGGAACTGCAGTGCACTTGGCGAACAGCTCTGTAAAGTGTGAGTGTGTCACGCACTGTGACAGATGAGAAATGTGTGCCTGAGCACCAGCACCCAGGGTCCATGGAGGAGGAGTGGGGCAAAGGGCACGGCAGCCTTTCTGTGGAACAGGTAATGAAAAGTTTTAAACAAACTGCAGCAACCTATGAAACCCAATGCCATAATTTAACAGTCTGCTTTTACCAGTGTGGGTGGATGAGAACCAGCTCTGCAAATAAAGCCAGTTCCCTCTTCTTAACACTGGTTTCTGGCCATTCCGGCCAGAATCTAGTCCCACCCCTGGTCCCTCCTCAGTGGGGAAGAAGCAGACATAGGCCAAGCTAGAACTCTCTGGCATCGAGATGGATTAGAGTGCTTTGCAGGAATGGAGGCCCCAGAGAATAGGAGTGAAGGGTGCATAGGGATGGGGGACAGACCCTGAGACTTCTTTAACACAACTTGAGCATTAAAATTAAATTCACTCTCTCTTCAGATTCTGTTGCATTACCAACTGATTAGACCCCAGTTCCAAAGTTTCTAGACAAGATAAAAAGCAGTAGTAGTGAGTTTACTAGAAAATTTGTTCATTATGAAGAAATGGAAAGAGTTGAGGTAATGCTTATAGGAAAAGTTTTAGGATAATACCTATGTCTTTTAGAAATAATTTGTGATTTTCTGATTAGACAGAGCTCCAAAAAAAATACTATAAATGTGTGGATTTAAGGAAGACATTTGATCACAATTCATCATGTTTGTAATATGCTTAAGAAGGATTGGCTGAGAATCGGGTGTATCCTAAGAGTGATTAATAGACCTATGCCAGTAAGGGTCCTATGAGTCGTAGGACTCTATGCACAACTCTGCCCCAGTTATTCTTTTTTTCAGGAAATGTGGAAATAACACAGATGGCATGTCAGGTAAACTTGCACATTCCATTTGGCAAAATTCCTTAACTTGAATTTCTCCATCTATAAAATAACAGTTGTTAGTATCTTTTCTAACTCATAGTTTGACACGAGAATTAAATAGGTAACAACTGTAAAAGAATTATGAGATTTGTAAACAAAGCCCCTTTAAAAATCTGTTTTCTTAACCTGATGAGCACCGGGTGATGTATGGAGTTGTTGAATCACTATATTGTATACCTGAACCAATATAACAATGTGTGTTAACCACACTGGAATTAAAATTAAAACATTTTTTGATGTAAGATTTTTTATTTGGTTATTTGTCATTCTGTGAAATTATTTTGTGTGCGTGATGAGGACTTCTAAGATCTATTAAGTAACTTTCAAATATGCAATATAATATTTCTTTAATGGTTGTTTACTTTTGAGAGAGAGAGAGAGAGAGAATGGCGAGGGGCAGAGGGAGAAGGAGACACAGAATCTGAAGCATGCTCAAGACTCTGAGCTGTTCAAGTCCAGCATGGGATTTGAACTCACAAAATGCGAGATCATGACCTGAGCTGAAGTCAGATCCTCAACCGACTGAGCCATCCAGGCACCCCTTATTTATTTATTTATTTTTTAATAAGTGAAATGCAGGAGTGCCTGCAGTTGGGACAGCTGAGGTTGATAAGGGAAAATGTGTAGTGAGATTAGAATACCATCATTAAGAATGAATTAAGAATGAATGAATGAAGAATGAATTAAGAATACCATCATTAGAATACCGTCATTAAGAATACCATCATTAAGGCCTCTTTTCAGTAAGGCCATGTGTGAATGCAACTCTCTTCCACTGAGGAGTCCCTGTCCTCCTTCCTTCCTTCATTTTTCACCATCTGACATATTAAACATTTTACTTAATAAGATTTCTACCTAGAAAAGGCCTATTTGTTGAATGAGTGAAGGCTAAATGAAAGCATCTTGTGTTCACTATCATCTGGGTTTGCTGTGTAGGTAGGATGATTCCAGATGATGCCCAAGGTCCTGGCTTGCTTGTTGAACTTCCTGCTGTGGCTCAAAGAAGGGAGCAAGAAGATTTGCCTTTATATCAACTCCCCAGGACTCGAGTCGTTTCCAAGACCTCGGCATACACAGGAACACTGTCTTCTAGATATACCACTGATGCATGGTATGATACCATTTATCTTTGTTTTCACATTATAAAGTAGTCTGGTTTTTTTGCTCTTATAAAAAAAATGCCCTATAGTTGACAATTACTAAGAGATTAGGAGTTTCACAACATAAGCAAGACATACAGACAAATTAAGGAGGGAGTGGATTTAAGAGAGAATTTGTTGGAATTGGTGACTAATAACGTGTGTCAGGGTGAGAGGACATAGTTGAGGGTGACTTGTGTCTCTGGATTAGGACAATAAATGCATTGCAGTGCCATTAATTCTTTAACAAGACTGTAGGAGCAAAGGAAGCAAACTCAGTGTCCAATGATAGATGAATGGATAGAGAAAATGTGTATAAGAAAGAATTAAGTGCTGCCGTTTTCAACAATATGGATGGACTTGGAGGGTATCATGCTAAATGAGGGAGGTCGAACAGTGAAAGACAAGTGCCATACGATTTCACTTATATGTGGAATCTAAAAAGACAAAACAAACGAACAAACTGTCTCCTAAACACCGAGAACAAACTGGAGCGGAGGGGAGTGGAGGTGGATGGATGAAATAGATGAAGGGGATTAAGAGTCACAGACTTCCAGTTATAAACTAAGTAAGTCACAGAGACAAGTATAGCATAAGGAATGTAGTTAATATAATTTTTGTGATGACAGGTGGTAGCTACACTTATGGTGAGCGTTTCGCAACGTATAGAACCATTGAATCACTGTGTTACACACCTGAAACCGATATAACATTGTATGTTATACTTTAATTTAAAAAAAAAGTTTATAGGAGCATGAACAGGTTGTAAGGGAAAACGAATTCAGTGTGGGACAAGACGAAGGTTCCAGTATCCATAGGACAACAAAGCGAAGTGGAATTAATTAGGTGTGTGATTCTGGGGATTCACGTTGGTATCTATCCTGATGTTAATAATTGGGAGCAAGATCAAGTGTAGGTTAAACTGCTAGATTTGAATAGTCATCCAGGGTAAGCTCAAATACTAAGAAGAGCATGGGACCAAAATTAGAGTCTTGCAGAGCAGCAATATCACAAGTAAGAATGGAGGCAGAAAATAGTGAAATGGAGTGAACAAAATGTCACTCAGAGGAAATTAAACCTAGAGGTTGTCGTAGAAACCGGACAAGAGAACATTTTACCAAAGGTTTTCACAGACCTTCATTATGGCCTACGGAGAGGTCAGGGCAGATAAAATGGAAAAGTTTACTTGGGGTTTGGCCACACGGATGCACTAGGTAAGCATAGAACAACTTAAGTAAAGTAGAAATCAGAGAGCAGTAGGTTGAGAATTGAACAGGTCCGAAATTGGGCATAGTAAGTCCAGTGAGACTAGTGTTTTCAGAATCCAGGTCATGAAAAGAGACAGAATGCGTATCATCTAGATAGCTAGAGGGTATTTTTGGATTGAGGTAAAGAAGAAGGGGTTATGCATACATAATTACATATATATTGATATATGTATTGTGTGTGTGTCTTTCTGGGAAAGATCCAGCAAAGAAATATGTAGATGCTGGAAAGGAAGTTATTAAACACAGTCCCTGGAGAGAGGAGAAGGAGAGAAAGACGTTGCACACCTAGAGAGATTAACCTTTGGTGGTTAATCCACAGAGACAGGTGCCAGGAATGAAAGCAAAGTACAAATGCAAGTGCTATTTGTATCCTGTAGATAGGAATCCAAAGAGATTTCTTATTTTTTATATTTTTTGTCATTTAGGTAAAGATTATTTGAAAAGAGTGATAAGGTGGTAGTAATGTGTGCATTAAAAGTAGAGGTGTCACTTTTGAAACGAGGGTAGGAGAGTAATGGCTTAATGGTTGGTGGAAAGCAGTTTAGAAAAATCTTGCTCCCTGCCCCCCACCTTCCAACTTCCCAAGGTGAGAGAGTGAGTATCATTCACCTGGACATGGTATCTGTGGCAGAGAACCAGAAGCTGTTGAGAGAATGTTTGGTGAAGAGATCAGAGTGTGGAGTAGTTTCTTGACAATTCAAGGAGATTCCGTGGAGTGTGATGGGTAGTTTGGCCTGGGGGCGGGGAGAGGGAAAGGGGTATCGGTGGGGTGTATGAGAATGGAAGGAGAAACCAGAGCAGCAAGGAAGGAAGGAGTTGGAGGTGTTGGCCAAGCATAACAGGGATGAGAGATAGGGTGGATTTATTGGCCTTCGTGTTTTTATTAAACCTTTAGTCCAAGAATGATTTTGTATTGACATATGAAGTGTCTTAGAATGATATCACTTCTCCATTCAGCAACCTGTGATCTTTGACCCTTTTTATTGACCTTTACATTTAATTTTATTTATTTATTTTTAAGATTTTATTTCCAAGTAATCTCTGCACCCATTGTGGGCTTGAACTTAAAACCATGAGATCAAGAGTCACGTGCTCCACCAACTGAGCCAGGCAGGTGTCCCTCTGCCTATAGTTTTAGACAGAAACTTCATATTGCAAAAAGTTGGTCTCTGTGCTTCAGCAAAGCTCCTTTCTGAGTGTAAAGGAAAAGACTCCGAGGTTCCTGGCTGGCTCAGTCAGTGGGGCATGCGATTCTTGGTCTCAGGGTTTTGAGTTCGAGCTCCATATTGGGTATGGAGACTGCTTAAAATAAAATTAAAAATTAAAAAAAAAAAAAAAAGGAAAGACTCAGATAAGCTCAACCACTTGGAGAAATCTGATGGCTTTTCATTCAGCAGAACTGGACCAGTGTTCAGCAGGGAGGTGCTGACAGGTCCTTTGTCCTGGCGTGAGCAATGTAACCAAGCTCCTGGGGAAATGCATAGTATTAAACAGGCAATGGGTTTGTTTCTTCAGGAGGGATGGTTGCAGATGGAAGTACTGGAAGGCTTAAAAATATAACTTTATAGGGGCACCTGGGTGGCTCAGTCAGTTGAGCATCCGACTTCAGCTCAGGTCATGATCTCGCAGTCTGTGAGTTCAAGCTCCACGTTGGGCTCTGTGCTGACAGCTCAGAGCCTGGAGCTTGCTTCCGATTCTGTGTCTGCCTCTCTCTCTGCCCCTCCCCCACTCATGCTCTGTCTCTTTCTCTCTGTCAAAAATAAATAAACATTTAAAATATATATATATGTATATATATATAATTTTATGACTTGTTTTAAATTTATTTTTAATTGTTTTAATGTTTATTTTTGAGAGAGACAGGGTGTGAGTGAGAAAAGGGCAGAGAGAGAGGGAGACACAGAATCTGAAGCAGGCTGCAGGCTCTGAGCTGTTAGCACAGAGCCCGATGTGGGGCTCCAACCGATGAACCGTAAGATCATGACCTGAGCCAAAATCAGCCACTTAACCAACTGAGCCATCCAGGTGCCCCTGGCTTTTTTTTTTAATTAAAAAATTTTTTAAGTGATCTCTACACCCAATGTGGGTCTCAAACTCACAACCCTGAAATCAGGAGTTACATGCTCCAGTGACTCAACCACCCAGGTCCCCCTAATTTTGACCACTTACATGGTCAAATTACTTTTCAAATGAGACCGTTTTATTTTTTAAATTTCTCTTCTGCTTGGTGTCAATAATTAAATCTCACAAAGAATTCGGAAATGAGACGGCTTTTTTAAAGGTATAGAACTGTAATTGGAACATATCTAAACAAATTTCCAAAACCACCCCCCCTTTCTTATGCAGAAGTCAAAATGGAACATCCATTCTGTCTTACTCAGTTCTTACCACTTTCAGAAAGGGAAGATACACTTTACTCCTACCTCATTCCTTTCTTATTCTCCAGAGGTAACTTTGACAAGCTGATTTCTTATGTGGGCACAGGCATTTAAGAGTTTCAACCTAACTTTTGAGAGCTCAGTCTTGCATTTGAATGTTGTTTTTTTGACTTGCTGTTATAGATTCAGGATATATTAAAATTTTAGCAGGTAATAGAAGAGTTCCTGTAAGTCATGTTTTCCCCCTTTTAGTCTTTAAAGGTATGTCCCGTGGAGTTAGGTTCATAGGTGAATATTTATTGCCACTCCGGAGCTTTTCTGAGTAATGCATAGATTCTTTTGGAAGACAGTCTTTCAGATCAGGGTATCATGAAGTGCTAAATGATAGTTTAGAGTTTCTACTTTGCATTAATTTTGGTGTAGAACCCAGCTAAGTTATTTAATGTACACTGTGCTTCTGCATCCCATTGACTTCCCTGTACCTTTAGAGGCCTAATTTTTTGTTTGTTTGTTCTAAGATTAAATTTAAAGGGGGCCTGTAGTGCAATGGACAATGTGTCTGACTACAGATCAGAATATTTATTCAATTTATTTAAACTCAACAAAACAGGGGTACCTTGGTGGTTCAGGTGGTTAAGCATCCAACTTTGGCTCAGGTCATGGTCTTGTGGTTGTAGGTTTGAACCCCGCATCTGTCTCTGTGCTTTGCAGACAGCTCAGAGCCTGGAGACTGCTTCGGATTCTGTGTCTCCTTCTCTTTCTGCTTCTCCTCCGCTCACATTCTGGTTTTTTTTTTTTTCTCTCTCTCTCTCTCAAAAATAAATAACATTTAAAAAATAATAAACTAAAACAACACAAAAGCAATTCACCCATTTCTATCTCTCACCCCCTGCCTCCTGCAACTACCAATCTGTTGTTGTCTGTATTTGTGAGCTTTTTTGTTGTTGTTGTTTATTTTATTTTTAATGTTTATTTATTTTGAGAGAGAGAGGGAGTACGCACACAATTGGGGAAGGGTAGAGAGAGAAGAAGGAAAGAGAGGATCTCAAGCAGGCCCTGTGCTGTCAGCCGGGCTTAATCCCATGAACCATGAGATCATGACCTGAGCTGAAATCAAGAGTTGGACGCTTAACCAACTGAGCCACCCAGGCACCCCTGTTGTTTTAGATTCCACATATAAGAGAGATCATATGGTGTTTATCTTTGTTTGTCTGATTTATCTCACTTAGCATAATACCCTCAAGTTCCATCCATGTTGTCTCAAATGACAAGATTTCATTCCTTTGATGGCTATATAATATTCCATTTTAAATTCCATGATTTCTTTATCAATGGACACTTTGGCTCTTTCTGTATCTCGGCTATCATAAATAAATGTTATAAATAATGCTACACATGAACATGGGAGTGCATGTATCTTTTGTATCAGTGTGTTCTTTTTTTTAATATTTATTTATTTATTTATTTATTTATTTATTGCTAACTAGTCATAAGTGAAATTGATGGATCATATAGTGATTGTATTTTTAAATTTTTGAAGAACCTCCATACTTTTTCCATAATGGTTGCATCAATTTACATTTCCAACAACAGTGTACAGAAGTTCCCTTTTCTCCATATCTTTGCCATTCAGCACTTGTTATTTCTTGCTTTTTTGATAATTTCCATTCTAATAGATGTGAAGTGATACCTCACTGTAGTTTTGATTTGCATTTCTCTGCAAATTTTCATGTACCTGTTGGTCATCTGTATGTCGTCTTTGGGAAAAAATGTCTATTCAGATCCTCTGCCCATTTTTTAATTGGATTGTTTGCTTTTTGGTATTGAGTTGTATGAATTCTTTACATATTTTGGGTTTTATTCTCTTATCAGATATATGATTTGCAATTATTTTATCTCATTCAGTAGGTTGCCATTTCATTTTGTTTATTGTTTACTGTACTGATTAGTTTGATGTGGTCCCACTTGTTTACTTTTGATTTTGTTCCTTTTACTTTTGGTGTTGGATTACAAAAATCATGACTAAGACCTATGTTAGGGAGTTTACCACCTATGTTTTCTTCTAGGAATTTTATGGTTTCAGGTCTTATATTTAAGTCATTAATCCATTTGGGGTTAATTTTTGTGTATGTTGTGAGATAGTGGTCCAGTTTCATTCTTTTGTATGTGGCTATGCAATTTTCCCAACACCATTTATTGAAGAGACCATCCTTTCCCCACTATATGTTCTTGGCTCCTTTGTTGTAAATTAATTGATGGTCTAAGTGTGGGTTTATTTCTGGACTCTATTCCATTGATGTATGTGTTTCTTTTTATGCCAGTACCATACTGTTCTAATTACTATAGCTTTGTAATATAGTTTGAAATCTGGACGCATGTTACCTCCAGCCTTGTTCTTTCTCAAGATTGCTTTGGTTAATCTAGGTCTTTGAGGTTTCATATAAATTTTAGTATTGTTTATTCTATTTCTGTGAAAAGTACCACTGGGATTTTAATAGCAGTTGCATTGAGTCTGTATATTACTTTGGGTAGCATGGACATTTAAAAAATATTAATATTTTTAATCCATGAGCATGGAATATCTTTTATTTGTGTCTTCAGTTTCTTTCATTAATATATTGTAGTTTTCAATATACAGGTCTTTCATCTCCTTGGTAATTTTATTTTTAGGTATCTTATTCCTTTTGATCGAATTGTAAATGGATTTGTTCTTAATTTCTCTCTCTGATACTTTGTATTAGCGTAAAGAAACACAACTGATTTTTGCATGTTGATTTTGTATACTGCAACTTTACAGAATTCATTTATCCTAACTTCTTTTTGATAGAGTCTTTAGGATTTTCTATATATGATATCATGTCATCTGCAAATAGTGAGTTTTACTTCTTCCTTTCCAATTTAGATGCCTTTGGTTTCTTTTTTGAATAAAAGTGGTAAGAGTGGTCATTCTTGTCTTGTTCCTTATCTTAAAGGAAAAGCTTTTAGCTTTTCACTGTTAGGTCTGATGTTAGCTGTGAGCTTGTCATATATGGCATTTATGTTGAGGTACATTTCCTCTATACCTGCTTTTTTGAGAGTTGTTATTATAAACAGATGTTGAATTTTGTCAGATGGTCTTTTTGCACCTATTGAGATGATCATAAGAATTTTAGCCTTCATTTTGTTAATGTAGTGTATCACATTGATTTGTGATTGGTTGAACCATACTTTCATCCTTGGAATCAATCTTACTGGATTATGGTGTATGATCCTTTTAATGTATTGTTAAATTTGGTTTGCTAATATTTTGTTGAGGATTTTTGCATCTTTGTATCTTTGTCTGGTTTTGGTATCAAGGCAATGCTGGCCTGTAAAATATGTTTGGAAGAGTTCACCCCCTTCATTTTTTGGAAAATTTTAAGAAGGATTGGTAATCAATTTTCTTTGAATATTTGGTAGAATTCACTAGTGAAGCCTTCTGGTTCTGAATTTTAGTTTATTGGGAGGCTTTCAATTACCAATTCAATCTCCTTGTTAGTAATTGGTCTATTGAGGTTTTCTATTTCTACCTTATTCAGTCTTAAAAGATTGTATGTTTCTAGGAATTTATCTATTTCTTCTAGGTTGTCCCATTTGTTGGCATATAATTGTTCATAGTAGTTTCATGATTCTTTGTATTTCTGTGGCATCAGTGGCATTTCTGAATTTATTTGAGACCTCTTCTTTCCTTGAGTAGTCTAGCTAAAGGTTTGTCAATTTTGTTTATCTTTTCAAAAAACCAGCTTTTAGTTTCATTGGTCTTTTCCATTATCATTTTAGTCTCTATTTCATTTATTTCTGCTCTAATCATTGTTATTTCTTTCGTTCTAAAAACTTTGGGCTTCATTTGTTTTTCTAGTTCCTTCATGTGTAAAAGTTAGGTTGTTTGAGACTTTCCTTGTTTCTTGAGGTAGGCATTAATTGCTATGAGCTTTCCTCTTAAAACTGTTTTTGCTGCATCACATAAAGTTTGGTATGTTAAATTCCCATTTTTGTTTATCTCAATGTATTTCTTTTTCATTTTTTTCTTTCATTTTTTAAAAATTTCTTTTTCATTTTCTTTTATTTCTCTTTGGATTGACCAGTGGGTCAAAGAATGTTGTTTAATCTCCACATATTTATGAACTTTCTAGTTTCTAGTTTCATACCATTGCAGATGGAAATGATGCTTCATTTAATTTCAGTCATCTTAAATGATTAAGACTTGTGGGGTGCCTGGGTAGCTCAGTAAGTTGAGCGTCCGACTTCGGCTCAGGTCAATGATCTCACAGTTGATGGGTTTAAGCCCTCTGTCAGGCTCTGTGCTGACAGCTCAGAGCCTGGAGCCTGCTTTGGATTCTGTGTCTCCCTCTTCTGCTTGTGCTCTGTCTCTGTCTTTCAAAAATAAATAAAAATGTTAAAAAAATTTTGTTTTAAATGATTAAGACTTGTTTTGTGAGGCTCAGTCAGTTAAGCATACAACCTCAGCTCAGGTCGTGATCTCAGGGTTTATGTGTTTGAGCCCTGCGTGGGGCTCTCTGGTGTCAGAGCAGAGCCCACTTAAGAGTCTCTGTCCCCCTGTCTCTTTGCCCCTCCCCCACTTGTGTTGCATGTATTATCTCAAAAATAAACTTAGAAAAAAAAAACTTGTGGCCTAAGATATGATCTATCTTAGGAAATACTCCATGTGCACTTGAAGAATGTGTATTCTAATGCTTTTGGAATGGTATATTCTGTATGTATCTGTTAAATTCACCTGGTCTAACATGTCATTTGAGGTAGATGTTTCCTTATTGATTTTTTGGTCTAAAGTCCCCTACTGTTATTGTATCACTATTTTTCCCTTTAGGTCTATTAATGTTTGCTTAATATGTTTAAACATATTAAGTGTCCAATATATTAATGTTATATTTTCTTATTGGACTGATTACTTTATCCTGATATAACATCCTTCTTTGTCTCTTAATCTTTGTTTTAAAGTTTATTTTGTCTGATAGAAGTATGTCTGCTCCAGCTTTCTTTTAGTTTCCATCGCATGGCATATACTTTTTCATTTCTTCACTTTCATTCTGTGTGTCTTTACATCTGAAAGGAGTCTTGTAGGTAGCACGTAGATGGGTCTTGTTTTTTCATTCAGCTACTCTGTGTCTTTGGAGATTTTAGTACATTTACATTTAAAGTAGTAACCGAGAGGTATGTGTTTATTGCCATTTTGTTAATTGTTTTCTATCTGTTTTTGTAGTTTTTCTCTGTTCCTTCTCTTATTTTCTTTGTGGTTTGGTAACTTTCTTCAGTGGTATGCTTATATTTTTAAATCTTTTGTGTATTTACTATAGGTTTTTGGCCTGTAGTTACCATGAGACTTACATATAACAATTTACATCTATAATAGTCTATGTTAAGTTGATAATAACTTACATTTGATCCCATTCTAAAGCTCAATCTTTTTACTACTCCCCACCATGTTTTATGTTTTTGATATCATAGTTTACATATTTTTATCTTGTGTGTCCCTTAACTAATTATTGTAATCATAGTTATTTTACTATTTTTTCTTTTAACCCTTATACTAGCTTTATAAATAATCCACGACCTTTATTATATATTTACTTTTCCAGTGAGATTTGTTCTTTCACATGGGTTCTCATTACTAATTAACACTCTTTCTTTTCAGCTTAAAGAAGCCCCTCTAAGATTTCTTGTAAGGCCAGTTTAGTGGTGATGAACTCCTTTAGTTTTTACTTGTCTGGAAAACTCTTTATCTCTTCTTCAATTCTGAATGATCATTTTGCCAGATAGAGTATTTTTGGTTTCAAGTGTTTTCTTTCAACACTTTGAATATATCATGCCATTCCCTTGTGACCTATAAAGCATGTGCTCAAAAATTTGCTGGCAATCTTATCATGGGGAGTGGGTTTTTTTTTTTTAATATTAACAAGGTTTTTTTTCTTTTGCTACATTTAATATTCTTCCCTTGTCTTTAACTTTTGACATTTTAATTATAACATGTCTTGTTGTGGGTCTCTCTGGTTTCAACTTGTTTGGAACTCTCTGGGCTTCCTGGATCTGGATGGCTATTTCATTTCCCATTGTAAGGAAGTTTTAGCCATTATTTCCTCAAATGAAATTTCTACCTCTTTCTCTTTCTTTTCTCTTTCTGGGAGCCCTATAAAAAGTGAATATTAGTTTATTTGAAGTTGTCCTATAAGTCCCTTAAGCTATTTTCATTTTTTCTTATCCTTTCTTCCTTTTGCTTCTTTGATTGGTCTTGTCTTTGAGGTGATTGATCCTTCTGTTTTGTCTAGTCAGCTATTGAGTACCTGTAATGTATTTTTCAGTTCACATATTGCATTCTTCAGCTCTGTGACTGGTTTGGTACTTTCTTATGTTTTCTGTGTGTTTGTTGAAGTTTTAATTGTGTTCATCCATTCTTTCAACTTCAGTGATCATCTTTATGACCATGACTTTGGACTCTTTATCAGGTATATTGCTTATCTCCTTTTGACTTAGGCATTCTGAGGTTTTGTTAAATTTCATTTGGAACATTCCTCTGTTTCTTCATGTTG
Source organism: Felis catus (assembly GCF_018350175.1). Taxonomy (NCBI): domain Eukaryota; kingdom Metazoa; phylum Chordata; class Mammalia; order Carnivora; family Felidae; genus Felis; species Felis catus. The sequence goes on from NC_058375.1 coordinate 50,712,547, forward strand.
CTTGACTTTCTGTGTTGGTTTCTATACAGTAGATGAAACTGCCACCTCTTCCAGTCTAGAAAGAGTGGCCTTGTGTAGGAGGTGAAACTTTTCATTCAGCCCTACCACAGCTCTTGGTTGTTTCCCAAATTTCTGTGCTTGTTCAAGCAGGCTGTTGTATTTTTAATAGCTCCTGGTAGTTGAGGATGTGCCTCAACTGAGGTTGTCAGTGTCCAAAAGGGGAGAATCAGGCTTTGACTAGAAGCCAAACCCTTAGGCAGCAGCTTTAAAAGTATGCCAATGTATATGGTCCTGAGGGACCACATGTGTAAGCCTCACTGGCCACCAAAGACAGGCAATCTGAGGTGTGCCTTGGGTGGCAGTCACAAAAATTTGGGCTCCAGAAGAGTGTTTATAAGCTCCTTTTGGGGAGATACCAGCAAGCTGGAGGCAAGCAGAGGGAAAGTGCCAAGGTGGTGTTCACAGCCTATGTTCCTTTAGAGCCACACTGTAGGGCACTGGATGTGTGCCAAACCTGAATCCTGCCCCTTAGTCCAAAGCTCCAGGATGAAGAAAGTGACCTTTTTCACAGAAAGCCTGGGGCATATGCCTCAGTCTGCCATCTTTGAAGTGCCCTGGTGATGGTAGCCTACCAAGAATGGTCCTCTGATTGCCATAGTCCTTTGGAACCCAACAATGCAAGACCCTTCATCCACCAAAGCCAGGCAATCAAAGGGTGTCCCTGGACATCCGCTGCAAACACCAGGCATCAGACTCATGGAGAACTCTCCTCCCAAGAGTCAGTGGCGCTCTGGAGCGTGGCTGATGGTGAGCATGATGCGAGCACTTGCCTCTCTGGAAAGGCTTAGTCAGCCCGAGGTGTGTCCTTAATTAGACCAAATATTTATGTCTTATTATCACACCTGTCATGATTTGGGATACAGGAAAGTAGAAAATAGAAGGAAAGTTTCAATGTTGGTTTGTTTGGGGATTTTTAATTTTTAATCCTCAGTTAATATTTAAAGGGGAATTCTAAAATAGAGCATGACAATATTCCTTGCAGTAATGTCCATATTCTGAAAACCAGGATATAATGTAAAGTATCATATTTGGGATGGCAGATAAATTACATCAATAGTATGGGCTATTAAGATGCTGTTAAATAAAAGAAGAAAGATTACGATACATGGGGAAAATTTTTGATAGAAATTCAAATGAAAAAAATTGTAAAGGAAATGAATATTAAGCTTCCACTAAATGACAGTCACGTCATTTAATCCTTGTTACTGTTACATAGGGTAATCAAAATATGAAAGCTTCTGCTATTACAGCTATTCAATGAACATCTATGCACATGTGCAAAGAATAATATAATGTGATAATATGAAGACTTTGCTTAAATTGGTAGAATCCTGGGTATCCTGTAGGGATTGCATTCAGCTGCTTATAAAACTCTCCACTTGGGGTGGCTTAACCAAGTGGGGCTGTAATTTTTTTCATGTAAAAACCCCTGAAGAAGGTGATCTGCCGGGGTCTTAAACACCTTCCTTTCTGCTCTGCTGTCTTTAATGCATTGCTTTAGTCACTGTTTCTTCATGATTTTAAAATGCATGCTTCATTGCCAATATCACCTCTGCCTTCTAGGCAAGAAGAAAGGGAAGGTCGTAGCATGAAAGGCTCCTGCCAGATGATTCTCTCTCCATGTAATGAGTTTTTCTGGAAATCTCTGGGGACTTGTACTTCCATTTCAGAACTGTAGCTCCCAGTTAACATTAGCTGAAAGGAAGTCCAGAAAATGTATTTCTTTAAATCTGGGCATAGTGCCACCTGGAATAAAGGAGAAGTTATGTTGGTAAGGAAGGAGGAAGAGGACATTAGATAAGTAATTGGCAAGTATCTGCCAAACTCTTTTTCCTTGAATACTGTGATGCTCTTAATCATGAAATCATTGACTGGCTGAGGCAACAAAACCATCTGGGAATAGGTGAGATGTTAACGACCCCTAATGATTCCAATTTCTTAACTAATACTTGGATTCTTTCAGTATTCTCTTTTTCATTCAGCCTGAAACCATTCTACACTAGAAAGTCTGTCTGTAGACATGCAGGTGGGTTTGGAGTTTTGCTGCTATTTATAGGACTCACTTGAGACTTCAGAGAAAAATGGAGCATTGAAACGTTTAGGCTGGAACACAGATTTGGATACTGTGAGGAGGTTGTGTAGTTGCAGCCTTCCCTGAGCTTCAGTTCCTCAAGTGGAAGAATAAAATAATAATATGACCTGCAGTGCCTGCTTCACAGGGTTTTTGTGAATGTGAAATGGAAGAGGTAGTACCTACATTTTTGTATAGAGTAATAAAATGTACCCTTCAGACCTATTATCTCAGGTGGTGGTCCAGAGTCACACACGCATTTCATGGTGCGGGTTAGACTGGAGCTTAGGAGTTCTCTTAGGAGTTCTCTTCCAGATAATATATGGTAATGTCTCTACCCTATTAGATAGCATTACCTTTATAAGTACTTTGTAATTCAGCATTTTTAAAAGGATCTTTTTTTTTTAAGTTTATTTATTTTGAGGAGGGAAAGGGGCAGAGAGGGAGAATCCCAAGCCCTGACATGGGGCTCGATCCCATGACCCTGGGGTCATGAGTTGAGCCAAAATCAAGAGTTGGATGCTTGTAGCACCTGGGTAGCTTGGTCTTACTTCAGCTCAGGTTGCGGTTTGCACATTCAAGCCCCATGTTGGGCTGACAGCTTGGAGCCTAGAGCCTGCTTCAGATTCTCCTCCTCTCTCTCTGCCCCTCTAACCTCCCCCTCAAAAATAAATAAACATTAAAAAAGAGATGCTTAACTGACTGAGCCTTGCAGGCACCCCTGTAATTCAGCATTTTATGTTATCACTTCCATACCAGCATGACTTGATGGGTGAAAGTATGGCAGTGGTAGGTGGGAGGATCAAATTAGATCTACCAGAAGGAAGTCTCTCTGCAAACTGCAAAGTGATGGATAATGACACAAAACGTTCATGGGATACACATCACAGGGGAGTTACTTAGTGCCAGGATGAATGACAGATCTACAAAGAGGGATTGTGTTTCCTGTTTAGCCATTTCAGCTACGTATGTTGGTTTATGCTGGAGTGTTTTCTTTGCTTGTCGATCAGGACCAAGTTTAAAGGAATGTATGTTATAATATTTTGTACCTTGATCATGAAACAAATGTGAAGTTGTACAAATCACACATAGATTTTTAGGAAATAGCGTCTAGACTGTCACCAATAGAAGTGTTTATAATCTGTGATGTTTCTGTTGCCAGGTGGATTGTTTGTTGAACATTAAAAGTAATGTATTTTTGTTTTGTACAGATAGTTAACTGTTGATGTAAATATTTTAAATCTTAAAAATTAACTATTTACCTACACATAGATTGTTCAACTTCAAAACTTTGTAAGAACCTTTAACAGCACTGTTTTACAAGGTGCATGTGTGTTTTTCCTTTGTCTCTCTTCAGTGAGTTACCTGAGAGAGAAGAAGGTGAAGGAGAAGAAACTCCAAACTTCAGCCACTGGGGTCCACCAAGAATGTACGTTGATGATGTCATTGGCTTTCTCAGTAGGAGAACACAGTTGGTTGCTCTTTCCTTTCAGAGTGTCATTTAGACGTTCTCTACTGATTAAGTATTGCCATAATGTACATCTAGGCTGGTCTAAGGTTTTTTGTTTTTTTTTAATTATTTTAATATGAAATTTGTTGTCAAATTGGTTTGCATACAACACCCAGTGCTCATCCCAGCAGGTGCCCCCCTCAATGCCCATCACCCACTTTCCCCTGTCCCCCACCCCCCATCAACGCTCAGTTTATTCTCAGTTTTTAAGAGTCTCTTATGGTTTGGCTCTCTCCCTCTCTAACTTTGTTTTTCCCTTCCCCTCCCCCATGGTCTTCTGTTAAGTTTCTCAGGGTCCACATAAGAGTGAAAACATATGGTATCTGTCTTTCTCTGTGTGACTTATTTCACTTAGCATAACACTGTCCAGTTCCATCCACACTGCTACAAAATGACCTAAATTTTAGTTTCAGTTTGTCTTCTCTAGAGATTTTTACCTGGGCAAAATTACTGTAATCAATATTAGGAAAGTCTTTATCATACCTTTGCAGAGAAAGCAATTTGCAATTGTCCATGTATGGTAGTAACGAATGGACTAAGCTACTGCATCCTTGAGGAAGGCAGGTAGGACTGCCCTGAAAGGACTAAAATTCCTTCCCTTATTTTTTTTTTTAAGTGAACAACAACATCAGTTGAGGTTTCTATCATGTGTCAATTTATCTCTATCCTCCTTCCTTCCCTTGTGTTAGTTCCAAGTTTGTGCCTAGTTTGAGCTAACAGTATATAAAAGTTTTCCATTACCTGCTCTATTCTGCATGCGTTATTAATGCCACAATACCTACCAACATTGTCTGTTTTCTTCTTGCACTTCTGAATTTTGTCTTTGGGAGCCGTTTTCTTTTCTTTTTTCAATGTTTGTTTATATTAATTTGAGAGAGCTGCCCACAAGCAGGGGAGGGGCAGAGAGAATCCGAACCAGGCTCCACACTTTCAGTTCATAGACCCGGGCTCCATCCCACTAACCTGGTTCATGACCTGAACCAAAATCCAAGAGTCAGATGCTTAACCCACAGAGCCACCCAGGTGCCCCTCTTGGGAGCTGTTTTCTGAACTACTTTTTAAAATTTTCAGTTAATCATTGATCACATCTGTGCAGTCTGAGCAAAATTCATAACCAGGGAAGAGCAAGTTTTATTCCATTCTTTATTTTTTAAAGTTATATGGGGGTGCCTGGGTGGCTCATTCAGGTTGCCTGGGAGGCTCAGGTGGTTGAACACACGATTTCAGCTCAGGTCATGATTTCATCGTGAGTTACGAGCCCTGCATCAGGCTCTGCGCTGACAGTGCGGAGCCTGCTGGGATTTCTCTCTCCCTTTCTCTCCCTCCCTCCCCAACTTGCTCTCTCTCTGTCTCAATAAAGGAAGGAAGGAAGGAAGGAAGGAAGGGAGGGAGGGAGGGAGGGAGGGAGGGAGGGAGGGAGGAAGGAAGGAAGGAAGTGATGTGGAGGTAGGAAGAAAAGAGAACAACCTCCAGCCTTAAGAGCAAAATCTGTCCTCCACTTAAAGAACCACAGGTTAAACCTGCTGACTGGAAAAAACAGTTTGGGTAACAAGATTTTTGGTCAGAAATTTATTTTATTATGAAAGTTTGTGGGTTTTGTCAAAATGATATATGTTACTTTCTTGATTTTTTTTCACCCATTTATTACTTTCTTCATTCTTTGCTAATGTTATGGATATAGATTAAAAGAACTAATTACAGAAAATATATTGTGGTAGGAGCTGCGAACATTAAGAATATTAAGAGGTGTAATTATTGTTTTAGAAATCTTTTTCCAAATTCAGGCTTTCACATGTGCCACAAATCACTGAAAATATCTTAGAATTTTTGAACGAGGTACAATTTTGATAACATTTGTAAAAATATATTCATATAAGATATGAGTCACAAGGATATGGTACAAAGTGAACACTTCTAGTGACAGTCCAACAAGTTATACTAACTTATTCATGAGTGAATTTATTTTCTTTTTACAGTGTTGAGATTTTCAGAGAACCCAATGTGTCCCTTGGTATTAGTATTGTCGGTGGACAAACTGTTATAAAACGCCTGAAGAATGGAGAGGAACTTAAAGGTATATTTATCAAACAAGTTTTAGAAGACAGTCCAGCAGGAAAAACAAATGCTCTTAAAACAGGAGATAAAATACTTGAGGTAAATGATGTTAAAATTCTGTTTTCGTTTGAAACCTGCTTTAAGACAGTAATATTTAACCAGAAGTCCTCCCTTCATTGTTGGGTATATGTATGTACAATTGGTGTATTTTCTTCCCATGCCTTAGTTTGTATGTTGTTTGCATAATTGTATGTATATAATTACAACATCAGGGTGGTAGCATACAGAATGCTGCACAAAGGCGCAGCTGACTGAAAAAACAATTCTACGATTTAACAGAATGAGGCAGGTGATGAGCATTGTGCTTCTCCCACAGTCTGACAAGTTGTAATTTTTTTTCATCATTTAAAAAATTTCTAATATTCTCTTTTTTGTAGGTGTAGTTGATCTAGAATGAATGTTACATTAATTTTTGTAGGTGTAGGAGGTATACAACATAGTGATTCGACAATTCTGTACATTCCGCAGTGCTTGCCCCAAGTGTAGTTAGCATCTGTCCCCATACAACATTGTTACCATATTATTGACTAGATTCCCTAGAACAAGCTCTACCTTTTATAAATATGTGTCAGTGGAATAGCCACGCACATCCTCCCAGATTCCATTGGAGGGAGGGGCGAATCCATTGTTCACATGTGGCAGGTTTGCAGAGCAGAGTTTAAAAGGTCCATCAAGGCACTGAAAATGTCCTGAAGTCTGAACCTCACACATTTCTTTGCATTGCATTTATTGGATGACCTCATATTCCATATCTTCAGTCCCGGCATCTGCTTCTTCGTGACACCTGCTTTATGATGATAAACTTCAGCCCTGGTGCTTCAGCTCTGATAAAGGGAAAAGAGCACTGGAGGTCATGGGGTGAAGTCTTGATTGCCCTGTTTACTTTGCATTTGTTCTTGGACAAATTATTAAATGCACCTTATTCTCATGGTAATGAGAATTCAAAACCCGTAGCATTATTGTGAGTATTAAAGCAAAGAACTGTGTAAAACCTCTCTGTATATAGAAATATTAGGTTATATTTGTGTTTTTGAAACTACAAAGAAAATTTCAAACACACGGGGGACATGGCAGTGAAGAAAATGAGCAAAATTCCTACTCCTATGGCATTTACATGGTAGTAGGGAAGATATTACATAAGTGATGTGTAGCGTGTTAGATTGTAGATTCTATGGAGAAATAGAACAGAAAAATAAGGAATGGAGGTGGTAATTGCAACTGATAGGTTGGTTATGGAAGATGATACTGAGACAAATACAGGAAGCGTGAGAATGAGCCGTGTGGATGTATAGGGGAAGAAGGATCCAGGCAGAGAGAACTAAAAGGCGAAAGCTCTGTGGTAGGAGTTTGTCTGGCTGTGTTGAAGGAGCAGAAAGCAGACTGGCACTGATAATGTAGCTAAAGGGAGCAAGAGAGCGCGGAGAGAAAAGGTCTGAGAGGTAAAGTGAAGCCACATCACAGAGAGCTTGGAAGGTTGTCTTTGAAGGCAGTGAGAATCCATTAGAAGATTATGAATGCATACATATTTTAAAAGGATTACTCCTTCTGGGGCAGGTGTGGTTTCCTTTATTAAGTATTTGCATGGTACATTGGTTTGGTTTTTGTTTTTTTTGTTTTTTTTCATTCCTTCATTGTCACCCTTATTTGTGATTTTGTTTTAGTTGTATGTTTTGTAAGCAATACATAAGGGATTTTGTCTTATTAAATCTATATTGATAATCTTCTAGTAAATAAGTGGCACGGATTAATTTTTTATTTTGATTACTGATATATTTGAACTTAATTTTTAACTATATGTTTTGTATTTTGTTTGGTCTCTCCCCCACCTTAACTTTCTATTTTGAAATACAGAGTCATGGGAAAGAAATTGTAAAGAAATATACAAGGAGGTCCCGTATACTCTTCCCTCAGCCTCCCTCAATGTTAATGTTACCTTAACAGTAACTATAGCCATAGTACGATAGCAAAACCAAAATACTGATATTGGCATAATTCACAGACCTTATTTCCATCTTACCAATTAGGCACACACCGATGTATAACTGTATGTGTTTTTATAGCTCTCCAGTTTGATCACATGTGTAGCCTTGCATAACCACCACCACAATCAAGAAACTCAACCGTATCACCACAAGACTCCCCTGTGCTACCCTCTGCAGCCATTCCTCTTCTCCTCTTCATATCCCCCTATCCCCAACCTCTGGGAATCACTGATGTGTTTCTCTATGTCTTTAATTATCTCATTTCACAATTACTACAGAAATGGAATTATGCATTCTGTATCTTTTTGAGATTGGCTTTTTTCATTCTGTATAATTTCACTGAAGTTCATTTAATCTGTTGTGTCCATTAATAGTTGATACCCTTTTATTACGTCTGAATAGTATTTCATGGTGTGGAGGTACCACAGTTTAACCATTCATCCACTGAAAGCCACTTGGGTAGTTTCCAGTTCTTGGCTTATTGTTATGAATAAAGCTTCTCTAAATATTCGTATACAAGTTCCTGAGTGAAAATAAGTCTTCATTTGTCTGAGATAAATGCCCAAGAATGCAATTGCTGGGTTGTATGGTAAGTCCATTTTTAGTTTTGAAAGGAGCTGTCAAAACTATTTTCCACAGTGGCTGTACTATTTTACATTCCCACCAGCAATGTATGAGTGGTCCAGTTTCCCCACATCCTCACCAACATTTGGTGTTGTCACTGTTTTTCATTCTGCACATTCTGATGGGCAGATAGTGATACCTCATTGTTGTTTTGAGTTTCCCCAATGGAAAATGATAAAGAACTTTTCACACCTTATGTATGTGTCCTTTTCAGGGAAATGTTTGTGCAGGTCTTTTGCCTGTTTCCTAATTGGATTGGTCATTGTTTATCTTCTTAAATTTTGTGGGTTTTCCCCTCATCTTTCTCTGCTGTAAGATGAATGTATTCTCTCACTTATCCATCAACACTTTTATATCACTGTTGTGTCTCAGATTTAGCAAATTTCTTTAAACTCACACCAGATGTGAAATGTTAATACTTGAATCTTTATTTTGTCAAACATACTGAGTCATTTGTTTACTTTTTTCCCATGAAGAGAATTACTCATTTGTTTTTAAGTAAAGCTTGATATTTCTTTCTGCCTTGAAACAATTGCACAATTGCATAAAGGATTTAGGCCCATGTAGAGAAGAATTTGTTTAAGTGGGAAATTGGAATTTAATTTAATTTTTAGAAATGGGTCTGTCTTGTGTGAATGGGACACACTTTGGGTTATAAATTTACAGCTTAGAAACACTCAGGTTATTTTTTTGTTGTAACAGAATTCCATTTTCCCCCCTAACTTCCCAACTTTAGGGATTCACATTTAACCCTGTGGAAATCTGTGTTGGGGAAACCGAAGCTGGTTATTACTGGAAGATGAAGTGGTTCTTTTATAGCTTCTACCTCATTTATTGTAGAATGTCATGGGGATCAGGTTATTCGTAAGAAGCTTCATCAAACCATTGTGATTGCTTTTAAGCTTCAGTTAAATTTTTTTCTATATGCATTTACTATTATCCTCATCCTTCCTGAGTTCAGATGGGAAAAGGCTTTACAGAGCATTGAAACCTCCCACCGGATGTCTGTTAGAATAAAAGGCCAAAGTTCCTGCCGTGGCTTTTGTGTGGTGTGCCTTCAGCTGCCTTCCTGACCTCACCTCTCTCTCCTCTCCATTTTGCACTGTGCTTTAGACTCACCTGCCTTTTTTATTTTTTTATTTAAAAAAATTTTTTGCCAATCATTTATTTCTTTTTAGAGAGAGAGCAAGCAGGGGAAGGGACAGAGGGAGAGAGAATCTTAAGCAGGCTCCATGCTGAGTGCAGAGCTGACACAGGGCTCAATCCCATGACCCTGGGATCATGACCTGAGCCAAAATCAAGAGTCAGACACTTAAGTGTCTGAAGCACCCAGGCACCCCTGGACCCACCTGCCTTCAGACCTCTCACATACGACGCTCCTGTCTCATACCTTCAGGCCCTTACCTGTGTGTCCCTCAGCTTCAGAGGTGCTCAGTTTTCTCTTCACTCTGCTCTGATTCCGTGATTGATCATCCTTGTCGTTTCCAGCTCCTTGGATCCCCTTTGCTTTTACTGAACTTGTCTGGGGGAACCACATCCTAGTTAAATGCAACTCTTTGCTTATTTCAGGACTCTGGCATGGCTGGAGAAAATAACAGTGCTGTCTGGTCTCATTTTAAAATTCATGAGCTCCTTCTCAAGTGAGTCTTTAGTTCTGCCCTGCAATCCTGTAATATGTCCCTAGTTATTTCATTTTCCTGCTTCCCGAGGTAACTCCTTCATACCTCCTAAACTGCTCAGTTTATGGTCCTTGTTTTTTATTTCATGGAGAAAATGAAAGCAGTGAAAAAGGAACTTCCCCTTGCTGCCACTGCGTGCCAAATCTTTTTTTTTCCTAACTGTATCTGTAACAACAAATGAACTGTGTGTGCTTCTGTCTAAAGCCAACCTGCCTAACTTGTAGCACAGAAGTCATTCCCTCCTCAGTGTCCAAGGATTTACTTCTACAGGTGTCACTTCTCTCTCTCATATCCATTTCCTCTCCACTGCACCACGATTACTGTGATACCTCCCATCTCAAACACAAAAGCCAACCTTGATCCCACATCCCTATCCACCTACATTCCGATTTCTTTGGTCTCCTTTACATGAAAAAGTATTCACAAACTGTCATTGTCTGCTGACCATAGGCACCCCTGCATTTACCAAGGCCTTGTTACATTATCATTTTGAAAAACTGGTTCTGTTAAATATGGTAAATACAGAATGCTCTTGGAGATTATGGACGTTTGCATGTTAGGTTTTCTGAAATCTGTATGATGAGGAGCTATTTACACTTACCCCAATTTACTGAACAGAGAACACTTTTAGTAAAAGAACCCATGGATATTTTCATAGTTCTTTTTTGAACATCATTTGAGAGATGTTCCGCTACTCAATTGTGATAATGGACAGTGTGCTTAAAATATAATACTTCTCAATTCGAGAGAAGAGTCCAGACCGCCCTTCCCTGTCCTCACTCAGAATTATGTGCTGTGTTGGTGGCAGAGGTGACACCACAGCACAGAAGCTTCTTAGGATTCTGTCACGAACTGAGCTACCTATTTTGGATAATTGTATTTAACCAGGGCTATTGTTACTAAGATGTTTGTCTCATTCGCTTGTCTTGAAGGCGGAATGTTATTTTCCTTAAATATGTTCTCCTAAAGCAACAAAGCTTTTTATGGGCCAATCTTAGTTTTTTGGCTTTGGTCTAATTCATTAGACTCTGGCTGTTCTCATAGCTGGTTAATATATGTGAACTCGACAGCCTTTCTAATTGAAGTGACTTCTGTGTTTCAGGTGTCTGGAGTAGATTTGCAGAATGCCTCACACAGAGAAGCAGTCGAGGCCATTAAGAATGCAGGAAATCCTGTGGTGTTCGTTGTTCAGAGCTTGTCGTCCACTCCAAGAGTAAGCCTAAGTTAATATTTTCAAAGCGTTTAAAAATACTCTGTGTATCTATAGACCAAGCTTTTCCTCTGTGTTTTTTTCTACATTATTTTCATTTTGATCCTACTATTACCCAGAGAAAGCATTACTTCATAAAAATTTAGTTATTTTCTTTAGTTATTCACTTTCCCCTTTTTTCTTTGTGGTCGTTTGGCCAAATTTGAGTCATTCCAGCTTGCACTGGTTTAAGTCACAGGCTGTGGAGTCAAACCGACCTGTTTTCAATTCCTTGATTTCCCTGTTTACCAGCTTTGCTAACTGAGAGACAAGTTACTTAACTTTTCTGAGCCAGTTACTTTATTTATAAAAATACTTTGAACATAAAGGGGTCAGATATAACACCATTCTAGAGGTACTATCATGTTCTGTGTATTTATTAAAGCATGCAAACATGGTGCATTGTCGTATGTTCTTTTGGACATTCTGAATTCAAAACCAGCAGTATTTAATCATAACGCTTGCTTCTGTAATAAATTACTCTTTTGGTATGGAATTACAACTCTAATGTTAGTGGCAGGGTATGTATTTTGTATTGTAACAGGCAGCAGAAATATCACCCATAAGCCCTGTAACAGGAAGAAATGTTTATTTTTCTTTATTTTATGGAAGACAGCTGTTCAAAACACAGGCACTTTTGAACAGTAGAAAAACTGTGCATGTTTTCTAAAAATGCTTTTCAATAAGTAAGGCAGTGTTTTTCAACCTTTTGTATGCCAGGGCATACAGAAAATAGTATTTGGGTGGCAAACCGGACAGACAGATGTTTGGCTGCCCTGAGGGCGGGGGTGGGGGGGCATCGATACACTTTGCCACACTTGAACCTCCCTGCACACAGTAGGCTACACGCTCACCCCACCGCTCTGCTGTGGTGCACTGCATTGCGGTATGATCCCTCCTAGTCCAAGACTGACTGACAGAGGTGAACTGAATAAAGTCTTTTCCCTCTGATACCATTTGAAATTTTTTGGAATCCACTTTTTAAGTCTTTTTTGGAATCAAAGTTTTTGGAAGCCACTTTTTAACTCTTACACTAAGAGAAAGTTGTGGAGGCTATCACTTTTATTTCTGGAAACTTGAGTTCAATAGGAAAAATGGCCAAATTATTCCTTGCCAAATGGCACTTCTAAAGAAACCGTTTTGAGCTAGAATGAGCCAATCAAATTATACCTTTATGTGGCCACTTGTGAATGCCCTGCCCAAAAAATGTTCACAGCTTTTAAGTAAGTTATAAAGTCAACCAAAAAGGCCAAGCAAGCATTTAATCCAGCCTTTGCTGGTGAGCTGAAGTGGAAATTTTCACTCAGATGACAAACGGTGCAGTTTCTTGCAACTGTTCAAAAAAGATCTTCTCTGCATTGTGCCTTGCTCGAGTCATTCAGCCCCAATGCGGCACAGCAGACTGCCACATGGTGCATTCGGTTCAGCAAGCATTGAACTGTCTCTGATTCTAGGCAAGGAAACATATTCAGGTGATGGTGTTAATTATTATGTCCATGACTTAACTCCATTTTTCAACACAAAATGATTCCTGTTTGAATGAGGCAATGAAAGAAATCAAGTTTCATATCTTTGCAAAATGGCGCTCTCTTTGGCTTATTTGTTGTTGCAAATAGTATTGACCCTCACAGGAGTAGAAAATATAGCCACATGCTTAATCAGTTTTGACCACTTTTCATTAAACTTTGAGACTTTCCTCAAAACCCCCAAAGAAGTCATTTCCTAATGGGACTATCAAAGACCCTATTGTCTATTTTTTTTTTTTAATATTTATTTATTTTTGAGAGAGACAGAGTGTGAGCAGGGAAGGGGCAGAAAGAAAGAGGGAGACACAGAATCTGAAGCAGGATCCAGGTTCCAAGCTGGCAGCACAGACCCTGATGCAGGGCCTGAACCCATGAACTATGAGCTCATGTCAGACGCCCAACTGACTGAATCACCCAAGTGCCCCCAAAGACCCTGTGTCTCAAGTGCCCCTGTTACATGTAGATTGTCATCAACATCATGAATTGAGCAGTGGTGTTTATATTTGTGCTTTTTTTTTTATTCTTTGAGTTGTAGTTTACTTTTTATATTTGCACTTTTAACGGATGCGTTAGGCATTTCAACAATATGTGACCTTTTTAAGCTTTTTCTCCTGAATTTCTCAACTGTATTTTCAGCATCCTAGAAAGAAATATGTAAATTTATTTGGCAAATGCTTATTTGAGAGCGGAACCCGTGATTTATTTTTTTATTTATTTTTTTATTTTTTTAACGTTTATTCATTTTTGAGACAGAGAGAGACAGAGCATGAACAGGGGAGGGTCAGAGAGAGGGAGACACAGAATCTGAAACAGGCTCCAGGCTCTGAGCTGTCAGCATAGAGCCCGACGCGGGGCTCGAACTCATGGTCCGCGAGATCATGACCTGAGCCAAAGTCGGCCGCTTAACCGACTGAGCCACCCAGACGCCCCAGAACCCGTGATTTATATTGCACTCCTCTATAGAAAGTTTTTATGCCAAGGTAATTTTGTTCGACTTAACATAACTACATTTCACCGTAGCATCTCATATTATTTTTCCACATTCCCAAGCAAACCTGTTTGAAATTGGGGGTCATCCCATCAGTTCACTAAGTTTATTATCATGTGTTGTTTTCTTTTTCCCTGTATTCCATTTGTACTTCCCTAATACCGTTATTTCATAATGGCACCTAAATTTTTGATGGTACATTTGCATATTAATCATATAAAAATGTAGTTTTTCATAAGAAATATGGAGTCTTCTACTTTCCTTGAGGATGCAGTCATCCTGGTGAGCTTTTGTTCTTGCTAATGATATGTTTACAGAGATATAGTTCTGTGTTATTTAAAAAACAGTAAACCTTATGAGTGGCAGCTGACATCGTGTCCCACCCCAGAGCTTCTGCTATTCAACTTCAGCTGGTTTTTCCCATGGGAGAAAGTAGGTCCAGTGTGGATAGGTATTCTGACTTGTCAGGGAGGCAAAATATTTTAAGATCCTTCAGGACAGGAAGTGCATGCCTGTAGACCCACCAGTTTTTGACGCTGACTTGGATTGTGGTGTGTATTAAATAGAGGTATAGGGGCGCCCGTGTAGGTCAGTCGGTTGAACATCCGACTTCGGCTCAAGTCATGATCTCGCGGTTGGTGAGTTTGAGCCCCGCGTCGGGCTCTGCTGACAGCTCAGAGCCTGGAGCCTGCTTCAGATTCTGTGTCTCCCTCTCTCTCTGCCTCTCCCCTGCTCATGCTCTGTCTCTGTCTCAAAAATAAATAAAAATATTTTTAAAAATTTAAAAATAAATATAAATAAATAAATAAATAGAGGTATAAATGTTAAGCACTCACAGTGTCTGTTCGTATACAAAACATTACATATGTGTTGATGTGTGATTAGTATTATTTTTTATTTAAATGAAACATTTCTGAGACTTGCTCATTTATTCCAAAATTAATTTATGTCTTTAGACTCTATAGTAAAGGTGAAGAAAATTTAATTTTAAATTATATCCAGACAGAGGTGGGTTTTTTGTTGTTGTTGTTGTTGTTATGTTTTGGCTTTTAAATTATCCCAAGGCAGGCAGTTTCTTTACACTTCTGAGAAAGGAGATTTTTTTTCTTAGAATCTTCATGTTAATTATTAGATTCTGTGGCAAAATTATTTGTGTTAGTTATTCGTGGAGCCTTTCAAAAAAATCACTAAAACTGTTGTATTTTCCTAAGATGTTTCATGGATTGTTTTATAAGAAGAAGTGAGTACAAAAATAATCTATGCTGTTGGCACCATCGATAATTAGAATTGTTTCTATGAAATGGAGCTGTTTCATTCACGTGTAAACATTTATTGAGTGCAAGCATGTAATGGGTTCTTCCTGAGCATTATGTATAGTGATAACAGTGATCAATCATTAAATCCCAGCTCTCACTGAGCTTTTATCCAGGACTGTGACTAGATTTATAATTCATCTTCCTGCTAACAGTGATGCTGAGATAGTAATGGAGTATGCACAGTGTGCTAGATAACATACTTGAACTGGGGTACAGTGAAGAAAAAGGTAAACCTACCAAATAAATGGTGCATCCCATGTTCTAGAGACTAACATAGGTTGCCCCTAAAACTGTATTTTGGAAACTGAGCTGTGTGGATGGCAGTCGATGTCATGACTTTCTTTTTTAGTCTTCTCTGTCTTCACTTTGTGGATCTACACCAGCTTGGGAACTTACTGCTCTTTGATGTTACACACACACACACACACACACACGCACACACACACAATATTTGGGGTTATCTAGCTTGTAGTATTTTTCAAATTGTATTGTTGGCCTTGAATTCTACTTCTCAGGTCTTTACTTTTTAGATGAAGTCAGAGACTTAGTTAAGTAAGATTTTAACTGTTTAAAGAAGTAAGTATGATGACTGTGACATTTAAATGTTTTATCCCTTTTCCTTCCCCCCCCCCTTTTTTTTGTGGTCCTAGGTTGTTCCTACTGTGCATAACAAGGCCAACATAATCGCTAGTAACCAGGACCAAAACACCGAAGAAAAAAAAGAAAAGGTAACTTGAACCTCTCAAACCTTTAAAAAGTGTTTTGGTGTCTTCTTGCATATCTGAGCTGCAGTTAATAAGAACGGTTTTTTAATTAGCATCAGGGTAGAAGGACCATACTAATAATGTTTCCTTCCTGAGAATATAACTGCTTCTGGCCATGAAGAAGGCCAGAAAAGTAGTGAAACAGGTGCAAAACCATGATGAAGCACCAGTCATCCATTGTCATCTTTGTCTTTCTTTGCTGTTCAGCTGGGCTGGTTGTCTGTTCATTCCTAGAAAATGCTTCTCACTCTTGGGACTTTCTGGGACAGCGATCTTGCTGTTGTCTCAGCCTGGAAGTCCATTTCCCACATTGTTCCTCCTTTTATCCTTCAAGGAGAAGCTCAGAGGTCATCTCTCTGAGAAAACATTCCTTACCATCGATCAGAACCAGTCATCCATTCCTGTTTTCCCACCTCTATTTTAGTAGAATTAGGTGATCTACAATTTATTTTAGAATATGGTATCTGGTAGGGAGTAATTTTCGTTTTTCCCCATCAAGATAACTAATTATCCTACTATTTTAAAATAGGCCCTCCTTTATCTACTGACTTACAGTGCAACCTCTATCCTATCTCAGGTTATCGGGGGGAGTCGGCTTCTGAGTTTTCTCTTTGTTCCCCAGGTATGTCCCAGTACAAATGCTGCACTAGCTCAATTATTAAAGCCTAATAATAAATCTTGTTTCCTAGTAGAGCAATTTCCTTTACATATTTCTTCTTCCTTAGAAATGTCTTACCTATTTGTGTCCTTCTTTTTCGTATGAGTTGTAGCTCTAACTTGTCAAATTCCACAAAAAAAAAGTCTTTGAGGATTTTGATGGGAACTGTGTCATATTGGTAGATTACTTTGTAAAGAAGTTATATCTTTATGATATCTAGTCTTATTAATCATTAACATGGTATATCTTCCTGTATATTCTTTTATTTCCTTGAATTTTTATAATTTTGTTCAGAAAGGTATTATAAATCTTTCAGTTGATTTATTCCTAGATACCCTTAGATTTTGTATTGCCTTTATTTTTTTTGTTTTTGTTTTTTGTATTGCTTTCAAATATTTTAAATTGCATTTTCTGTTTGTTGCTAGTGTATAGACATAAAATTGATTTTTGTTTGGACATAAAATTGATTTTTACATATTTATTCGACACCTTATAACATTATACTGTTATTCTTTTATAAAATAAAATAATCGAGTGTAGAACATTGGGAAAACCAAAAGGGTGAAACAAAAATATAAAATCTCCCATAACCCACCACCTAAGGATAAACTTTAAATATTGTATGTAGAGCTTTCTAGTGTCTTTATGTCCTCCATAAATGTACATAAAGTAATTTTAAGAATGTGAATCTCGGGGCGCCTGGGTGGCGCAGTCGGTTAAGCGTCCGACTTCAGCCAGGTCACGATCTCGCGGTCCGTGAGTTCGAGCCCCGCGTCAGGCTCTGGGCTGATGGCTCAGAGCCTGGAGCTTGTTTCCGATTCTGTGTCTCCCTCTCTCTCTGCCCCACCCCCGTTCATGCTCTGTCTCTCTCTGTCCCAAAAATAAATAAACGGTGAAAAAAAATAAATAAAATAAAAATTTAAAAAAAAAGAATGTGAATCTCAAATTCTAATACTATGTAAATTTTTATTTCTGGATTTTCTGTATAGGTAATAATATAGGATAAAGGCAGTTTTCTTTTCCCCTTTGTTCCAATCTTTTTCTTATTCTATCTGTTGAAACTTCCATTGTGTTTACTAAAGAAGTAATGATAGCTAACATTTTTGTTGTGTTTCCTCCTGATATTTAAGAAATTGCTTTTAATAAAGGTGCCTGGGTGGCTCAGTTGGATAAGTGTCTGACTTTGGCTCAGGTCATGATCTTATGATTTGTGGGTTCAAGCCCCATGTCAGGCTCTGTGCCGACAGCTCAGAGTCTGGAGCCTACTTTGGATTCTATGTCTCCCTGCCTCTGCCCCTCTGCCATTCGCACTCTCTCCCTCTCTCTCTCAAAAATAAATAAACCTTAAAATTTTCTTAAGAAATTGTTTTTAATATTTCACCATTGAATATGATGTGTTCTGTAAGTTTTTGTAATAATCCTTCAGGTTGAGGAAGTATCCCCTTTCATTCTTATTTTGCTAAGAATTTTTTGTCACGAATGGCATTGGCATTGAATTTCATCACATGTATTATCTGCATTCACTGAAATAATTGTGTATATATAATGTGTTTTTCTCCTTGAATCCCTTAATGTGGTAACTTACATCAATAGATTTTTTTTAATGTTGAACCAATCTTGAATTCTTGAATTAAACTTAATCTGGTCATGATCTTTTTCGCACATTAATTTTTCTGGCATTATTTCTTTTAGGATTTTTGCATCTGTGGTTAGGAATGAGATTGGCTAGGGATTTATGTACTATCCCATCTGCTTTTGAATAGATGAGACTACCAAAATGGATGGTAGGCATGTTTCTTCTTTTTCATTTCTCTGTGTAAAATGGTAATTATTCTTTCCTTAAATCTTTGGTCACACTAGCCTGTAAAGCCAGTTTGGGCCTGTGTTTTCTTTCTTTTTTTTAAATTTTTAAAATGTTTTACTTATTTTTGAGAGAGAGAGAGAGACATAGAGTGATAGAGAGGGAGGCACAGAATCTGAAGCAGGCTCCAGGCTCTGAGCTGTCAGCACAGAGTCCAATGTGGGGCTCAAAACCATGAGCTGTGAGATCATGACTTGAGCCAAAGTCAGATGCTTAAACAGCTGAGCCACCCAGGCGCCTCTGGGCCTGTGTTTTCTATGTGAGAAAATCTAAAATATTGATTCAGTTCTTTAATAGTTATGGAACTATTCACATTTTCTATTCTAGAGTCAGTTTGGGTTACTGGCTCTTTTTTGGAAATACTGATATCACTTAATTTTTACATTTTTTGGTATAAAGTTGTTTATGTATTCTCTTAGCTTGAATTATATATGTTCTACCCATAGTTCTTTTTCATTGTGAATATAGTTTAATTTTTTACTTCTTTCTTAATTAATTTTGAAGATAATTTTCATTTAATTTATCTTAAAAAATTTTTATTGAGGTAATAGTTGACATTACCTTTGTTTCAAATGTATATTCCTTTATGTAGGTGTGTATGTATGTATGCATATTTGTATGTATTTTGAAGTTTATTTATTTGACATAGAGAGCACAAGCAGGGGAAGGGCAGAGAGAGAGAATCCCAAGCAGGTCACACTGGTAGCACACAGCCCAAGGTGGGGCTCAATCTCACAAATAGTGAGATTGTGACCTGAGCTGAAATCAAGAGTCAGACGCCTAATCGACTAAGCCACCCAGGCACACCTATAATTCCTCTATTTAAAGTATTAATTTTTGAACTGCGTTAGTCATCTCTGTTTATCTTTATTCTGCTTAATTTTGTTCTCATCTTTATACTCCTTTACTTTGTTTGCTTTTATTCTTCTACTCCCCCCACTCCCCACTGTAATCTTTAGAGAGTTATAGAGGTTATTAATTTTTAACCATTTTTTTTAATAATCATTTAAGACAAGTCCCTCTTTACATTCCAAGATTTTAGGTTGAATTTCTGTTGTTCAGTAGTTAGGTTTGTTGTTGTTTTTTTTAAGTCCCCATCTCATGTCTTTTTTACCCAAACTTACTTAGAAATGTATTTTTAAATTTCCATAGGACTATTTTTAAAAACCTTTTATTTTCTCATGGATTTCAGTTATAATCAGAGATTGTGGTTTATATAATACTCTTTAAAAAAATTTTTTTTAATGTTTTTATTTATTTTTGAGATTGAGAGAGACAGAGCATGAGCAGGGGAGGGGCAGAGAGGGAAGGAGACACAGAATCTGAAGCAGGCTCCAGGCTCCAAGCTGTCAGCACAGAGCCCGACTTGGGGCTCAAACTCATGGACTGTGAGATCATGACCTGAGCTGAAGCTGGACGCCTAAGCGACTGAGCCACCCAGGCACCCCAATACTCTTTTTTTTTTAATGGAAGCAGCTGTGTTCCTTTTTTTATCTCTCTCTTTCAAAAAAAAAAAGTGTATTTCTGAGAGAGAGAGAGAGAGAGAGAAAGTGAAAGAGAGAAAGAGAGTGCAAGCAGGGTAGGAGCAGAGAGAGAGAGAGAGAGAGAGAGAGAGAGAGAGTCCCAAGCAGGCTCTAAGCGCGGAGCCTGATGGTAGGGCTCGAACTGTGGAATCCTGAGATCATGACCTGAGTCAAAATCAAGAGTCAGACACCCAGGTGCTCCTATGTAATACTCTTTTGCATTAGCTGAGACTTCTTATGGCCTATCACATTTTCTGTTTATTATAAATGTATATTTGTGATTAAAATAATAGGATAAGGGGTGCCTGGGTGGCTAAGTTAAGTGTCCGACTCTTGATTTCAGCTCAGTTCATAATCTCACAGTTGGGGAGATCGAGCCCTGCATTGGGCTCTGTGCTGAAAGCCCAGAGCCTGCTTGGGATTCTCTCTCTCTCTCTCTCTCTGCCCCTTCCCTCCTCATGGGTGTGCTCACTTTCTCTCTCTCACAAAATGAATAAATAAACATAAAAGAATAGGATAAAAGAATTTAAGATTTTATTTTTAAGTATTCTCTACACCCATAGTGGGGCTCAAACTCATAACCCCAAGATCAAGAGTACATGCTGCAGTGACTGAGCCAGCCAGGCACCCCTAGCATTAATAGTTATTGGGTATAGGTTTATATACAAAGTCACTAGGGCAAAGTAATTAGTTAAGTTACTCAGATATTTGTTGTACTTACTGATGTATTTTGGAAGGGGGTCAGGGCAATCTAACAATCTCCCATTTGATAGTAAAATTAGTCTATTTGTTGTATGTTTTTTTAAGTTTTTCTTTTTTAAAAAAATGTTTTAATGTTTTATTTATTTTTGAGAGAGAGAGAGGGAAAGAGCAAGCAAGCAAGCAATTGAGGGGCAGAGAGAAAGGGAGACACAGAATCTGAAGCAGACTCCAGGCTCTGAGCTGTCAGCACAGAGCCCAACACGGGGCTCGAACTCACAAACTGTGAGATCGTGACCTGAGCTGAAGTCAGACACTCAACCGACTGAGCCACCCAGGCGCCCCTTATATGGTTTTTATTTAATATCTTTTAAAGTTCATTTATTAGGTGTGTACATATTTTAAATTTTTATATCTTTACTCTATGTGGCATTATATAGTAATGCTATAACATCTATTTCATCTAATATCACTGAGTCTGGTCCAGCTCTCTTTTTGTATTTGCCTGGTTTTTGGCTTTAAATTTTTTCAGCCACACACAGGTCTCTAGCCTGAGTGAGTCTGGGCTTGTAAGAAATTCTCAGGGAACACTGTTTTCCTACTTTCTTTTCTTTTTCTTTTTTTTTTTTTTTTTCCTTCTACATCAACTTAAGGCCAAGGTCAGGAAATATCCCAACTATCTTCTGTAGTCAAGATTTTGGTTTGTTGGTTCAATTTGCCTTTAACTTCACTCATTGCAGGTTTCACCCTGTTTAAAAAAAAAAAAAAAGCTATAACTGAGTTTGACATTTATTTATAGACATGTATGCAGGGATCATTCAAGGCTCCTTAAGGATTTGGGGGGGAAGGGTTCTTGAAAAGGATAAGAAAAAGTAGCATAGTTCCCTTACCAAATTATAGAATTGTTTTAACCTGGTTGGTTACCTTCTTTGAATTCAGATTTTAATCACATAGATTATAGTCAGGTTATCAGCATATGCTGTGTGGTCAGGATTCTAGTTTGATTTTGGCACCTTTTGGTAGACACAGATAATATGTAGATTCTGGAAGACCATAGTTATTGCTTCTAGAAATTTTATGTGGAGGAATCTAGGTCATTACTTGCAGAAATCTTTCTCAGCCTTTTGCAAGTAATAGCCTTCATTTGAAGGGATTAAATGTCTAGAATATAAAACCAATGCTGACAAAAAGGAGATCATGAGAATGGGGCACCAGGGAAAGGGGCCAGAAGGAGGGATTAAGACAAAGCATGGAGAAACTTTTGGGATTGATGGTTATATTCATTATCATGATTGTGATGATGAATTCAAATTGTACACTTTAAAATGTGTGCAGTTTTTTATGTCAGTGTATCGCGGTAAAGTTTTTAAAGACACACAAAAAGTCCCTGCCCTTCTGGGAGCTTACATTCTAGCTGGGGCAAGGCAAACAATATAGAGTTTAGTGACTGCCACCTAAAGCAATTTGGGGACAAGACATGAAGACCCACAAATTGTGGCATTGGAAAGGGGCTGGAAAAGAAATTCCATGAAGACAGGGAGCTCATCTATCTCAATATTGCCCTATCCCATTGCCCAAAACACTGCCTGGTGCCTAACAGACACAGAGTACGTACATACTTGTTGAATGAATAAAAACAAAATAAAAAATCTCTGGCTTTACGTCACCAAGAATTGGCACATGCCCTCTGGGCAAGTGCCACCTTCTTGTGCACCACTTGACCTTCTCATTTGGGATTTATGGTCGTTTCTGGCTTCAGTCATATGTTGCAAAAACACATTTTTGGAATTTTATCTGTCATCTTTGTGTGGTTAAGGTGGTTTTCTCAGAATATTTAGTCTATTCTGTTGTTGGAATTTTGTCAATTTGTATCTTGATTCCAAGATCTGAGCATTTCTCAAATGTCTGCTGGAAACCCATAGTGTGGCCCATTACTACTGTGCAGAGCAGTCCAGGGAGATGAAATCATAAAGGAAGCAGGGAAGGGATTAGTCTGTGGGGACACAGATAATAACCACACACATATGAAACTGGTTACTGACTTAATTGGTTTGGGGAACAGGTAGTTACGTGATTCAGGATAATTCCACATAAGATCCTAGGAAAGAGAAAGATAAATATATGATTCTTACCAACTTTGGCCTGTTCCATTAAACTAAATTGAGTCTCAAAGAAAGCCAGGATATTTGCATTCAGAAAAAAAAAAAAAAATCCAGTTAGAGCTTGGTAGTACCAAAAGTCAGTGAAGTTCTGTCCAGCTGAGTTCTTTGGTTCAGAGAATGACTAACCACTGAGTTAACATTGCAGTGAGAGAAGTCAGATCAGTATCAGCATCTCCCTTACGGGATGATGTTTCAGTGGTTACAGGATGTACCTTACCATGTCTCTTATCTGAAATTATAGTTTACATGCTAAGCACTATACTACATTCTAAAATAACAAAGCACCTTTACTCCAAGAGGTGCACAGATGAATGTGACACATAGTGAAATAACCAAAAGTACAATTACGATGAAAAAAGCATGCCTGGGATACTATGGGAGCACAGGCAGACAGACTTCCCAAAGTTGGGAGGTCAGATGATTACAAATTATATTATCTCTTTAAAAATCTCCTTTAGGTAGGTGATGGGCATTGAAGAGGGCATCTTTTGGTATGAGCACTGGGTGTTGTATGGAAACTAATTTGATAATAAATTTCATATAATAAAAATTAAAATAAAATAAAATAAAATAAAATAAAATAAAATAAAATAAAATAAAATAAAATAAAATAAAATAAAATAAAATAAAAATCTCCTTTAAAATTGTCATCATTAGAAGTAATTCCTTTTAGGGGCATCTGGGTGGCTTAGTCGTTTGAGCATCCGACTCTTGGTTTCCGCTCAGGTCATGGTCCTTAAGCCATGGGATTGAGGCCTGCGTTGGGCTCCATGCTAAGAGTGGAACCTGCTTGAAATTCTCTACCTCCCCCTCTCCCTCCCTCCCTCCCTCCCTCCCTCTTCCCCTCTCCCCTGCTCACACTCTCTCATAAAATAAGGTAAAATAAAATTCCTTTTATGCATTGTTTCCTCAATACAAAAGCAGTGCTTATTCTCTAGAATTACAACCTTAAAGGAGACAATAAATGTCACCTGAAACCAAATACTAGGAAAGGTATAGGCTAGAAATCTAAATTTTGGCTGCTTTTCATCACGGAGTGTGAAATGACAGACCATCAGGATTCATAGACATACTAATACTCACTATATGCTTGTAACTCCTTGGCATTTTCCTTCTAAAATTTGCTTCAGTGTTACTTCATATACTCTTTTTCTAAAGGAGTCATGGACGCTAATACAAGTAGGAGATGTTCTTTCACAGAGAAGTGGTCTCCTATTCTCTTTATTTTCTTTTTATGTACTACCCAAATGCAAATGTTGTGTCCAACCAAACATAATAGTCCTTAAAAATACAGTCATGTTAGGGGTGTCTGGGAGGCTTAGTCAGTTGAGTGTCTGACTTCAACTCAGGTCATGATCTCATGGTTTGTGGGTTTGAGCCCCGTGTTGGGCTCTGTGCTGATAGCTCAGAGCCTGGAGTCTGCTTCAGATTCTTTGTCTCCCTCTCTCTCTGCCCTTCCCCTGCTCTTGCTCTGTCTCTGTCTCTGTCTCTGTCTCTCTCTCTCTCTCTCTCTCTCTCTCATTCTCTCTGGCCCTCTCAAAAGTAAAAAAACATTAAAAAAAATACAGTCATGTTAAACTTATAAAAATGTATCTATACCAAGTAAGTACGTAAATTGAGTACATTAAAAAATTTTTTTAACATTTATTTATTTTTGAGAGAGAATGAGACAGAGTATGAGCTGGGGGAGGGGCAGAGAGAGAGGGAGACAGAATCTGAAGCAGGCTCCAGGCTCTGAGCTATCAGCACAGAGCCCAACACAGGGCTTGAATTTAGGGACCTCAAGATCATGACCTGACCCAAAATCGAAAGCTTAACCAACTGAGCTACCCAGGCACCCCATGAGTACATTTTATTATATGTAAATTATTCCTTCATAAGGTTGATGTTAAGACTCACATCTATTTCAAGTGAGAAATCTGGACTTGCTCAAGTCTGGGGCTAAGGAGAACCTCATGAAGGTTTTTGCAAAGATCAGAATGATCTTTTGTGACCCTCCTGGTGGCACTTAGAGTGTTACAAGTTGTGCTCTTTGATTATTCTTAACAGTAACAGGTGATACGGTTTTCTATCACTATAATCCACATTGTGCTAGGTCTTAGAATTGGCTGACAATACTCTGCGATGTGTAAATATTTGTGATATTCTTTTATATATTATATGTATGCATACGTGGCATGTAGACATGTGGGGATCATGCAACATTGGTGTAAATGTTTTTATAGTCTTATTTTGCTTTATACTCCACATCAGTAAGATCAAGGATATTAGGGAGAAAGTATAGCTGTTTCTGAATTCACCAAATCACTTTGATTTTGTGAATCTGAATTGTTATATTAAAATGCCTCTGAGTTCGTGGTTTCTATGGAAAGGTATTTTGGTTTTCAGTTAAAAGACTGACACATCTAAGGTCATGTGAGGTTAGTTTTACTATTTTCTGGAAAACTGGGAATATTAGATTTAACTAATGCTTATTAGTCTCTATAAACCAATCAGAAAGAGATTTTTTTTTTTTTTCTAATTTATTAGCACCCTCTGAAGGTAGGAAAATATTTCTCACAATGAGAGGTAGGGGCTTTTCTCACTTTCAGATACACAGAGCTTTTTCAGCCTCTACCCTATAGCTTGAGCCATAGGACAAATGTAGATAGAAATGTACATACCCACTGGTCTTCATGTCAGAAAGCTATTCTTTCCAGTGGACTCAAGACCTGTTATTGTACAAAAACACCAACAGGGAAATAAGGACTAACAACCTATTTTCAATTGTCTCTCAACCTAGAGAATGGATCCCCGTAGAACCAATATATAATGAGTCCTCAAATACCACTAAATTGTCAGACTGTAAAACCCAAACTCCATTTACTACTCCTGCTAATGGGAAATAATTCACAGTCCAAGTGACCTATGAAATTATGTAATATGTACAGGGGCCAGTTATTTACTTACCTCATTAAGGAGGGAACCACCAAGATAGCCTGGTTCTGAGAGAATTGGAGAGAGTGAAGTATTTATTAGTTGTTCAGAGAATGCATGAGTAAGATTCAAATTTAGATACAAAACTGGTTAACATCTTGACAGGGCAATAAAGCTATAACCTTTGGAGTTATCCTTTTTATAGGACTAAAATAATTTGCATCTCTACCAGACAAAATTACTATGCAATGCTATTGGACAAGAAGAACCTTTTTCATTACTGTCATTTTTCTAGAAGTTAATATGTTAGACCTAAGCAGCATGACTGGCAAGCAGTTATTTGCTCATTCAGACTATAGTGTTTGGAGGCCTGCTTTATACCAGGCACTGTTCTTGAAACTAAGGATACCACACTACTATTCTCTGCTTTCATGGAGATTATATTCACCTGGCCTCCTTGTATGTCCCTTGCTCCATCCTTCATTGCCACCAAGAGAGCCTGGCCCTCCCTACAACCTTCCCTTATGAGCAGTAGAAATATGCCCCACGTATCTGGCAACCCACAATCAAACAACAGGGTGACCAGGACATGCTTATCCTATATTCTAAGAGTGTTGGTACTACATGGATGGAACTAGAGGGTATTATGCCAAGCGAAATTAGTCAGAGAAAGACAAATATCATAGGACTTCACTCATATGAGGACTTTTAGATATAAAACAGGTGAACATAAGGGAAGGGAAGCAAAAATAATATAAAAACAGGGAGGGTGGACAAAACATAAGAGACTCTTAAATATGGAGAACAAACAGAATGTTAGTGGAGGAGTTGTGGGACGGCGGGGGGGGGGGGGCTAAATGGTAAGGGGGCATTAAGGAATCTACTCCTGAAATCATTGTTGCACTATATGCTAACTAACTTGGATGTAAATTTAAAAAATAAATTTAAAAAGTGTTGGTAGAAGTTAATTTTAATAAAATCAGTGGTGTAACAGTTTCCTCTTAAATGTGTTTTTTAAATGCCATTAAAGAGTTCATATCTCTTAATATTAAAAGCTGTCTGTCCTTGTCCCAAGTATTGTCTTTGACCTGGAATGATCTGGTTCAGAGGAAAAGGTTTACTGAAAGGAATACATGCACCTTCTTGACTCTTCAGTTAACCCACTTTTAAGTTTTTTCAAGCAAGAATAAAGACATAGCATAATCACACTTCTGTATTCTTTTGTTGCTTAATCTTAAATAAATTTGGGTGTGTGTTTTTCTTTGTGGATCTCAGGTAATGTTTTCTGCTTTGGAGGAATTTATTACAGGCCTGCTTTCTGTAATGGACATTTACTGGATTGTATCCTGCCATTAGTGGTTTTGTCATATAAAGCATAATTGAATGTACTCTATTGAAACCCTGTAGCAAACAAATCTTAATCCAGTTATTTTGATATTTGTGGAGTGCTTGGTTCTATCAGCTCCTATTCTTTTTAGCAGCTTGGATCTCTCCGTAAACTTTAGCATGTTTTATTTTTCCCAGCGTTCAAGAAAATGTCTACGTTCTGTGAAGGTAATCTGACCGTAGAGTTTTGTTCTACTTTAAGTCTCAGGCAGATATTTATGTGCTGTATCATTTGGTGGCTAAATTTAAAGAATACGTCTACAGAAATACAAAAAAATATTCATCATAAAGATTTGTTTTTTAAAACCTTAAAATGTGTATGTTGACTATCTGCAAATTACAGATGAATATTTTTACAGTTAGAAAATCTTGGTATTTCAACTATATAAGAATGAGATCTGTGTCTTCTGCAATTGAGTAAGCAGTTTAAATAGTTATAGAATTAATATAGTGGATAGTTTTTACATTGATTTTGAAATGTCCTTCATTTGAATTATTTGGTTAATAACAGTGTAAATAAAATATATATAATTGGCATTCTCACTAACTGGGGAAAGGAATGTATTCTTCTGGGCAGGTTAACCATCTTAAATGTTGCTTTTGAATTCCTATTTTTCTATAGTAGTATGTTTATATCACAGGGTCACTTACATAATAACATAAATATAAGAAGACAAATTGTATTTGTTTCACAGCCCTTCTTATGTGACTGAAATTGGATACAGTCAAAATATTTAGATTATCTTCTTATCCTGTTTGTCATTGAGGAAGAGGACTGTGCAAAGACAATTCACCTTTCTCTCAAATTTTGCATTTTCAGAGACCAGGAACCGCTCCACCTCCAATGAAACTTCCACCTCCTTATAAAGCTCCGTCTGATGACAGTGACGAAAATGAAGAATATGCCTTTACCGACAGTGAGTTCCTTTTCATTCTTTGCAGTGAATGCAGAATTTATTAAATTGTGCTTTCATGATGGTTGTCAATTATCAATGCCATTCTGTGGGTTCTTAGAAAATGTGTATTAGCACATCATGCTGAAAAAGAAAATTTACATCTCCTTGATTTTTCACTTAATTTACTAAACTTCCCTCCTTTAATACTAATAGTAGAGTGAATGTCAAAGGCAACGGGTTATACAGTATTTTAGCTACATTTCCTCCTACTGTTACTATTTGGTTGTGAACGGAAAAATGCTAAGAAGTCCTTTAACTCGCACTTTGACCCACAATAAGCAGAGTTGGATGCGGATGCCAGCTCTTGATGACTTTCTGTATTCAAACCGATGGTGATGTTGCTAATGCAAAATTACAGAAGGCTGGAGTCATATTCTCCTTTAGAATTCCTTTCATGATTTTCTTTGCATTAGCTGTATCAAATATACATTCATACATGTATTTAATGGAGGCTTTATTTAAAAGAATTTGCATTTCTTTTATGCATGTAAAGTATATACAGTTAGATCTGATTGCTGTTGTACATGGAATTTCCTTTGGGGAGGGTGATGAAAATACCCTAAAATTAGATTGTGATGATGGTTGCACATTTTGTGAATTCAGTAAAACCCACAGGATTGTGTATTTAAATGGGTGAATTTTATGGTTTGTGAAATACGTATTTATATATGTTCTTTTAAAAATAACCTTGTTCCTTCCACGATTTAAAAAAGGAGTTTGATAGAGAAATCGAAAGAGTTAAAATTCTGACTGCAGGACTTGTTAGTGTATGACCTTCAGCATGCCCTCTTGTATAAAAATCATGGTTCTTACTTCCCAGGGTTGGGGGTGAAGATTAAAATAAGGTGATAGAGCCTTTGGCTTGTCAAACAGTGAAATTTCAACAAGTATTATAGCTCTTACTAATAATTATTGCTAAGTTGATTTTATAACGGTATTTTCCCAAATACTGTAATAAGATGTGAATTAAAATATAAATAGATGTGTTTATAATCATTTAGTTGGCTTTATAAAAACATGATTTGCACTTTGTGGTTTTAAAGAGCCCTTTCTCGTGCAGCATTTTCTTCATTTATTCCACACATCTTTGTTAAAAGCCAACTGCTTTTTACTAACAGTATTGAGTCTGTTATGAAATATATAGTTTTATTGGGGTCACCAACTTGGAAGGGAGTGTACAAAGGCATTGGAACAAAATATGACAAGTGTGCTGTAGTGTTTCTCAACCTCTTCTGGAGAGTTACACTGATGGATATGATTGATATGTGTATGCACATGTGTACCATAATCCCTTGTTCTGATATAGGTGTTAGGACAGCTGCAGCAGAGTGGAGATACTTGTTGGTTATTCATAATTTCCAGGATGCTAGAATGCCCATATTTGCATAGTTAGGAAATCTGGTTTAGGCATGTGATAAAGACAATGTTCTAATCCTAGTTCTATATGTGAATTCAGGGACAAGTGAATTAACTCCTTCATGGCTCACACTTGCTCATCTATAAGTGGGGGAAGGGATGTCTTATGATAACCTTCCTCACAGCGTAGTTATAACCTGAGGAGAAAAGCATTTAAAGAGCTTAGTAGAAGGATGTGATATCAAGTAAACACTCTGGTGTCCATACGTCAGGCCTTTTATCTATTAACTCAGTTAACGTCTAACAACTAACCTGTGAGGTCTCTAATTATACAAATAAAGAAACTGAGGCTCAGAGAAGTTAAGGAATGCGTTCCAAAGTTACACAGCTAGTAAGTAGTGGAAATGGAATTTGAACCCAGACTCTGATTCCAGAGCCTGTATTATCATCTATACTTCCTGTTACTTAAATCTCATTTAGTACAGCAGAAGTAGGTACAAAGTGGTTAAGATTATCCAGTAAATATGGCTTTGATGCCATAAGACAGTAGCACCCTCCCCAAAGTTCCAAGTTGGCATACATGTATTTTCATACATGTGCACAAACACATTCACATATTAGTGGGGTTCAGGAAACGCCATTTTACACTGAATGCAGAAAAAAACTTCTAATTCTTAAGTCATCCAACTGTAACATTTCACAGATTCTCCAGCAAATATATTTACGCTGTGAATATGATTTTCCATTTATTTTGCTCCCTAATTTTATTTTCCCAGCATACTTTCCCTTTCTTCAGAAGGGTTTGAACCATATGGGGTTCACATTTTAAATGGTTCACATTTTAAATGTAGGTGAGCCTGAAGCCTCTAGCTTCCTATATTTCTTTGTGAAGTGGATCCCATGGCTTTTTTCTTTGTTCCTTAACTCTTATTAAATGACTACTCTGCTCATCCATCCAAAACTAAAAGTAGATTGGTTCACTGTTTTATCAGATTCTTACTGTCCCAAATCCAACCATTTCTTTTTAACAGTTGTGAAAGTATGATTTTCTGACTTTCCCATGGTCCAGGACTATGAAGTGGATGGCTGGAATCCAACCAAGCCTTAGGCCCACTAGGAAGTGGTGATTGTATTAGGTCACAGACATGAGACACATAGGATTTTAAAGTGTAGTTACAATCTAACTTAGGTGACCTTTGGTAATTACTTCTCTATAAACTTCATTTTTGAGTGGATATTATAGGTGGCCAGAGATTGTCCTAGGTGTTGGGAACATGACAGAGAGAACAAGATCTCTCTCATTAGCTTATATTCTAGTAGGAGAGAAAGATTATAAACAATGAAATAGATTAAATATTGATAAATAGTCTGAATAACTAAAATAAAACAAAGTAGTGAGAATAAATGCTTTGCAGGAGTCAACATTAAGTAGAATAGGAAACAACGGCCAAGAAAAGACCAAAGTGACAGAAGGAGCCAGACATACAAAGAGCTCATATAATCCTATAGATCTGAGTTTTAATCAGACTGTGATCCATGGTAACCTATGGATTACTTAACAATCGGGTATAGATGTGCGCGCGCACGCACACACACACACACACACACACACACACACACACATACATATATAATTGAAATAAAAGTTTCACAAAATAGTACTTACCTTTATAACATATGAAGAACTTTATTATTTTTCTTTTTTTTAAGTTTAGCTATTTGGAGAGAGAGAGGGAGCATGAGCAGGGGAGGGGCGGATAAAGAGGGAGAGAGAGAGAGAATCCCAAGCAGGGTCTGTACTGTCAGCCCAGAGCCTGATGTGAGGCTCAAACTCAGGAACCGTGAGATCATGACCTGAGCCATAATCAACTGTCTGTCGCTTAACCTACTGAGCCACCCAGGCACCCCTCTATTTCATTTTTTAAAATGCTGTTTGCAACTCAGTTTATTTCTTGACGGTTTAATAAGTTGCAACCTGTAGTATGGAAAACACTTATCTAGAAGTCTGGCTTTCAAACTTCAGAGTGCATCAGAAGCATCTAAAGAGCTTGTTAAAAGCACTAGCTGCTGGGCCCCCTCCCAATTTCTGATTCCTTACATCTGGGAGGACTTGATAATTTGCATTCCTAATTATTTCCCAAGTGATGCTGATACTCCTCATCCAGGGACCATAGTCTGAAAACTATTGATCTAGGTAGTATTTTAAGTCATGGGAGCTGGTGAGTTTACTTAGGACTGATGTATAGACAACAACAGGAAGCTAACCCAGCATGGGCCTCACAAGCCAGCAAAGGAGCATCCTAGCACACTAGCATTTCCAGGAGATTGTAGAGTTAGGCAGTTTAAGAGAAGAATATGTTTCAAGAAGGCCTCTGTCCCTGAACTTCAGTAGCCAAATATGGAATGATGCTGAGAGTTTATGGAGGTTAGAATCATGGAAGTAACTATTGAACTTAACAACATAAAATTGTTAAGAAGAAAAAGAATACTTGATAAAATACTGTACAGATTGTTGTGAGAATTAGATGTGACAACTAATATAGATAGTATGGTACATAATAGCTCTTTATATTATAGATCCTTTATCTTGCATAGTTGAGCATAATTCATGACATTCTGGTATCTAATTACAGGAAGGCTTCTAACCATCCATTGAATGAAAAGTGCTGAAAATTTTTTTTAATTATTTTTTTTTAATGTTTATTTTTGAGAGAGACAGAGACAGCACAAGCAGGGGAGGGGCAGAGAGAGAGGGAGACACAGAATCCGAAGGAGGCTCCAGGCTCTGAGCTGTCAGCACAGAGCCCGACATGAGGCTCGAATTCATGAACCGTGACATCATGACCTGAGTCGAAGTCGGACGCTTAACCAACTGAGCCACCCAGGCACCCCAAAAAGTGCTGAAATTTTAATTAAGGATTATGAAACAATTATGAATTAAGAAACAGTATCCACATAAATGCTTAACTATTGAAAACTACCAT
The DNA here is from genome assembly GCF_018350175.1 of Felis catus. Lineage (NCBI taxonomy): Eukaryota > Metazoa > Chordata > Mammalia > Carnivora > Felidae > Felis > Felis catus. Next base: position 50,744,932 of record NC_058375.1, read on the forward strand.
TATCACACCTACAGTATTTATCCAAGGGAAGTTGCCAATGTAGAGAACTTCCGACTTAACTTTATGGTAATTGTCTTTAATACCTAAATTAAAAACTAGATTGTCTTGACAAAGGCTTAAGATCACTGAGGGCATGAAGTGTCACTCAGTTGACTATCACGTGGTGACTTTCAAATCTTCATTTTTAGCCATCCTCTTTCACATCCTGACATGTTTTCAGTTGGCTGCCAGAAAGATATGATGTCTTTTTTTTCTTCTAGCATTATAAATCTTTTGTGCAAAACAAAATGTGTTTTCTTCCTGAAGGCTGATCTTTTTCCTTATATTCTCAATTTTTCATAAAGCCCTTACTCCAGACTGAAGCTTCACTTCTGTTTGTGGTCTCTCTTCCTCAATTAATCTTCATTACCAATTTCTCCCACATTTGTAGCTTCCTTTGCATTTTTATTGCCACAATTTTAGTGGCTACATAGTTGTAGTCACAATTTATTGAGTACCTACTATGTGTCATACATTTCCCCAATTCTTTAATTTTTTTTTTTCAACATTTATTTATTTTTGGGACAGAGAGAGACAGAGCATGAACGGGGGAGGGGCAGAGAGAGAGGGAGACACAGAATCAGAAACAGGCTCCAGGCTCTGAGCCATCAGCCCAGAGCCCGATGCGGGGCTCGAACTCACGGACCGCGAGATCGTGACCTGGCTGAAGTCGGACGCTTAACCGACTGCGCCACCCAGGCGCCCCTCCCCAATTCTTTAAATGCTTTCTCTTTTGATTTACAGAAGAGCTCTAAAAGGATATCTTGTCTTTGGGCTGATTTCAGCTTAATCTCACCTACTTTGGAAACCTTGCCTCATTCCTCATTCTAATATATATTCTTGTATTTTTTTTATATAACACAACAAAATGTGATTATTAGTTTGTCTTTCCCTTCAAGTTCCATGAGTCGAGTGATCCTCTCTGTTTGGGCCTGGCACATTATAGAAACTCCATATTTGGGACAAATTAATGACAGAGGGTGTGTAACTTGGATAGTGATGTTGGGGGTGTAATGAAAATCCAGGTCCGCTCATAGTGCTTTAGAGATAGCCTTTCTACTGAGCTGTGCCATCCATCTAGTTTCAGAGCCTTCTGTCCAGAGCAACTTGCCTTCTCTTTGCCAATATGCCACCCCTCACCTTATCTAAAAGGAGTGATCCCCACAGAGAGAAGCCACTATCTCAAAAAAGTCCCACTTTTGATCCCAGACATTAAACGCTTTTATATCCGGTCTTTCTAACCTGTTGGTATTCATTATTTAAACTACATTTTTAAACATCAAGGAGCAGAAGGTTTTGGAATGACTTTTTGTAACCTATAAGAGCATGATCATAGAGAAGCAATGAGAATCATACAATAGACATGTTTCTTGATGTATATTAGGTTCTAGAAACTCAGAATATAATTGACTTCTCTGACACTTGGCTTTTAAATGGTATAGCAGAGATGAATGGAACTGCATGCTGAAGGCCTCTTAAAGCATTTTTTTTTATACTTTAATTTCAGAATAGCATACCCTCCTTAGGTGCTTTGTTTTTCCCTCTCAATTTTTTTTTCTTTTGCTCTGATTCCTTCCCCACCCTCATAAAAATATATGTTCTAATATAATATTTGGTAAAAAGAATTTATTTTGTTAAAGTTTAGAGGGGATGCCAGGGGCGCCTGGGTGGCTCAGTCAGTTAAACGTCCAACTTCGGCTCAGGTCATGATCTCATGATTCGTGAGTTCAAGCCCTGCATTGGGCTCTGTGCTGACAGCTCAGAGCCTGGAGCCTGTTTCGGATTCTGTGTCTCCCTCTCTCTCTCTGCCCCTCCCCAGTTCATACTCTGACTCTCTCTCTCTCTCTCTCTCTCTCTCTCTCTCTCTCTCTCTCTCTCAGAAATAAATAAACATTAAAAAAAATTTTTTTTAATGTTTAGAGGGGATGCCTTTTTAGAAAATTACAGCTTTAGGGCACCTGGCTGTTTCAGTTGAAGGAGCATGCAACTCTTGACCTTGGGGTCATGAGTATGAGCCACAGGTTGCGTATAGAGATTTCTTAAATAAAATCAGAAAAGAAAAAAAAAAAAGAAAATAGAGCTTCATTGAGATATAATCCACATTACTATATAACTCATCTACTTAAGGCATGTAGTTCAATGGCTTTTAACATATTTACAGAGTTCTTCAACCATCACTACTGTCAGTTTTAGAACAGTTAGAACATTTTAATCACCCATCCCCCACAATATTCCTACTCATTAGCAGTCACTCCCATATTTATTCAGAAATTCTTTACATCCATATATAAAATATACACACATATATATTCTAATTTTAAAAAAGATTTTGTAGATACTCTGCATGTGTTCCCATAGATTGGGTTGGGGAACCTGCCCCAAACTCTCCTTCCTTTTACCAAAAATTGAAATCTGCATCTAAATTTGGAAGAAGACAAGGATATGTTACTGTCCTCAAATCTAGCAGTGCTTTAAATCTCACCTCCTCTGCCCCGCGCAAAAAAAAAAAAAAAAAATTTAGAGAACAAATTATTATTCACAGATGGTATAGTAGTCAATCTTAAAAACTCAAAACCTTAAAAAACTTTTTGGCAACAGTAAGTAAGGCTATATATGAGTTGCACATATGAAAATATTGGCTAATCAGTTTCATCTATTTAAAAATATAAAAATTTTCTCTCCCCCCCTTTTTTAATGTTTACTTATTTTTGAGAGAGAGAGAGAGAGAGAGAGAGAGAGAGAGAGAGAGAGCGCGAGCGAGCATGAGAGGGGGAGGGGCAGAGAGAGAGGGAGACACAGAATCCGAAGCAGGCTCCAGGCTCTGAGCTGTCAGCACAGAGCCCTATGCGGGGCTCGAACTCACAGACCACGAGGTCATGACCTGAGCTGGAATTAGATGCTTAATGCACTGAGCTACCCAGGCACCACTTTGTAAAAATATTCTAATAGTGATAACAGAAAAACTAGAAAATATCTAGGAATAATACAATTAGAAATGTGAAACTCATGGCAGTGATCCATAAGTTTGTCATTTACTCTTTGGCACTGTGACAAAAACTCTAAAACTACTCTCCCCCCCCCCCCAAAAAAAATGTATGTGGATACACAAAACCATTGTCACCTGTGCACACACCCTCACACACATACCTACACACACACACACACACACACACGCACACACCTCTACCTCATTTTGAGTAGGCATCGTTTTGCCTGTTTAGTGAAAGTCCTGAAGCCCATTTAAGAATTCATTGACCACAGGTTGACAACCTCTATAGTTTCTTTTTTTAAAGAAAACTGGAATTTTATTAAAGAAGATTCAGGGGAAAATTAGAGACATGTTCTTTTCCAGATTGGAAGAGGAAGTATATTAAAGATTTCAATTATTTTTAAATTAGTCTTTAAGATAATTTGAATCCAATTCCTAAATATATATAGCCCCTCCTTTTTTTTTTTAAATATGAGGATTTGATTGAAAATTGATTTGGAAATGAAACACTACACAGTTTTGGAAAGTGTCCCTCGTATCTGAATATATTCTAAATTGGTAGTTTTCAAACTGAATCTGGAACTTTCAGAAATGAGTGAGAGTGTTTTTGCTTGTCTAAATCAGCTTTTCTCAACCTTGGCACTCTTGCCATTTTGACCAGATAATCCTTTGTTGGGTGGGGAAGGAGGCTGTTTTCCGCATTGTGAGATGTTTAACAGCATCTCTGGTCTCTACCCACTTGATGCCAGGAGCTCTCTCTCCCACAAACTTGTGGTGACACCCACAGATGTCTCCACACATTGCTCAGTGTCCCCTGGTCCACAGGATGGGGGGGGGTTCTACTGTCATTTATGAGGATGCCAAGAGCACTGCATTTTATGGAATAGTCCTCTACAATGGAGAATTATTCTGCTCAAAGTTCTGGGAGCACTCCTGATTAGAAACCTTGCTCAAACTATAGTAATTAGGGGCAGTTGGGTGGTTCAGTCAGTTGAATGTCCAACCTTGGTTCAAGTCATGATCTCACAGTTTGTGAGTTGGAGCCCCACACCAGGCTCGCTGCTGTCAGCCCAGAGCCCGCTTGGGATCCTCTGTCTCCCTCTCTCTCTGCCCCTCCTCTGCTCTCACTCTTTCTCAAAATAAATAAATAAAATAAAATAAATAAACTACAGTAATTAAATCCATTTAGTATTTGCAAATAAAGATGGTCTAGAAATAAACCCAGATGTCAAGAATTTAGAACATAAAAAATACATTTTTTGAAATAGAAATAGGATAGATTATTTGATAAATGATGGGGTATATAATAATTTGGGGAGAAAAATGTAGAGATCTCCATTTCTCATCAAAATTGCAATTTAATTCTGAATACTGTCTACTTCTAAACACTGAAAACATAAAAATACTGTAAAAAATCTAAGGTTTTTTTTTAAGTTTACTTATTTTGAGAGAGATAGAGAGCAAGTGGGGGAAGGGTAGAAAAAAAAATAGGAGTTCTTATAGACTGTTGGCAGGAATATGAATTCATGTACCTCTTTCTGGAGACCCATTTGGCAGCATGTATAAAAAATTTAAATGTGCATATTCTTTGACTGAATAATTCAACTTCCAGTGATAATAGCTTAAGGAATTCAATGTCCATGTGAATATATGTATATGTACATATACCTACAAAGATGTGTTCTACATTTTTCACAAATAGCAATTATAGCAGTATATATTATATGTAATTTATAAAATGCCCTTGATGAAGTTACTTACTCTAAACATTTCTAGACATTAGACTTGAAACAGATTGCATCCTTTTAGTTTGGATTCCTCATTTGTAAGATGGAAATAATAATAGTACTCCTTTGAGTGGGTTGTTTTGAGAGACTAGGAGAGTTAATGTATATACCATCCTTCTACAGGAAGTGACACATAGGAAGTATTCCAGAAATGTGAGCTACTACTGTTTATTATCATCAATAGTAATACAACATTCTTCAGTGTTTGCCAAATATTGCCAATATAGGATGAAACTTCTGGCCTATGTACATATTAAAATTTTACCTAAAAATTACTATAGTTTAATTTTTTTAATGTTTGTAAAGTTTTTTCTTTTAGGTTTATTCATTTACTTTGAGAAAGACAGAGACAGTATGAGTGGGGGAGGGGCAGAGACAGAGGGAGAGGGAGAATCCCAAGCAGGCCCCGGGCTGTTAGCCCAGAGCCCAATGTGGGGCTTGAATTCACAAAACCACGAGATCATGACCTGAGCCAAAACCAAGAGTTGGACACTCAACAGATTGAGCCACCCAGGCTCCCTGTAAGTTAAATCTTCCAAGTTTAATATTATTGTGTGGGATCAATACTTTATTAAGAACTCTATACAACTGGGCTGCTCCTTCATCACCCTCATCACCATCGTATGTGACACTCTTATTCTCCCACTTTCATCTGTGATCACTGGAAGAGAAAAGCATTTTGGAATACTTCCTTTTTCTTGAGTATTTTTCTCTTCTATATTTTCTTTGGACCAAACATGGAATTATCCTAGAAGTTTTTGTATATGATTTTGTAATTTTTTTTCCTTCCAATGTGGGCAAAATAGAGTTTTTTGAGAAAAATTCATGGCCCAAATGGAATTTAAAAACTAAAAATCTAGCTTTTAAAGATTACTTTGTTTAGTATGAGTGATAGTTTTCCAAACAGTCCTACAAAGCTTATAACATGACTTAATCTCTCTTATTCTGCCTTGTAGTATTTAAATATTTATAAACATTTGTTGATTCACAAAAGTTATAGTGCTCTCTGTAGTTAATTCTTTTAATATTAACATTAATTTTTAATATATTTTCCTATTTAACCTTTAAAAATTTTATTTAAGAAAAAATTTTTTAATGTTTATTTATTATTGAGAGACAGAGAGAGACAGAGCATGAGCATGGGAGGGACAGAGAGAGGGGGCGACACAGAATCTGAAGCAGGTTCCAGGCTCTGAGCTGTCAGCACAGAGCCCGACGCGGGGCTTGAACCCACAGACCGTGAGATCGTGACCTGAGCCAAAGCTGGACTGTTACCGACTGAGCCACTCAGGTGCCCCAACCTTTAAAAAAAATTTTTTTTTTTTTTTATTTTTTTTTTCCAACGTTTATTTATTTTTATTTTTGGGACAGAGAGAGACAGAGCATGAACGGGGGAGGGGCAGAGAGAGAGGGAGACACAGAATCGGAAACAGGCTCCAGGCTCCGAGCCATCAGCCCAGAGCCTGACGCGGGGCTCAAACTCACGGACCGCGAGATCGTGACCTGGCTGAAGTCGGACGCTTAACCGACTGCGCCACCCAGGCGCCCCTAAAATTTTTTTAATTAAGGGGCACCTGGGTGGCTCAGTCGGTTGAGCGTCCGACTTCGACTTCGGCTCAGATCATGATCTCGCGGTCTGTGAGTTTGAACCCTGCGTCGGGCTCTGTGCTGACAGCTCAGAGGCTGGAGCCTGCTTCGGATTCTGTGTCTCCCTCTCTCTCTGCCCCTCCCCTGCTCATGCTCTGTTTCTCTCTCTCTCTCTGTCAAAAATAAATAAACATTAAATTTTTTTTTAATTTTTTTTAATTAAAAAGTTTATTTATTTGAGAGAGTACTCATACAAACTGGGGAGCCATGGAGAGAGAATCCCAAGCAGGCTCCGTGCTGTCGGCACAGAGCCTGATGTGGGGCTCGATCTCACAATCTGAAATCATGACCTGAGCCAAAACCAAGAGTTGGACACTTGATCAACTGAGCCACCCAGGTATCCCCCACAATTTTTATTTTTAAATCAAAATGTTAGCACCTTTCACCCCCATCTTTAATTATCTGCAGTATGTTACTCTTACAGTGATGAACATTTGTACTTCAATTAATCAAGAGAATTTGAACATATCAGGCATACAAAGAAATGTTCCAGTCTCAGTTACATCAAGAATTTTAACCTAGGAATTAACAGTAAATCAAAATGGCAACCTTGTTTGAATTATTGCCATTAATACACAGTTTATTTTCTATTGTTAATCCATGCCCAGAATCACTGATCCTGCATGGGTTCAGAGGGGCCTGAATGCTGAGTGTCTTTCAGATCTTTGGCCTTCTTGAAGCCAGTACCTAATAGCAGTTCAGTAAAGTTTTACAGCCAAAGCTGAATTTTGCAGAACCCCTAGTATTTTTTAATTGAAAAAAGTACAAAAGCATGTATACTAACTCCTTTGAGAGGGGAGTTTTGAGAAAAATCTTGTCCTTTCAACCTTACTTAATCCACTTGAATTTTGTATAACAAAATATGTTTGCTTGGAAGAGAAAAACCATTTTGTCTTACAACTCAATAAGAAAACAAGCAACGCAATTTTTAAAAATGTACAAAACTGAAATGACATTTCAACCAAAGATCTATAGATGGCTAAGAAGCACATAAAAATGCCCAACATTACTAATTATTAGAGAAATGCAGATTAAAACCACAACACATTCATAAGAATTATTTTAATTTTTTTAAATATTTTATTTTTATTTTTGAGACAGAGAGAGAGACAAGCAGGGAGGGGTAGAAAGAGGGAGACACAAAATCTGAAGCAGGCTCCAGGTTCTGAGCTGTCAGCACAAACCCAATGCAGAGCTCGAACTCACCAACCACAAGATAATGACCTGAGCGGAAGTCAGATGCTTAACTGTCTGAGCCACACACAGGTGCCCCTTCACAAGATTTTAATTAAAAAAAAAAAAAAAAAAAAGGACTCTACAACTAGAACCCTAATACACTGCTGGTGGGAATGTAAAATGGTACACCATTTTAGAAAACAGTTTGGTCATTTCTTAAAAAGTTAAATATAAGTTTACCATACAATCTAGCAATTCTACTTCTAGGTATATATCCAACAGAAATGAAAACCTATGTCCACACAAGACTCCTACAAGTATATTAATTGTAGTGTTAGTCATAATAGTTCAAAATTGGACATAGCCAAGTGTCCATCAACTAGTAGAGAAACATAGTGTTGAATATCCATACAGTAGAAAAAAAGTTAAAAAGAGCAAAATACTTATATATACCATTATGCAAAGTAAAGGAAACCCAGTGCAAAAGACTATATACTATAGGATTCCATTTATATAGAATATCCAGGGGCGCCTGGGTGGCTCAGTCGGTTGGGTGTCCGACTTCGGCTCAGGTCATGATCTCGCAGTCCGTGAGTTCGAGCCCCACGTCGGGCTCTGTGCTGACAACTCGGAGCCTGGAGCCTGTTTCAGATTCTGTGTCTCCCTCTCTCTCTGACCCTCCCCCATTCAAGCTCTGTCTCTCTCTGTCTCAAAAATAAATAAACGTTAAAAAAAATTAAAAAAAAAAGTTTTATATAGAATGTCCATAAAAAACAAATTTATAGCTATAAAAAGCAGGTCATTCGTTGCCTAGATTTGGGGCTGGGATTGGGCTTCATCGAATTTGTTGAGGTAGTGGAAATGCTCTAAAGCTGGATTGTGGTGAGAGTTGCACATGTCTGTAAGTCGACTGAAAATCATTGAAATATATGCTTGCAGTGGGTGAATTTAATGTATTATATTAAATAAAACCTGTTAAAATTATTTCAAAGTTAAATATAATTTTAAATATTTATTTTTGAGAGGGGGAGAGAGAGAGAGAGAGGCAGAGAGAAAGGGAGACAGAGGATCCAAAGTGGGCTCTGCACTGACAGCACAGAGCCCAGTGCAGGGCTCAAACTCGTGAACCGCGAGATCATGACCTGAGGTGAAGTCAGACACTTATTTGAGCCATCCAGGTGCCCCAAATATAATTTTAAATTGAAAAATCATATTTGTGGGTGAAGGAGTTTAAAATTGTAAAAGTACAAGCTTCCATAGGGCACCTGGGTGGCTCATTCAGTTAAACATCCGACTTGATCTCAGCTCAGGTCTTGATTTCAAGGTTGAGAGCGCAAGCCCCGAGTTGGGCTCCACACTGGGTGTGGAGCCTACTTAAAAAAATAAAATAAAATGGATGCCTGGTGGTTCAGTGGGTTAAGCGTCTGACTCTTAATTTCGGCTTAGGTCATGATCTGGTTGTTCGAGAGTTATAGCCCCACATCAGGCTCTGCGCTGATAGCATGGAGCCTGGTTGGGATTCTGTCTCCCTCTCTCTCTTTCTCTCTTTGCTCCTTCCTTGCTTGCTCTCTATCTCTGTCTCTCAAAAATAAAGAAAAATAAACTTAAAAAAAAAAACATTTAAAATAAAAAATACATGGCACAAAAACAGACACATAGACCAATGGAATAGAATAGAAACCCCAGAACTAGACCCACAAACGTATGGCCAACTCATCTTTGACAAAGCAGGAAAGAATATCCAATGGAAAAAAGACAGTCTTTTTAACAAATGGTGCTGGGAGAACTGGACAGCAACATGTAGAAGATTGAAACTAGACCACTTTCTCACACCATTCACAAAAATAAACTCAAAATGGATAAAGAACCTGAATGTGAGACAGGAAACCATCAAAACCCTAGAGGAGAAAGCAGGAAAAGACCTCTCTGACCTCAGCCGTAGCAATCTCTTACTCAACACATCCCCAAAGGCAAGGGAATTAAAAGCAAAAATGAACTACTGGGACCTTATGAAGATAAAAAGCTTCTGCACAGCAAAGGAAACAACCAACAAAACTAAAAGGCAACCAACAGAATGGGAAAAGATATTTGCAAATGACATATCGGACAAAGGGCTAGTATCCAAAATCTATAAAGAGCTCACCAAACTCCACACCCAAAAAACAAATAACCCAGTGAAGAAATGGGCAGAAAACATGAATAGACACTTCTCTAAAGAAGACATCCGGATGGCCAACAGGCACATGAAAAGATGCTCAACGTCGCTCCTCATCAGGGAAATACAAATCAAAACCACACTCAGGTATCACCTCACGCCAGTCAGAGTGGCCAAAATGAACAAATCAGGAGACTATAGATGCTGGAGAGGATGTGGAGAAACGGGAACCCTCTTGCACTGTCGGTGGGAATGCAAATTGGTGCAGCCACTCTGGAAAACAGTGTGGAGGTTCCTCAGAAAATTAAAAATAGACCTACCCTATGACCCAGCAGTAGCACTGCTAGGAATTTACCCAAGGGATACAAGAGTACTGATGCAGAGGGGCACTTGTACCCCAATGTTTATAGCAGCACTCTCAACAATAGCCAAATTGTGGAAAGAGCCTAAATGTCCATCAACTGATGAATGGATAAAGAAATTGTGGTTTATATACACAATGGAGTACTACGTGGCAATGAGAAAGAATGAAATATGGCCCTTTGTAGCAACATGGATGGAACTGGAGAGTGTGATGCTAAGTGAAATAAGCCATACAGAGAAAGACAGATACCATATGTTTTCACTCTTATGTGGATCCTTAGAAACTTAACAGAAACCCATGGGGGAGGGGAAGGAAAAAAAAAAAGAGGTCAGAGTGGGAGAGAGAGCCAAAGCATAAGAGACTCTTAAAAACTGATAACAAACTGAGGGTTGATGGGGGGTGGGTGATGGGTATTGAGGAGGGCACCTTTTGGGATGAGCACTGGGTGTTGTATGGAAACCAATTTGACAATAAACTTCATATATTGAAAAAATAAAAAAATAATAAAATATAAAAATAAAATAAAATAAAAAAAATAAAAAATACAAGCTTCCAGCTATAAAATAAGTGAGTCCTAGGGAGGTAATGTACAGTGTGGTGACTATAGTTAACAATACTGTATGGTATATTTGAAAGTTGCTAAGAGTAGATCTTTAAAGTTTTTATCACAAGAAAATGTAACAATGTATGATGATAGATGTTAACTAGATTTATTGTTATGGTCACCTTGCAATATATATATAAATCACATCATTGTTGTATACCTAAAACTAATATAATGTGATAAAGTCAATTATATCTAAATAAATTTTTTTAAACGGATCTCATTTGTAAAGGATAATGAAAACTTACTATGAAAAGATCTATGTTAAAGGAGGAGGGCAATCAAATAGCAAATTACTTTGAAGAGTAGAATTAAAGTGTGTTCGTGTCTTCCTTGACAGTGCTGGGATTTGAGAACCCTAAAATTCATCTGGTCTAATTTTACAGTTAAGAATCGTAAGACACCCCCTACCCCAGAGTAATTAATTTGCCCAGAGTCACAAAATTTGTTATTGTGAGGTCAAGAATAGAATGTAGGTCTCATTTGATGTTCAGGGCCATATTTAAGCTTTCCCTTCTGGTGCTTTCCTGTTCACGCCATTGCCAATTTTTAACATGAAGTAGACTCATGGTCACCAGAGATTTATTGAGCAACTAGTAGATTTTGGTTTAAATTTTTGTTTTGCTTTTTTTTTTTTTTTTTTTTTTTTTGGTATTGTTGTGGACTCTGTAGTTGATCTCTACCTTGCCAATAGATGTCACTACAATCAACAGCAATTATTATCTGGGATTTAAGGAATGTTAAGAATGATCACTTCAAATAGGCAAACAGCATTCATTAGTGGCTTCTAGCAGTATTTACGTGTTCTTTTTATTAGATCTGTGGATTTATTTGCTCCCTCCTTTGTTTTGTTTCTTGGTTTTGATGCAAAATAGGAAAGATTAAGAAATAAAGGCCAAGTTTTAACTTTTTAGTTTTATGTAAATTCTTTTTCTCATTTCCTGTAGTTTATCATCCTTTTCTGAACGCTTTATCTTTCTAATTAAGTGAAATAAGTAGAATTCTTATTCCGGTCCTATGATGGAGACTCGTGAACGTCGCTTTCTATTTCAGTGGATTTTTTTGTTCTGAAAACTCCCAAAGCTCCAGCCCTTGATAGAATTGAGATGCATTTATTGTAATTATAAATAAAAAATTATATTGTTTAAGATCTTTTGAGAAGCATTTAAATTATGTTCAAGTGTTCTGGATTTTAATATTACTCATCCACATGAGAGGTGATCAGGTATTCTACAGTTTACAAAGAAAGGTTAGAGAACCCTATAGTACTTAATAGATAATCATGAAGTAACTGCAGTTACTTGATTCTGTCCTGGTGCTGGGGATGGGAAGGAGGAGGGGACGCAATGAGGCATTTAAAAAAAAAAAAAGTTTAAGAAACTACAACCATTTTTCTAATGATTTTTCTGAAGCTTCTATTTTTTTTGATACATTTTTGATACATTTTTGATACATTTACCCCTGAAAGGTAACTTTAAGACCTGACTGCTTAAACAGAATCTTTACTGCACATTTAAAACGTTACTGAGACACAAATGAATCTCGCTAGGGATACCACATGTTCAGTACGGTTCACCAGTTTCTTTGTTATAAAAATGATTCAGTGATGTGAGCAAGAAGGAGAGAGTAAGTTGATGACTGTTTCATTCACTTCAGATGGGCTAAAATCCACCACAGTTTCCTTTTAATCTGCATTCGAAAGATGCAACTAATGCGCTGCACTATTTCTCAGCAGGAAAACGGGGTCATTAAAGTGATATTAATTGAAGCTGGCCACAAAATAAACGGTCGTGTTTATATTGCCTCCTGCTCTGGAACAGAGCAATCATCCCGATGTGAGCAGGGTAACTGAGTGCCACAATCGGCAGTGTGAAGCATCTGAGGGTCAGATGTGGGAAACCAGGGATTTTGCTTCTCCCGGCATACTTTTCCAGGCAGCTTCTACCTACTGACAGATGTGACTGGTAGCTTGAGTGGTCGCTTGAAATTAGCTTAATTGATTGCTTCTCATGATAGAAATAGACTGACAACTTGCCCTAAAGGAGAATAAAACCTGAGGGGGAGAGAAAATAGGCCCAAGGTCGACAGAAGAGAGAGGACAGAGTCTGGTGAGGATTTCAGCTGCTTCCAGCACTGAATGTTTATCAGGAATGCAGATACCCTGAAGGGAACACTGGTACAGCAATGGTCCAAGGGGGTTTCCCAGGTAAGATATCTGTGCCTCTGTGATCTGTGGCTCTTGTGGAATGCAGTCTTAAGCTGTTTTAGTGTTGGTGCAGAATGTTGTTTTAAAGGTTTGAACAATAGTAAGCTAAGGCATTTATCTTTAGTGAGAGAGTGAGGGTACATATGCATGTGCAAGGTAATTGTATGTTAGAAAGAAACCTCTAAAAATTTCCTTTCCTGTGTATTGTAGCTGGAATTTTCCCGGTAATGTTATTGAAAAGTGGAGCAGTTTATCAGACTGTCAAGGATATACTAGTGAGTTTCAGTGCCAAAATTCTTAACACCGTGTTCGTGTAGTAGCCTCTCCTTTCAGACTCGTAATTGAGAAGTAGATCTCCTGGACACTTATTATTGTTGTTGTTTGTGACTTCACCATAATCAAAAAGGAAGATGATTTACATTAGAACAAGGTTATTCTGATTAATTTTTAAAAACTGACCATTCAGCATTTTGTTAGAGATGAAAGTAGAATATCGTTAAGGAATCCTAGTAGTAAACAAAAGGCTGCTTTTTCTAAATTGTAAACTAGCATTGTAAATAATATTTGCTAATTGTGATCGAAGTCCCATTCGTCTAAACCTACAAGTTCACATTCATTAGGGGTGGGGGCTCAGCACTTGGAAGTATTATTATCAGGGACTTCCCTGTTAACACATAGTTCTTGAAATCATTGCTACAATATAATCTCATACAATAGGGTACTCTATGTCGATGTTTTTGCTTGATTTCTAGAAAATTAATTTAACAGAGCTTTTTATCCAAGTAAGATGTGGAATATTTTAGACATAATAGGGGGATCTTCCTGCCTAAGCATTATTACCTAAGGGAGACAACTGTAAACTCAAAAGAGTTAGACATCACATTATGGCTTTTTCTTTTCAGCAGTGCACACGCAAATTAGGTTATTTCTACTGCAACACCAGGATATATGCTGCATACCTGATTTAAGCTAGCAGACCTTATCCTTGGCTATGCTGTGAAAATAATTGAGCAAGAACTTTTCTTTCGCCTAAAATACAATTTCTGAGGATCTCAGTGTTGGAGTCTTGTGCTATTTAGTATCCAAGTTTGTGATTTTGATTTGGAGGAAATGTTATAGCCCTTAAAAGGATGCGTCACAGATTCCCTGTAGTGACAACTGTCCTGATTGTTTCTTTTTATTTTATAGTTGGAACTGGTTTCATTTGTCTGAAGGTCATCTTTTTAATACTACTTCTCAAACTTGTATTGACAAGGCAGCTATAGGAATGATCCTGAACATTGGTGGACCCTACTTGCTTTTCTTCAGACTCTCTGGAACAATTTGCTCCTGTTCCTTTTATTTTAGGAAGTGTCATTTTAAAAATCGGGTTTCTCCAGATTAAAAATACATGTGTGCTTAGTGTCCTCAGAGTGATCTCTCACCCCTGATAATTTTCTTAATCTCTATCTCACCAACTTAAAGTTGCTGCTGTCTGGCTTCATAAACCACAGTCGAACCCTCAAGAATCCCCACTGTGAGTTTTCCAGAAATTGCACAGAATATGTTTAGTCGGTAGGAATTTCTGTGTCTTTTGCATTTTATTCAAATAATATATGAAAATATTTTTTATGTTATTAACTATAAATGTGCCTCTTAAGTAGACATATATTTGTGTGTTAAATATAAGTTCCTTTTCTAGTGCTCCTGCTCAGGATTAATTGTTCATGATTTACATAACAAATATATTCAGCATTTATTTAGTGTTTCTTTTTACCTTTCAATGTATATATACATTTAACTCCAGAGTATTTAAATGCTTTGTAATTGTCTTTATATTATGTTCGCTACTCTGTATTCAGTTAATTTGAAAAGCATCCTTCTATTTCATGTGTCTTTTTGGCATATTTTACAAATAGTTATACATAAGTTGATAAATAAAAGATGAGGCTTCAGTCTGCAGAGAATTTACTTCTTTTTTTTTTTTTTTTTTTTTTTTGTACTTGCTTGGAATCATGATTGTTTGTTTTGAGTTTTTTTTTTTTAAGTAGTCTCCACACCCAGTGTGGGGTTCAAATCCACAACCCCAAGATCAGGAATCTCAAGCTCTACAAACTGAGCCAGCCAGGCACCCATGGAAACATGTTATTTTAAATGAGTGCATGTTGCTTTGATATAAGTGGTTTTAAACAGGCCACTTGAAAATATTTCTTGTTTGCATATATGAGTATAGGTTAACCATTCATCATTTAAATTGATCCAATGTTGAACAAAGAGAGTATTATAATTTAAATTAGGAAGGTAGTGTATCAAAAATTAAGTATCATTTAAAAGTGTGTTTTGGAGAAAACTACCTCATTTTTTGGTGAGAACAGTGGGGAGGGAACATAAGAAATATCATTTCTATTTTTGATTATATTTTCTTAGATAGTTACGTACTTTTTTTTTGCAAATATTCACTTTATCTCTTTTCCTTTACATGTATGCTTTGACAGGACTCTAAGATACTTACATAGTGTGAAGAATTCACATTGTATATTCTGAATGTATCTGTGCCAAGTCAGTCTTATTATTTCCCTTGTTGTAGATAGTGAAACTCCTTTTCTAGAAAGGTTAGAGTGCTTTATTCATGGGTTGGTGGAAGTATGGCATAACCTCAGTTACTATAATGATATGACAAATTTTTGGAGCTCTAAGAGCTTCCTAAGACTAAGGGGAAAAATACACTAATGGGGCTTCTGCCTTCAAGAGGGTTATAATCTTCCTAAAAAGAGAGGACGTATGCAGGGAGAGACACAAATTCACTGCAAGGCCCTCTGGAAGAACCTGAGGTTGAGAAGTTGGTGGGATTGGCAGGAAGATGGCAGCTCCAGACATGGGAGTCCGCTCAGGCAAAGGAAAGTTAAAAGCAGGAAAGCAGAAAGGACAAAGTAAGACCAGGTTTCAGAGGAGTAAGAATTTTTGAACTGAAAGGTCACAAATGTATTATTTCCTGAAATGGAAATTAGTGGTAGCTCACCCATGGAAATCACATTTTAGAATAGTCAAAATAAAATTTGTAGTTTCCTTTCTTTTTTTTTTTTTTAATTTTTTTTCAACGTTTTTATTTATTTTTGGGACAGAGAGAGACAGAGCATGAACGGGAGAGGGGCAGAGAGAGAGGGAGACACAGAATCGGAAACAGGCTCCAGGCTCTGAGCCATCAGCCCAGAGCCTGACACGGGGCTCGAACTCACGGACCACGAGATCGTGACCTGGCTGAAGTCGGACGCTCAACCGACTGCGCCACCCAGGCGCCCCTGTAGTTTCCTTTCTTAAATTTTTTCAGTACTTATGTTCCAGGCACTGGGCTAACTGCTTTATGTACACTAGTGTCTTCAATCCATATTATTTTATAAATTTCTTCCTTTTTTAAAAATGTTTAATGGTTTTTATTTATTTTTGAGAGACAGAGACAGAGCATGAGCAGGAGAGGGGCAGAGAGAGGGGGAGACAGAATCCTGGCAGGCTCCAGCCTCTGAGCTGTCAAAGCCACCCAAGCGCCCCTATAAGTTTCTTTCTTAATGTCTCATCATTTTATTGATGAGGTCTAGATGACTCCAAAGCCTGTACTTTTACTTAATTTTAACACATCTTCAAGGATCTTGTGAAGTAGTTCATTCCATTGGCAAAGACAAATTGATTACTCTCCTCTTTTTCAGTAATTGGGTAGGTAGACATGTAATTCAAATTCCGAAACAAAACAAAAGCATGCTGACATTCCGAATTCCGAAAAGTGTTCACTGTATTCTTCAGCAAACCACATTTTAATATTGAAAGTTCCAATTTGAAAGAAAAAGTCACAAACCAAATGAAGCTGAATTGGGGAAAAATACAGTAATGGAGGTGTGCCATTAGTCGTTAGGGTACACATCACTGTGGCATCACACACTGCACAGCATGAATCAGGCTTCTGAGCATAAACAAATTTCTCTTCCATTACTGGACAATTTCTACATTTGGAAAAGAAATAACAAGTCTCTTGACACTAACCAGAAGGAAATGGGTAAGTATCTAAGGTTGATCAGATACTTAGATGGAATTTCTAAAAAATTGTATTTTGAGTGATTCAGTAACTTCAGGTTCATCCTAGGTGACATGGAAATGTATTAGCACTTTGGTAAGTGTTTTGAATTGCATTGGGGTTTTGGCTCTGTGTTGCCTATACCTGCTTCAGATTTTCAATATCTGCTCCCATGAGTATTTCAAAAGCCAGTGCAGATTTAAGAGTTTGCTGGGAATGAGAAGGTAGCAACTTTCAGCTTCATAAAGCAAAAGATCATGAGGTATAAAAGTTTTTAAAAAATTTATATCTGATGGATTGTTTCCTAGCTTCCCATCTAAGCGTTTGCTTGAATACATCTGATATTTCTTGGAGAGGTCTTGAGTATACCTGCAGGGATTAAACACGCACATAGTGATAGTCTAATAACAAAATTATACTGGTTATGGCTGTTCATCTGTGTCATGGGAAATCTCTGAAAACAGCTCTCTGCTCCTGTGCAAAATTAAGTTAAAGGCTTTGGTTCTTCAAATGACAGACAATGGATTTGATTGATTGCCAAGGCTCATTTATACAATAATTCGCAAGTTGCTTAGTCCTCTTTTTTGATTGTTCTTCAAGAAGAATCATTTGGGCAAGTAGATAATCTGTGCTTTCACAGGTCACAGAACCTACAGAATCTGGCTTCTCATTCCTTAGTCCCTGGGGAATCTGTAACTTTCATATGTCTGTGCTCTTGCTTCTTTCAGTTAATGCCTAAATAATCGCTTCCCATGTGTGAATATGGCTCTTCACGTGCTTATGGTGCTGTGTTGGGGTTAGGTCTTCACGCATCTGTTTCCTCTATAGCCAAAGCTAAGGTCATTGTAGACGTTCAGTAAATGTTCTTTGAATGTAGAAAAAGACATTTTTGCATGTAACCTAATGAATATTCATGAGAGAATGGCCAAGTCTATTCAATTTATAAAGGGAGCATTCTCTTGGAACAGTGGCTCACCAAAGAAGATGAAATTATTCTATCATCTACATGTATTACTTAGAAGGTTCTTTTTATAGACTACATAGTGTGCAATGATAGTATGTAAGGAAAGGACATTTTCTCCCAGTGGAACAGTGGTTTTTCTTAGAAAAAAAATTTTTCAATAATTGTAAAGAAGTTCTTATGAGGAATTTGTATACTTGGGGAGAGTAGGAAGTAGAATAATGGGGTAGATGAGTTTATTTTCCTGCTCTCAGTCTTTGTTTGTTTGTTTGTTTGTTTTAAATCATTTTGTGTGCTGCTTCAGTGGTTTCTGAACAAATCTGTAATATGATTTATGCATTGTTAACATGTTCAGGGCAAGCTAACGGGATAGTTTCTTGATCAAATAGGTAAAAGTAGCAGCCTTTTCACTTCGTAACTAGCAAACTTTTGGTGAGGGTGAGCTTATTTAAAATGAATCATTTATTCCAGGATTCAGCAAACTACAGCCTATGGGCCAGATTTGACCTCCTGCATGTTTCTGTAAGAAGTTTTTTTGGAATATGGCCATGCCCATTAATTTATATATTGTCTGTAGTGCTTTTGAACTTTAAAAAACAGAATTCAGGGCACCTGGGTGGCTCAGTCGGTTAAGCGTCTGACTTTGGCTCAGGTCATGATCTCACAGTTCGTGGGTTCGAGCCCCATGTCAGGCTCTGTGCTGACAGCTCGGAGCCTGGAACTTGCTTCAGATTCTGTGTCTCCCTCTCTCTCTGCCCCTCCCCCACTCGTGCTCTGTCTCTCTCTCAAAAATAAATATTTTTTAAAAATTTTAAGAAAATAAAATAAAAACAGAATTCATTAATTGCATTAGAAACCATAGAGCCCACAAAGCCTAAAATATGTACTATCTTTTTCCAGAAAGTTTGCCAGTCCCTGAGTTCTACCATAGAAGTTAAAGCTTTGAATCAGGTGTAGGTTCAAATCCTGCCTTCCAGCTTGCTTTCTGTGTAGTCTTGGGCAAATCACTTACTAAAAAATTGACCTTTGATTTCCTTTTCTATAAAAAAAAGATAATATTCCATAAGTTTTTTCCTGGCGATTAAATAGCATAAAATATATAAACTATTTAATATATCACTTTTAAATGGTAAGTACTCTGAAAAGGATAGCTATATACAAAAGGTATATATATTGGTATATTATTTTCCTTCATGCAAGATTGCAAGTTGTTAATTGTGGTATACTCTTACTGTGAAATAATTTGTTTGCATGTTTATTGTGTTACATATTTATCTTCCAGATATGATTAGTGATACACTCTTTCTAACTCTCTGTACTTTGATAGCATAAATTATGTCTGTCGGGTTATTCAAGTTTCTTACATGCCATTAAAAAATCAGCTTTAAGCACTCTCAACAATAGCCAAATTGTGGAAAGAGCCTAAATGTCCATCAACTGATGAATGGATAAAGAAATTGTGGTTTATAAACACAATGGAATACTACGTGGCAATGAGAAAGAATGAAATATGGCCCTTTGTAGCAACGTGGATGGAAGTGGAGAGTGTGATGCTAAGTGAAATAAGTCATACAGAGAAAGACAGGTACCATATGTTTTCACTCTTATGTGGATCCTGAGAAACTCAGAAGACCATGGGAGAGGGGAAGGGAAAAAAAAGTTAGAGAGGGAGGGAGCCAAACCGTAAGGGACTCTTAAAAACTGAGAATGAACTGAGGGTTGTTGGGGGGTGGGAGGGAGGGGAGGGTGGGTGATGGGTATTGAGGAGGGCACCTGTTGGGATGAGCACTGGGTGTTGTATGGAAACCAATTTGACAATAAATTTCATATATTAAAAACTAATAAAATTAAAAAAAATCGGCTTTACAAACCTTAAATTAACTTGTAATTAAAACATAGCCCAAATTCTTTCTGACAAATGGTGGTGTCAAATATTGAATCAAATTAATCAGGTTATTTTTAAAGGATCAAAATATTTTAATGTAAAAGTAATTTTATTCCCTAATGCTTGTTTTTTTTTAATATTTATTTATTTTTGAGAGAGAGAGTAGGGGCAGCAGGGGAGAGGGAGGGGCAGAGAAAGAGGGAGACAGAGGATCCAAAGGAGGCTCTGTGCTGATAGTGCAGACAACCGACATGAGGCTCTAATCCACGAACTGTGAGATCATGACCTGAGCTGAAGTCTAATCCTTAACCAGCAACCACCCAGTCACCTCTGCATATATGCTTGTTTAATGTTCGGAAAGTATGTATAGAACTAAAGCCCTCAGTGCTTAAAGTACCCTATGATTTGAAAATTCTATAGCTTTACTTTGAGGATTTTCTTAAGATTTAAGAGGTGTTTTCTGGTTCATTTGACAAATTATTCTATCTGTGCATGAAATACCCAACATGGATCTGGCCTCATTTATGTGTGAAATTCTCATTTTCCTCAGGGATTGTAGAGAAGAAATTCTAGTCCTGAGGGATGCCCTGGTATTCCTGGGAGAGCAGAGGGAGTGAGGCCTAGAAATCATGGTACTGCCTCTGGTTTGTAGCAAGTCACTGACTGTGATGCTTCACCTCCTTATCTCTAAAATGAATGTGGCACTTTGTCACCCCTAAGATTCCTTCTAGTCTATAACTTTTAAGGGAAGAGCATTTTCTGTTTGGTAAGAGCAGATAAAACCTTGAAGATACCTATTTTCAACTAATGTTAAGAGCCTAAATTTTATTTTATTTTACTATTATTTTTCTAATGTTTATTTTTGAGAGAGAGGGAATGAGGGAGGGAGAGACTGAGCACAAGTGGGAGAGGGGCAGAGAGAGGGAGACACAGAACCTGACGCAGGCTCCAGGTTCTGAGCTGTCAACACAGAGCCCAACAGGGGACTTGAACCCAGGAAGGGTGAGATCATGCCATAGGCCAAAGTCAGATGCTCAACTGACTGAGCTACCCCAGGTGCCCCTATTTTATTTTTCTAAAGATCTTATTGGTAAGTAATCACTACACCCAACTTGGGGCTCGAACTCACAACCCTGAGATCAAGGGTCACATGCTCCACGAACTAGCCAACCAGGTTCTCCAAGAGGCTAAATTTTGATCTGGGGCTTTTTAAAACTTATCTTTCAGCCGATAAGGAGTCTAAGGAGGATTGTCAATCCCTTGAACTTTCTATTTAGGTTTGGAATGTATGTTTTTTGGGGGTAGGATAGTTCTCTGTATTACATTATCTGTGAAACCGACAAAATACCACTGTTCTAATCTATAAAAACCATGAAGGGTGGTGGGATGGATATTTGACGCTTTAAATTGGAACATACTAAGTAGAACTATATAGTACAGTATGACTTTTGAAATTAGTTCAGGACCAATGATTACATAGCAGATAATAAATAATACATAACGTTTTATCTCCAGGGGCACCTGGGAGGCTCAGTCACTTAAGCATCTGACTTTTGGTTTCAGCTCAAGTCATGATCTCACGGCCCATGGCTTCAAGCCTTGTGTCAGGCTCTGTGCTGACAGCGTGGATCCTACTTGGGATTCCCTCTTTCTCAATCTCTCTGCCTCTTGCTCTCAAAATAAATAAACTTTTTATCTCCAAATAAAAAATATCTCCAATAAAAAAACATTTTATCTCCAAAATTAATGTAAGCTGTAGTGCAACTTAAGAAAATTAAATAGGTGAATTTTCAAAGTTTAGGAAGTACAATTCCCAGTTCTATAGAAAACTGCCACGTTTAGAATGGTTCTGTCACATGAGTCCCAACACAGTCCTCGGTGCGTAATAATTGCTTAATGTTGTGTGAAAGAATAAAAGATGTTTTAAGGTTCTTTATTCAAGATCAGTATTGTATATTCTGATGAAAGTCTAATTATCTTTGACTTTATGTAAATACATATAACTCATCATTTAGTGGTTAAGAGTGATTGGGGTTTGGGTTATATAATTGTAGTCGCACGTCATCTCTTAATCTCTCTACAACTCTTTCCTTAACTATAAAGTGGAGACAAAATGACCTACCTCACTGAATTGTTTAGAGGACTAAGTGACATAATGCATACAAGGTGGATAGCATTCTGCACATGGTAGTTTTTCATCATGACCATCCTTTCCCTCATTCTTTTCTGTTCTACAAATCTAAGCTCATCATAAAATTTGTTTTACCTGTGAATGAAGTAGAATTTTTATGGAGAACGTTTCAAATCCCTCTTAATTCTTTGGCAGTTGCCTACAGTCTTGATGTAAATTAGTACCCCAGAAAAGATCATTTTTCTGATTGTTTTTCTCAATATTCTTGAATTCATTCATTTGCAGATAGATGGGAGAAACACTGATTTCTGACGCTTTTAGTTTTGGTAAAATGCATCGTCACCGAAAGGGGTGGGGTTAAAGGTGCACACACTGATATCTTGTAACAGTTCACCTAGGATGCGACAAAAATTGTATTTGACAGAGAGACTTTAGGCAGGTCTGCTGACTGCAGGATCAACAAAGGAAAAGTATCAATCTGACAGCAAAAGAGGCAGAAATACTCTGTAGAGCAGACACAAGAAATATGAATACAGCAGCCTGTGTTTGCTTGCACATGCAAACAGCCCTTCATATCAGAGCTCAGACGCTAGCATCTTTTCTTCTTGCTAGGAAACCTTTCCTGACCGAGCTAGAAGTGTTGTTTGTCTTCCATTACTGGCTCTCCCAGTTCTTCTCTTATTTCATGTTTACTTTTACAGACCACTGTGATATTAAGGTTATTCATATGTGGCTCTTCATTGTATTTATAGCTTCACAAGGATAGTATATCTTGATTGACTTTTAATTCAGCCCATCTTGTTAATTCCTTGTCCAGAGGACACACTCGATAAATATCAAATGAATGGGTAAGTGGATGAACATGAGGTTATGTAAAATTATGCAGAAGGTATGCGAAAGGTTTGACATGGACTGTTTTTCCGAATCTTTTTCTGCTTACAGTATTCCTTTTAAATACCGTGCCTGGAGTTTTTCAGTTAATTGCACAAAGCAGTTTTGTGGTAAACAAAGCAGGTATAAATTACATCAACCCAGGTGTGGAGGTAGAGTAGTTGGATGAAGTTTGTGGAGTGATGCTGCAGGGTTTTGAACAAAGAGACTTGTTCTTGGAGTCAGTAGAGGACTGTTCAAGCTCTTGAGCTGGAAGAATAATCTGACCATAATCTTAAAGGAGAATGAACTTGATAAGAAGGGGAGAATATAGAGAATTGTGTAGAAGATGCATCAGTTAGGATTAAGTTCCAAGTGTGGGTGAAGGAACCCCAAAATAATAGTGCTCTGGAGGACAGAACTTTACTTTTCCCACAAGTATGAGTCAGGAAGTGGACACGGTGTCTAGGATCCAGGCCTCTTTCGTATTGTTGTGTGACTTCCATCACCTCGGGGTCAGGAGGACTCTAGCTTTAATTATCAAAGCTGCATTCCAGCTGTCAAGGAGGCAAAAAGAGAAGGGAGGGACGACATTTCCCCTTGAATGATATTTCTGGAAAGCCACCCATAATTCCTTAGTTTATATTACATTGTCCAGAATTTAGTAATATAACTAGCTACAAAAGAGGCTGAAAAATGTTATTTTTCTTCTGGGCAGACAGATGCCCAGCTAAAAATAAATGTTATGTATTTCTCTTACTCAGGAAAAAAGGTAGAATAGAATGAATAATCAGAGAACAAATTGGTAGATTTTCCAGTGGTGAGGTTTTTAAATGTTTATTTTTGAGGGGTGCCTGGGTGGCTCAGTCGGTTAAGCATCCGACTTCGGCTTAGGTCATGATCTCACAGTCCATGAGTTCGAGCCCTGTGTCGGGCTCTGTGCTGACAGCTCGGAGCCTGGAACTTGCTTCAGATTCTCTGTCTCCCTCTCTCTGACCCTCCCCTGTTCATGCTCTGTCTCTCTCTGTCTCAAGAAATAAACGTTAAAAAAATTTTTTTTAATAAAAATAAATAAATGTTTATTTTTGAGAAAGAGCGAGAGAGAGCGAGCAAGCATGCATGAGCAGGGGAAGGGTAGAAGTGGGGGGGAGGTGGATAGAGGATCTGAAGCAGTCTCTGCTGACAGCAGCAAGCCCAATATGGGGTTCAAACTCACAAACCCTGAGATCATGACCTGAGCCAAAGTTGAACACTCAACCAACTGAGCCACCCAGCTGCCCTGAGATTGTTAATATTCTAGGAAATACAGAGAGAAGCCCATAAGCTAACATAAGTAGAACTTTTCTTAGAAAAGAAGATATGCATTCATTCATTCGACAAGAATTTATTGAGAGCCGTCCCGAGAGCCTTGTGTTGTTCTAGGTATTAAGGGAGTCATTGGTGTAGAGCCATTGGTAAAAGCTGTAAGGGCAGGTGTGATGGTCACGGAGTGTGTGTGAGGCCTGCCACATAACCCCCCAGGGACATCAGAAGGAACCTTTAGGAGCAATGCTAAGACAGTGTGGGAGAGGTGAAGCTTTTAACCTTAGGGGAGATGAAGAACAGTTCTTTGAATTTCACAAAAGGGGCTAAAGACCTTAGGCCTGTGTATTGCATCAGGAAGAGCCCAGCTCCCTCTCCCTCTGCCGCATCAGCCTGTGATTTATTAACCCTCTTTTCTGTTCAGTTCTGGCCTTGACCATCATTTTGTGTTTATAGCATACGTTTAAAACTTTGGAAGAATAGGGGAGAAACTGTAGTTTAATATTACATTTCCTCCATTCTCAAGTGTATATTTTTCTATTTGTGGAATGAAAGCAAAATATACTTTATATATAGAACTTCAAGCACTTTTTTTAAAGAAGGATAGTATGAAAAGCGGTATACATCATTCTTTTTTTGTTTGTTTACTTGCTTGCTTTTATTTGTCCAAACCAGAAAAGAGTGGACATTTTGGCCTGTATATAGTATTTTGATTTTGGTTTATGATTGTAGTTGAATGTTGTTTATCCTAATATAATGATATCTAGAAGGTAATATATAAAGAAATCTTTCCCCTGAACTCCTATTATGTTTTTAATTTCCTTTTAATGTTTATTTATTCTGAGAGAGAGAGAGAGAGACCGAGTAAGAGTGGGGGAGGGGCAGAGAGTGAGGGAGACACAGAATCTGAAGCAGGCTCCAGGCTGTGAGCTGTCAGCACAGAGCTCAAACCGACGAGCTACGAGATCATGACCTGAGACGAAGTCAGACGCCTAACTGACTGAACTACCCAGGCACCCCTGCTCTTTCAACTCTTAACTCAAATCTCACTTCCTTAGGGAAGACCTTCATATATATATATATTCTTTCATATATAAATATATATTTTATATATATTATATATATTCTTTTATATATATATATATATATATATAAAATTTGTTTTTTTAATTTACATCCAAGTTAGCATACAGTACAACAATGATTTCAGGAGCAGATTCCTTAAGCCCCTTACCCATTTAGCCCATCCCCCCTCCCACAACCCCTCCAGTAACCCTCTGTTTGCTCTCTATATTTTAAGAGTCTCTTATGTTTCGTCCCCCTTCACGTTTTTATATTATTTTTGCTTCCCTTCCCTTATGTTCATCTCTTTTGTCTCTTAAAGTCCTATATGAGTGAAGTCATATGACATTTGTCTTTCTCTAATTTCACTTAGCATAATACCCTCTAGTTCCATCCACATAGTTGCAAATGTCAAGATTTTATTCTTTTTGATTTCCAAGTAATATTCCATTGTATATAGAAAGAAATATTCCATTGTATATATATACCACACCTTCTCTTTTTTTAATTTTTTTTTCTTAACGTTTATTTTTGAAACAGAGACAGAGCATGAACGGGGGAGGGGCAGAGAGAGAGGGAGACACAGAACCAGAAGCAGGCTCCAGACTCTGAGCCATCAGCCCAGAGCCTGACACAGGGCTTGAACTCACGGTCGGTGAGATCATGACCTGAGCTGAAGTCGGACGCTTAACCGACTGAGCCACTCAGGCGCCCCTATACCACATCTTCTTTATCCATTCATCTGTCAATGGACATTTGGGCTCTTTCCATACTTTGGCTATTGTCAATAGTGCTGCTATAAACATGGGGGTGCATGTGCCCCTTTGAAACAGCACACCTGTATCCCTTGGATAGATACCTAGTAGTGCAATTGCTGGGTCGTAGGGTAGTTCTAGTTTTAATTTTTTGAGGAACCTCCACACTGTTCTCCAGAGTGGCTGCACCAGTTTGCATTCCCACCAGCAGTGCAAAAGAGATTCTCTTTCTTTGCATCCTCACCAACATCTGTTGTTGCCTGAGTTGTTAATGTTAGCCATTCTGACAGGTGTGAGATGGTATCTCATTGTGGTTGTTTTTTTTTTTTTTAATGTTTTTTATTTATTTTTGAGACAGAGAGAGACAGAGTATGAACAGGGGAGGGGCAGAGAGAGAAGGAGACACAGAATTGGAAGCAGGCTCCAGGTTCTGAGCCATCAGCCCAGAGCCTGACGCAGGGCTTGAACTCACGGACCGCGAGATCGTGACCTGAGCTGAAGTCGGACGCTTAACCGACTGAGCCACCCAGGCGCCCCTCATTGTGGTTTTGATTTGTATTTCCCTGATGATGAGTGATGTGGAGCATTTTTTCATGTGTCAGTTGGCCATCTGGATGTCTTCTTTGGAGAAGTGTCTATTCATGTCTTTTGCCCATTTCTTCACTGGATTATTTGTTTTTGGGGTGTTGAGTTTGAGAGGTTCTTTATAGATTTGGGATACTAACCCAAATAAATGTATCAGATAAAGATCTGATATGTTGTTTGCAAATATCTTCTCCCATTCTGTCGGTCGCCTTTTAGTTTTGCTGATTGTTTCCTTTGCTGTGCAGAAGCTTTTTATTTTGATGAGGTCCCGGTAGTTCATTTTTGCTTTTGTTTCCCTTGCCTCTGGAGATGTGTTAAGTAAGAAGTTGCTGCGGCCAAGATCAAAGCGGTTTTTGCCTGCTTTCTCCTCGAAGATTTTGATGGCTTTCTTACATTTAGGTCTTTCATCCATTTTGAGTTTATTTTTGTGTATGTTGTAAGAAAGTGGTCCAGGTTCATTTTTCTGCATGTCGCTGTCCATTTTTCCCAGCACCACTTGCTGAAGAGACTGTCTTTATTCCACCGGATATTCTTTCCTGCTTTGTCAAAGATTAGTTAGCCATACGTTTGTGGGTCCATTTCTGGGTTCTCTATTCTGTTCCATTGATCTGAGTGTCTTTTCTTGTGCCAGTACCATACTGTTTTGATGATTACAGCCTTGTAGTATAGCTTGAAGTCCAGGATTGTGATGCCTCCTGCTTTGGTTTTCTTTTTCAAAACTGCTTTGGCTATTTGGGGTCTTTTGTGGTTCCATACAAATTTTAGGATTATTTGTTCTGGCTCTGTAAAGAATGCTGGTGTTATTTTGATAGGGATTGCATTGAATGTATAGATTGCTTTGGGTATTATCGACATTTCAACAATATTTGTTCTTCCTATCCAGGAGCATGGAATATTTTTCCTTTTTTTGTGTGTCATCTTCAATTTCTTTCATAAGCTTTCTATAGTTTTTAGTGTATAGATTTTTCACCTCTTTGGTTGGATTTATTCCTAGGTATTTTATGGGTTTGGGGGCAACTGTAAATGGGATTGATTCCTTGATTTCTCTTTCTGTTGCTTCATTGTTGGTGTATAGGAATGCAACCGATTTCTGTATGTTGATTTTATATCCTGCAACTTTGCTGAATCATGAATCAATTCTAGAAGTTTTTTGGTAGAATCTTTAGGGTTTTCCATATAGAGTATCGTGTCATCTGCGAAGAGTGAAAGTTTGACCTCCTCCTGGCAGATTTGGATGCCTTTAATTTCTTTGTGTTGTCTGATTGCTGAGGCTAAGACTTCCAATACTATGTTGAATAACAGTGGCAAAAGTGGACATCCCTGTCTTGTTCCTGACCTTAGGGGGAAAGCTCTCAGTTTTTCCCCATTGAGGATGATATTAGCATTGGGTTGTTCATATATGGCTTTTATGATCTTGAGGTATGTTCCTTCTATCCCTGCTTTCTTGAGGGTTTTTATCAAGAAAGGATGTTGTATTTTGTCAAATGCTTTCTCTGCATCTATTGAGAGGATCATATGGTTCTTGTCCTTTCCTTTATTGATGTGATGAATCACGTTAATTGTTTTGCAGATATTGAGCCAGCCCTGCATTCCAGGTATAAATCCCACTTGGTTGTGGTGAATAATTTTTTTAATGTATTGTTGGATCTGGACAGATAGGAGGTAAGGAAGACCTTCTTGATGTCCACTTCAGAGACTGATACTTCTTCTACACACTCCCTGTGGTGCTTTTTCTCTCTATTTTTATCTGAGTTAATTCTGTGATTATTAGATTAAACCTGTCTCTTCCACTATAAACTGGTAAACTCCAGGGTCAGATTTCCAATGCCCATCAACATCTAGCACCATGCTCGCCATGTGGTAATTATTGTTAAAAACTTTTTTGAGTGAGTGAATGAATAAGGATAATACTCAGCTTTTATACTTCACACTGGAGAGCTAAGCAAAGTTCACTTTCATATTACTGATCCTAACCAAGAAAAATGCATACATTTAACTCACTTTTATCTCTGGAAGTAAAAAACCATATAGCATATTCAAAGAGCCTTTGTGTGTAGAATCAGAAGATATGTACTGAAATTTCACCTTAATTACTTTTGTTGTACAACTTCAATCGAGCTGCTTAAATTTGGGGTCTTCAGTTTATTTATCTTTAGTATACATGGCTAATACCTACCTTGCATGTTAGATTGAAGATTAGGTGAGAAAACAAATATATGAAAAGAACCTGGGGCAGTGCTTAATATGAAATTCATTCTCAGTAGATGTTATTTGCATTTGAATATAATTATTGTCTTTATATCTTCTGCATTCATCTCATAACTGTTTTTGAGATCTCTAAGGTATAACTCATAGAATCATTTAGTGAACACTATGCATCCCAAAGTGCAACCCCACTTCCCCTCCTCCTATATGTCAATCAGTAGAAACTTTTGTATTTTTATTCTTTGAATCTGTGAGCTAAAAGTAGGGACCCAGGGAGTTAGGTAGTTCAGTTGACCAGGGACAGAGCTAACCAGTGACAGGGCAAAAGACAAGGAATATAGAGAGGGCATAGTAGTCTGTGGAGTGTGGGGTAATTATGCAGAAAATTTGCACATGGGGGGAGCTCTGGGATTCTGCATGGTAAAGAAAGTATAGGGTAAAGGTGGGAATAGAACCAGGTATTGTGCGAGGTTTCAAATGCATTACCTCACATAATCCCCCAAACAAACCAAACACATGGTAATTTTCACTTTCTACATGAGGTAGCTGAGGAAAAGACGGAGGTTAAACGTCCCAAGTTTCTCCAACTTCGAGTGACAAAAGTGGGATTTGAAACCACAGTCTTAACTCCAGAGCCCCTGCTCTTAGTTACTGGGTTTTATTGCCCCATTTAACTGGATGGAGCATTGCTTTGGATAGTCAGAGCATGAGAGATTTGTACCAGGAGAGTTGGGAAGGGTGAGACAGGAACGCAGGCTCCCAGGAACACCCACATGGGAATTCATCCAGGAAGCTATTCTATAGGCTTTAAAGGAGACTTTGGGTGCCCTTTGTACCAAGTACCTTGAATTTTCTCCTGCCAGTACCCCCTTGTCTTTATTCTTAAATGGTGATCTGTTAGGGCCATAGATGCCATCAAAATTTAATACAAGTGAATTGCTAGGAAAGGCAAACCTGAAAAAATATTGTCCCTCATCCTTAACTTCTTGGGGCTGCAAATCAAGTATTAACCATTTAACTGAT
The DNA here is from genome assembly GCF_018350175.1 of Felis catus. Classification (NCBI taxonomy): domain Eukaryota; kingdom Metazoa; phylum Chordata; class Mammalia; order Carnivora; family Felidae; genus Felis; species Felis catus. The sequence goes on from NC_058375.1 coordinate 50,774,720, forward strand.
TACTCTGTGCCAGATACCATGATGGGTTTGGGGGATACAAAATGAGTCTGGTTCCCAAGGAACCCCAGTCCTATGAGGAAGATAGATAAGTAAATCAGTTTCACAGAGGATGGAGAGCTTTGACAGGAAAAGGCTCAGAATACCTTGGAAATGAGAGAAAGGACACCTGCCTGAGGGGTCATGGAATGCTTCTTTGATCATTAAACAAAGTTACTGAGGCATAGAAAATGAAGGAGCCATGATGTTATACTCCAGCTATAGAGCATCATACAAGGCAGCATGGCAGAAAATGGAGTTATAAAAGAAACATTTGCTGAACACTGTCATGCATCTTGTGTGGAGCTAGGAGTGCCAGGGATTTAATGAGTCTATCAAAAATATAAGGGGTCGTTTTATATTTATTTGGCCATACTAAGTTAAGAACTCTCCTTCTGATTCTAAAATTTTTAGCTTTTTCTTTTTTTTTTTTTTTAAAACACTTTTTCCTGCATTTCTTTCTTTTCTTTTTTTTTTTTTTTTTCAACGTTTATTTATTTTTGGGACAGAGAGAGACAGCGCATGAACGGGGGAGGGTCAGAGAGAGGGAGACACAGAATCGGAAACAGGCTCCAGGCTCTGAGCCATCAGCCCAGAGCCCGACGCGGGGCTCGAACTCACGGACCGTGAGATCGTGACCTGGCTGAAGTCGGACGCTTAACCGTCTGCGCCACCCAGGCGCCCCAAATTTTTAGTTTTTTCTAACCTTGCTTATGATACTTTTGTTTACTGATTTTACCTTAAATTGTCTTTTTTTTTAAACCGAAGTACAATTGACGTACAACATTTCTTTTTTTAAAAGTTTATTTATTTTGAGACGCACCTGGGTGACTCAGTCAGTTCGGTGTCTGACTTCAGCGCAGGTCATGATCTCGTGAGTTTGAGCCCCACGTCAGGTTCTGTGCTGACAACTCAAAGCCTGAAGCCTGCTTCAGATTCTGTGCCTCCCTCTCTTTCTGCTCCTACCCCACTTGTGTTCTGTTTCTCTCTCTCTCTCTCTCTCTTTTTTCTCTCTCTTTTTCACTAGAGAGTGCACTAGTGGGGGGAGGGGCAGAGCGAGAAGGAGAGAGAGAATCCCAAGCAGGCTCTGCACTGATCTCACAAACTATGAGATCAAGACCTGAGCTGAAATCAAGAGTCCCACACTTAACCAATTGAGCCCCCCCACTGCGCCCCTACAACACTTAAATTCTTTCTTAAGAGTTGAACTTTCTCATCAAGGAATGATGCCTTGAATACACATTCAGTACCTGCTTTCCGTAAGATTAACTTGACTATACGTTAGAAAAAAGATGAGCAGGGGCGCCTGGGTGGCTCAGTTGGTTTAACTTAGGCTCAGGCCATGATTTCACAGTTCGTGGGTTCGAGCCCCTTCCCACCCACCCCCGCCCCCGTCCCCACCCCCGCCTGGCCCTTCCCCATCCCAGTGGGCTCTGTGCTGACAGCTCAGAGCCTGGAGCCTGCGTCAGATTCTGTGTCTCCCTCTCTGTGCCCCTCCTCTGCTTGCGCTTTTTCTCTCTCTCAAAAATAAAGATTTAAAAAAAAAAAAAAAAAGATGACCAGAGTGCTAGATACAGTTTTATATTGCCTTTAAAGAAATATGTGGTTTATAATTTATAAAAGAGACAGTGATTTATGTTAAAATATCAACTCCACCTTCTACTAGCTAATGTTCTCGGGCAGTTCACCTAATCCCTCCCAGCCTCAATGTTTCTTATTTCTAGAAAGGATGGTTGAAATACTAAATGAGATCATTTATTTGAAGGTAACTGTCACTGAAAAGGCAGCATCTGTTATTGTTATAAATCTGAGTTCAGAATTGCCCATTGGAGATTTTAGATTAGTCTCCAAAAGACATTTCCTTGCTCACTTTCCTCCGCTGCTGTTACTTTCGCTTTTCTGTTTTGCTTGCTTCTTCCTCTCAGTCCCTTCCTCTCTCATTTATCTTTTCTTTTATCTTGGGAGAAAGCAATTGTTCACTGATGTGCAAGATCCTGTCCAGGTTCTGACTGTCAGCTTCTTTCAGTGTGTGATCAGTCTAAAGATGAGACATAAATGAGAACAGACTGGCTACGATGCCTGAAATAATTCCTTTTTCGTGTTATCATCTTGACACGAAAAAAAGCCAAAAAGATATTAAAGCCCAAGGGATAAAGAATTAAACGGTGAAAGGTTCCAACAGCAGAGAGAAAACAAGTGTCTGTTCCTCCGTGGGAAGTACATGAAAGAGAAATGTTGCCAGATTGTTTTGACAGTCTTTGGTATCTTTTCTTTGTCTTTATTATAATCATCTTAGCTGCCAGCTTTTTGGAACCCAATCTTTTGGCATGTCTAGGTGTCTCCTTCCCCACACTCACTTGTCATGTTGGTACGTGCAGAGCTAGATCACAGTATGATCTTGGGTAACTTCTTTTAGTAGGTTCAGTTATTCACTCATTTGTCTGTTTATTGTGATGAAAAACTATTGTGAATAAGGCTGCTCTGAACATGGATGTGCAAATATTTTCAAGACTCTACTTTCAGTTCTTCTGGATATATACCCATACGTAGGATCACTGGGTCGTATGGTAGTTCTTTCTAAAAATTTTTTTGAGGAACCTTCATACCGTTTTCCACAGTGGCTTCATCATTTTACAGTCCCACCAACAGTGCACAAGGATTCCAACTTCAACACATCCCCACCAACGCTTCTTATTTGTGATAGTAGCCACTCAAATGGGAAGGAGGTACTATGTGATTTTGATTTTTTGTTTCTCTGATGCTTAGTGATGTTGAGCATCTTCATGTGCTTGCTGGCCATTCATATGTTGTCTTTGGGAAAACGATGATTCAAGTGCTCTGTCTATTTTTTATATTAGGTTATTTAATTTTTTGTTGTAGAGTTGTAGGATTTCTTTGCATATTCTGGATGTTAACTCCTTATCATATATATGATTCGCAAATATTTTTTCCCATTCCATAGGTTGCCTTTTCATTCCATTGATTGTGTCTTTCTGATGAAAAAAAGTTTTTAAGTTTAATGTAGTCTCCTTGGTCTATTTTTGCTTTTGTTGCCTTTGGTGTCATATCCAAGAAATCATGGCTGAATCTGAAGTCATGAAGCTTTTCCCCTGTGTTTTCTTCTAGGAAGTTTATAGTTTTTTTATAACATAATTTTCATTTACTTATTTATTTTTTAGACTTGATTTTTTGAATAGTTTTAGGTTCACAGCAAAATTGAGCAGAAAGTATATAGAGTTTCCATAGATCTCCTGCCAGTACTCCTCTCCCCAATTCTGACCCCCACCCCACAGTTTCCCCCAATATCAACATCCTATACCAGGATCCTGTACAACATTTGTTATAATTGATGAGCCTTCACTAACACATTATTATCACTCAAAACCCATCATTTACACTAGGGTTCACTCTTGGTGTTTTACATTCTATGGGTTTTGACAAATGTATAATCATATGTATCCATATATAGTATCATACAGAATAGTTTCCCTGCCCTAAAAACTCTGTGTTCCACCTACTCACCTCTCCTTAGCCCAAGGAATTAACTTTTAGCCAAGAAAATTTTGAACTGTTCAGAAGATACCACCATCTAAGCATTCAGTGTTCAAATTGCAGGACTACGAGTTATCTCCGAGATTTTTCACTCACCTGATTTAGTTGTCATTTGAAGTAGAAATTTAATCAGGATGGTGTTCCCTTACTCTCAGTAAATCTTTATTTTAAAAAAAAAAAACTTCAAAACCAAAAACTAAGACGATTGCCAGCTCATTTACATTCTTTTAGAGCATGACTGTTTTTAACATAATTTCACAAGTACTTCTAATCTAATCATTTTAAAAATCCTGTAAGATGCTTAAGGCAGGCAAGATTATTTTCATTTAACCCATGACCATTCAGAGACTGGACTAAGGCAAATGATTTGCCCAAGATTTAATGGCTAGAAAGTAGAGTCCAGGATCGTAACCAGTTCTCTCCACTGTACCAACTAGCTTCCCATTGGACTTGGAAACATATGTGAATATGCCATCAGCCTATTGCAGCAGTAAAGGAGATCTGTCCCGTGACTGGTTTCTTTGCCTAAGCTCTGTTTATAACATCACGGAATCTCACATGGTCTGGGATGAAACTATTAAACAAGTTTTGTTATTGTTTAATATTATTTGACCAAAATTAATTATGTTTAATCATATTATGGCAAATTATAGAATTAGTGTTCTTTTTTTTTTTTTTTCAACGTTTATTTATTTTTTTTGGGACAGAGAGAGACAGAGCATGAACGGGGGAGGGGCAGAGAGAGAGGGAGATACAGAATCAGAAACAGGCTCCAGGCTCTGAGCCATCAGCCCAGAGCCTGACGCGGGGCTCGAACTCACGGACCGCGAGATCGTGACCTGGCTGAAGTCGGACGCTTAACCGACTGCGCCACCCAGGCGCCCCGAATTAGTGTTCTTCTTATAAAACTGTTGAAAAAGTCTCATGGGATATTTTCTTGTCCTATTTAAAAATCAAATGTACCGTGCAACCTCATGCTTGGTACCCAAATTCTCGTAGCCTGTTTCCTCATTTTTTAAATAAAAATGATAATTTTAAAAAGCAGCACAATGTAATTAAGGCTGGTTTATGTGGTACTTCAAGGAGCTCTCCAACTGCAAGAGAGAAGGAGGGAAAGTTTGGTCTGGAAAGCTTCTCTATGCTAGGCATTAAGCTAAACATTTTAGTGTATTCTTTAGTGCTGTCTTCTCAAATTCCTAGGATAGGAAAGGTTATCCTATTTTAAATTTGGGAATGTGAGGCTAAGGAACTTGCAGGAGGTCAAACAGTTAAAATGCAGCATCGATGGAATTGGAACAGTAGTACTTTCCGACTTAAGGATGTGCCTTTTGAAGCTCTTTCTTGACTCTAAACTCGCACTATTTTTTCTGAGTCTGGTTTAACATACCTGAAAGATTGTGTTTCTAATGAAGATGAAACATCTTAATTACTCCGAGAAGATGTTCTTCTCAGTTTAGAGTCCTTTATTATAATTTAATTCTTAGGGAAGATATAACTGTATTAATTAGAAATTTTGATTAAGTTAACCTGTTTATTGATACCAATTCAGATAACAAAGGATTTGTAAAATTTGTTTCCGTAATTTATTCATAGATTTATGCTATGCCTGCTTTGGGCCAAGAGCTCTACCTATGCAAAAGAGGCAGTTTCTTCTCTCATAATAGTGGGGAAACATAACAAATAAACACCTAAAGATGACTACACAAAATACTGTCAGATCTCAGCTAGAATTCTACTTCTTCCCTAAACCTTGCTCTGATGGTTATTGGAACCAATAACGTATGCACATGGCCCTGGGTGAACAAAGCCAGATGGTTTCCTAAGCAGGAATGCAGAGGGAGGTTTGCTTCCAAAGAATCAGTCACTAAGGGGACCAGGTGAACTTGGAAAATACCGTGTTATATTCCTTTTTCTACATTCTATGGTTCCCTTTAATTATTGCAAACTGCCACTTTTTTCCCCCTCCAGAAAATATAATTAAACACCTTAATGCTGTCAGTGCCTCTGCTGATTTCCTGATCTGTTGCCAGTGTGGGGCTTTTGTTGAGCATTACTGCATGAGTGGGTAATGACCAGGGAGCAAAATCACAACTGCAACACAGTTCTACCACACTATAACCATAATGAGCTTGCGACTCAGTGCTTTTATAGTGATTAAAGAACCATATTCTGTGTTCTCCTGATATTTAAAATGTACAACAACGGATTGTTAAGAGTGTTTTTAAAGTTGCATTTGGCTTTTCTCGGTGCTGTCTTCAAAATCAACATGTTTTTGGTCTCTCTCAAGATTTAGTAAAAATCTGAAGTCACTAATAATCAAATCCTTTTTTATACCTTGTTTTCAGTCCTCTCTAAGGGCCACAAAAGCGTTTTGAGCTTGGAGAGGAATTTATCTTAGGTTTTTGGACAGTATTTTTTAATGTGTATAACCATTACATAGAGATCTTAAAAAAAAAAAATGTGGTGACCCCTTGTCTGCATCCTAAGATTTAGATTTTGTAGATATGACATGGAGCCCAGACGAGTGTGTTGTTGTTGTTTTTTTAACGTGTATTTGTTTTTGAGAGAGAGAAAGAGCACAAGCAGGGGAGGGGCAGAGAAAGAGGGAGAGAGAATCCCAAGCAGGCTTTGCAGTGTCAGCGCAGAGCCCAACACGGGGCTCAATCTCATGAACCCTGAGAGCATGACCTGAGCTGAAATCAAGAGTCAGACGCTTAACCAACTGAGCCACTTAGGTGCCCCAAGTGTGTTTTGTATAGAACTACTTAGATGATCTGTGGACCACACTTGGGGAAACACTGGTGTAGGTGTGGTGGTGCCGTTACAGAAAGCCTCAGTGGATATATCCATCAAGACTGATTACGTGAGCCTTTGTGTTTGAGCATAGGTGCAAATATGATCTTCCCTAATTAGGATGGATAAACTTTCTGTGTACTAAACTAATTTCATTTCTTATTGTACGCCTAAAGGTGGTCAAGGAACTTCTACTTTGTAGATAGATTATTTGCTGATTGCACGTCCCCACTGAATGATTGCCTGACCCCACATCCCTTGTCATCAGAGGGATTTGGCAGAGCGATCAGTCTTCTTACGGCACGACATAAAAAAGGAATGGGGGTAAGGTTTAGGAAAGTGAGATGTGTAAGTAGCACACCTCTAACCTCACTTTGGACTGGGTGTAATTGCCCCAATTATCTGAGCCTTAGGATAGTGAAACTAATCAGTGAGGACTTGTGGATTCTGTTCCTGATTTTGCCATTGGTTTGTGATTAACTTCAATGATCCTTGGTATCCTTGGTTGTGGATGCTCTGGACTGGTTTCCTTCTCCAAACTAAATGTGATTCTTAACCATTTAGGTACTGGTTACAGAAGTTGAATCTTTGTTGTTATGTGACTGGAAGATCCCAATCTTAATTGGGATTTCTTATGCTTTTGATAGAACTTAATTCAACCTTTATTCCTTTATCTTTTAATTCACCCTTCTTAGATCCTTAGTGAGTAACACAGTGCCTGGCCCAGAGCAAGCATTTGATGTTTTTCTTAATGAATAGATGGAGCCAGCTGTTAACTCCTTTCTTTGACTCTTTGAGTTCCATTTTCTATTTCAGCTGACACCTAAACCCAGTTTGCAGTCAAATGCTCTACCACTGAGCTGTACCCACTAAACCCAGTTTGTATGTATTTCCTCTTGGGTGGATAGTAATGACATGATCAGGCTCCCTACCCTTCTCCCCTGAGCACTCACGCAGCTGGGTGCAAATTCATTTTCAGACACTGTGTAAAGTGTTTCACCTGGCTTTGTTTTACCAGGAGGAGTTCTGGGCTTACCTCCCCTTCATCCTGGAGCTCCAGGCTCAATTCAGCAGCTCTCTGTTATTGATACCCAAAACCAGCCCATTCAAACTAAATTGTCTCCTCCTCATGCTTCACTCAACTCCTGGTCTCTAAGGATCAGTTTCCTTGTTCCCCTTCCTGTTCCGCTTCCTCTCCCCCTTCCTTTACCTCAGACAGCCAAAGAGTTCACAAGCCTTATTGGTTTTGTGTATCACTTTACTACCACCACATGCCAGCTTTACCTCTATTTTTTTCCATCATTCTATTTGTATGGTCTTCTCTTGATCTTCCTATTTGCTCAGCTCCCCTCCTCAAGTCACCCTGTGTGTGCTCCCAAACTACACTTCCAAAGGCTGGGCTCTGGGGATTGCTGGTATGTGTTCCGTGTCTCCCACCAAATCGTAAATTCCAAAAGGACTAAGACAGGTTTTAGACTTCCCTTCGGCCACTCTCTCAGACGTGAACACAGCACACATCTTTATTTTCCTTTTGTGGTAGGTAAGCACATGGGATTGGGAGTGAGGCCGACCCGAATCTGAACCCCAGGTCCACCAATTACTAAATGCAAGTTTGGGCGAGTTTCATAACCTCAGTGAGCCTCAGTTTCATCATCTGTAATGATGGGATGATTATACCTTATAGGATTGTTAGGAGGGCTTTTATTATTATTATTTTTATGTTTCAAGTTTTTATTTAAATTCTAGTTAGCTAACAGATAGTGTAATATTGGTTTCAGGAGTAGAATTTAGTGATTCATCACTTGCATATAATACCTAATGCACATCACAACAAGTGCCCTCCTTAATGCCCATCACTCCACCCACCTTCCTTCAATCCTTAGTTCTCTAGAGAGTTGAGTCACTTAAGGTTTCTTTTAGTTGTGAAAATTTTCAAACATTTGCAAACAAATAGAAAAGCCTATGATTTCCTATACATTTTCCCCCAGATTCAATAATTAACAAGGTTTTACTGTATCAGTTTCACTTCTCCCTTATTTTTCTTTACTGAAGTAGTTTAAAGCCATTTCCCAGACATCATGTAATTTCATCCTTACATATGCATCTCTAGAAAAGCAGCTATAATACCATTAATGTACTAATAATAATTTTTTGGTTTTATCCAATACATAACCCACAGTCAAATTTTTTTATTGTATCAAAATGGATTTTTATAGTTGGTTTGTTCAAATCAGAATTCAAATAAGGTCCTCACATTATTTTGATAAGGCTTTTTCTAAAAAAGTAAATTTACTGGAAAATAAACAGAAATCTGTACCACAGTTTGAATTTTCACCCACCATCCAGGTCACAAAAATAGAAAATTACTACCACCCAGAAGTTACTTTGTGTTTCTCTGATTCACCGTATCTTCCCTTTTCCCCAAATGTCAATACTGTCTTGACTTCTAAAACCATAGATTAGCTTTGTATGTTTTTGAACTTGATAGAAATGGAATCAGGTGCATACACTTTTCTGTGTTGGTTTGTTTTCCCCCAACAGTATGCCTCTAATATCCAACCAAACATGTTGCATGTAGTAGTACTTGTTTTCATTGTTGAATAAAGTTCCGTTGTTTGAATATGCCGCAATTTATTTATCCATTCTGCTGTAAATGGACTTGTTAAAGATTATATTTCATAATACCGAATATACCAAGGAATCAGCATAGTGTCTAACAGTGAAAGTTCAGTGCATTTTGTTTAAAGTTTGCTCATTTCATATGGACTTGATTGGATTTTGATTCATCTAATGGAAAATTTTAGATTTTCATTATGAGTTGAAGTTTTGTTTTGTTTTGTTTTTCCTTCCTACTCTTGAAGAAGTAGTCCTAATGATTCTTGTTCTAATTAACTGCCTGAATTTTGTCACTTTAGATTTGTGGTTGATTTTCTTTTCTTTTCTTAATATCTTATGCTTTTTGAATTTTTGTGACTAAAAGGAATGAAATTATTTGATTTCTCTGTTTGCTTCTGAATTCTTTAAGTAAGTCTTTGTGTTTAATTCTGGTCCTAACTTTACCTGAGATCATGGACTCTGGAGTCAGAGTCACTGATTTCAAATCCCCATTTTACCCTTCAGTAACTGTATTACTGTGCACTCCCTGTCCTGTCTGTGCCTTAGTTTTCTCATCTGTAAAGTTGGAGAGAATACCTATCTTATAGAGTTTTCATAAAGATTAAGTGAGCTCAACAGAATGAAGTAAACAATATCCAACTATTATTATTATACTCATGTTTGTGTGCTTCAGTTACTAATTTCTACTTATAGGTCCATAGGATCTTATCAAATTTATATACTGGCAAGAACATCTACAACATTTAAGAGAGGAATTTACTTGTTGTTATGTCAAGTATTGTTTTGTTTTGTTTTTCCTTCCTACTCTTGAGGAAGTAGTCCTAATGATTCTTGTTCTAATTGACTGCCTGAATTTTGTCACTTTAGATTTGTGGTTGATTTTCTTTTCTATTCTTAATATCTTATGCTTTTTGAATTTTTGTGACTAAAAGGAATGAAATTATTTGATTTCTCTGTTTGCTTCTGAATTCTTTAAGTAAGTCTTTTTGTTTAATTCTGGTCCTGACTTTCATTGACTTTACAATGAACTTTCATTACAATGACTTTCATTCTTTACATTGACTTATTTTCATTATTTCCTCTCTTTGGTCTACACTTTCACTTGAGATTTGCTCCTTTTTGCTGAAGTGCATATGCTGTTTTTTATTGTTAGTTATGATTTTCTTTTCATATGTTTTTACTTCTCAAATCTGAATTAAAAGTTGGTTACTGCATAAGAAAATTAAGTTTATTATTACCTGCTTATCTAAAAGTGGGATCCTTGTATTTAATATATAAGAAAATGTATTTAAATATTTTCTCTGCATTATCCTTTGTTATTTAGAAACAGACCAGGTAGCTAAATGCTTCTGAAACTGTATCAGGTCATTATTCTGGTGTATTGAACATTTTCTATTAAAATACTGGACAGTGACTTGAATTAAGTTTGTTTCTTGGGAGAAAGGCTCTGTTACTTAGCAACACCTGATATCCTAGGATGATAGGAAAATACCCTGAGACCACCTTGGAGAAATCTTATTGGCTTTCTTGGACAAGGAAAAGGCACTGATGCTTTGATATAGAATTATGAGCAACTTGGGATTCCTTTCTTCAGATAACACTGTCATGGGGCTAGAAAACCCATGTTTAAAACAAGCGTGACTGTTCGGCTGAGTAGAAACGACTGTTCTCTCTCCAGTTATTCTAGGCTGATATTCATTAAGGGTTACTGAAGTAAAGCCTGCTGCCAAAGAAGTATGTTCCTTGTATCCGAATGTGATCTGTATTTAGAAATGGAAGGGCATCTAGGTTTTTTGGGATAGAAACTACTGCCACTTGACTAACATATTGTGAAAATCAATGAAAGTCAGTATAAAGATTGGCTATTTATCACAAATAGTTCCAGAAAATACAGGTAATGGGTACACTAAGATCCTGGATCATTAGAAACACTTCTAATATTTTGGTGCTGAAAGCTGGTACTTACATAATCAATGGGGGCGGGGGGTGCTTGTATACAGGAAACAAAGTATGGGTTCTTTTTTCTTAAGTTTAGGGGAGAACCCCATTGGGTGCAAAGAAAATAATATGCTTTACCCCACATCTTTAATTGCATTTCTCGAAATTGATAAAAGATTTCAGAAAACCACTCTCTATACATTTTCTTCCTACTTATCCCCTTCTTCAGCCACTGGTTACCCTGGAAACGACTCCCAGCAGCCCCCAAAGCAAATGCCAGGCGGTGTGGGTTTCCCCTGGGGTGGAGCCACATGCCTGACACTGCAGAACAGTTTGTGCCGGATCAGCCAGAGGAGCTCGACTACAATTTCTCAGATTCTGAATAAACCAGCTGGCATGCAGTGTCTTGATTTTTCAGAGACACTGAAAGGGTTCGCATCTGCTTTTCCCCGCAAAGGCTAACTTTGTTTCCTTCTCCCCTTTTGAAATTCTAGCTCACCTTTTATTACAGCTATAGATTAGAAACAATGAATAATGGAAGTGGCAGAAAACATCTGAGGTAGGAGAGGAGGGAGGGAGGGAGGCAGACAACCTGGGAGGGGGTGGGGGAGATAGAGGCAGAAAGGCTGAGATTGAGATTCTAAAGAAACCTGTATAGTCAAAGCATTTCTTATTTAATCCTGAGGTGTGATTGTGGAGCCAGAGGTATTCTTCATGTTAGATTAGTCTTGTGAAGGATGTACTCAAGGTTGCCTGAAATTTTGATATCTGTGAACTTTATGACTGACTGTCATGATAACTGTAGAAAAAAATTTTGTACTGCATGGGAGATAAATCATGTTATTCACAGACCTTAGCTGCCCATGAGAATCATCTAAGGACCTTGTAACAAAGAGAATTTATTCCATTACTAAACTTCAACTCATTGGTTCAGAATCTTGGCTGGGGGAGCCCAGTCATGATTCTGTTTTATAGACTCTAATGGTGATTTTTAGGTAGCCAGCCTAGCAAATATAAGGAGTCTAGGCCTGGGAACCATTATTTGAGCTCTTACAAGGGGATCCTCTTATTACTGAAAATTCTGCCAGTCTAGGGGCTCCTGGATGGCTCAGTCGGTTAAATATCCAACTCTTGGTTTCAGCTCAGGTCATGATCTCGCAGTTTGTGGGATTGAGCCCTGGGTCAGACTTTGTGCTGACAGCTTGGAGCCAGCTTGGGATTCTCTCTCCCTCTTTCTGCCCCTCCCCCTCTCATTCTCTCTCTCTCTCTCTCTCTCTCTCTCTCTCTCTCTCTCTCTCAAACAAATAAACATTAAAAGAAAATTCTGTCAGCCTAAGAGATAGCTGTGAGTTGGTGTGATAAAGACAGCACAGCACTTGACTCAGCAGACCTGGCCCAAACACGAACTAAATGGCTTTACCTCTCTGTCAGTCCACTCATGTGCAAATGGAGGTGTTTACAAAAGTGTGGGAAGGATTCATTGACATGGTAACCTATGAGATGTTTCTTTCATATAAGGAGGAATCATGAAGATTATAGTTTCTTTAACTGAGGGACAAATCTGAACTAACTCTTTTTTTTTTTTTAGTTTATTTATTTTGAGAGTCGGGCTCTGCTGACAGCACAGAGCCTGACGCAGGGCTCAACCTTATGAACCGTGAGATAATGACCTGAGCCAAAATCAGGAGTCCTACACTTAACCGACTGAGCCACCCAGGCGCACCTGGCACACGATTGGAAAGCCACCTCAGTGGCCTACGTAGCATGGGACTAACACCTGATCCAGTGGTGTTACTCCTCTGCACCTGCAAAAGTTGTCCTGACAGCTCCTCAATAGGAGTAACTCAGGGAAAAGAAGCTGAGGGAGAGGGATGCTAACCCCTTCTAGTGATTCCCATTGAGTTCTGTGTGACCACTTCCTTTGTGTCGTCGGGGAGGGGGGATTGCTTCCTGTCACAAATCTCTATTTTCCTCAAGATAGACAAATGTAAAGAAAAGTAGCTTTGTCACCCACTTAAGACCAACTTAAAACCTCAACATAGCTAAATCATGGAATAAAGTCCTGGTTGTATTTTCTCCTGGCAGTATTTGGACCCTGTATCCCCAGGCGTTTTATGCTAACATCCATTTTCAAGGCGACAACCCCACTTTACAAATAAGAAATCTGCTGTTCATGAAGGTTCAGTAATTGGTAGAACCAGGGATGTTAAGTGCCTCTGCTAGGATTGACTAAATTCTGACCCCTTAGCCCCTGTTCTTCCTATTCTGCCACAAGAGTGTGTTGATAGAGATGCACCATTTGTAGCAGTTAATTTGAGTTGTTCACCAGCTGTGATGGAACCATATTTAGCAATGGAGGGTCCCTCGTATCATTAATCATTCCCATGTCTAAGTACTTGAACATATAGTTAATGGCCATGAAGGTTAATTTTTTTCTCTGAAGGTTGAACAAGTCAGACAAGTTTTGAACCTGGAGGTCTTTTCATATTAATACAACACTGAGGCTTTTCTGAGCATCTTTCTTTTTTTATTGCCTGGGGCCAGAGAATTGCATTAAATATATAATCTTCATAGCATGTTACCATCATTGGTCTGCTGGGGGTCCCTGACTGGTTTTCTTTTCTCCCTTGTATTCCTGTTTTTTTCCACCCACCATAAATAACCATTCTAATGTGTTAAATATGCGCATCTTCATGTATGCACTTCCAAAACCTGTATTGTGGTTTTTTTCTGCAGTAATCTTAAATTACATAAATGGTGTTACCTAGATGGTATTGGCCTATTGTTTTCTTCCCTTTTCATTCAGCACTTTTTGAAAATCTCTCTGTCACTACTTCCAATTAATTGCTTCTACCTGCTGATGGTACACTGTGATGTCCATCTACCACATTTCATCCATCCTCTCTCCCAGTGACGTATACCTCCAGCCCCCCTACTATCTCCAGCTATTACCTCCAACCCCACTACTCTCCCAAAGAACACCCCCTTAAGACCTATATAAGAATTCACTAGGATATACATACCCAAGAGTGGAATTGCTGGTTTGTAGAGCATATGTATGCTTAATCTGATTAAGTAGTGTGTCAGACTGCTCTCCAGAAGGCTGCACCATTCGACAGTCCCAACTGCAGCGCATGAGGATTCCCATATCTCCACTAAGGCTTAATGATGCAGCTTTCAGATACTTGCCAGTCTAATAGCAAAAACTGGTATCTCACTCTAATTTGCATTTCCATAATTACTGATGAACTTGAGCATGTCTTTACATTTTGTGAGCATTTTAAGTTTTGTCTTTGGACCCGATTTCTATTGAGGTTACTATCTTTTTCTGTCTTTCTGTATATTAACTCCCTGTTGATTTAAAAAAAATTTTTTTTTTAACGTTTATTTATTTTTGAGACAGAGAGAGACAGAGTACGAACAGGGGAGGGTCAGAGAGAGGGAGACAGAATCTGAAACAGGCTCCAGGCTCTGAGCTGTCAGCACAGAGCCCGACGCGGGGCTCGAACTCGCAGACCGCGATATCATGACCCGAGCCAAAGTCGGCCGCTTAACCGACTGAGCCACCCAGGCGCCCCACTCCCTGTTGATTTTAAATACTACAAATATTTTTTCCTGTTATATTTTCTACTTGTCAGCTTAAGTCCAGAATGAACCTTCTATTCTAGTTTGCCAACAGTTTGTGTTTTAAAAAAAAAAAATCTTAAATGGATATTGTACCTTCTCAAATGATTTTTGCCATCTATTAACATAGTTTCTCAGCTTTTCTGCTTTAATTTATCAGTGTGATAATTTCCTTGAAAAAATTCCTGATATTTACCTATTCTTACATTCCTGGAATGCGCCCTTATTCATAATATAGTCTTAGGTTGAATCATATGAAATTGCTGTTTCTTAGGTCAGAAAATAGTCAAATACTGGCTATATCATAGAGGTTAAACTAAATATTTTCAATATACTCTCAACTTATTTTTTTAATGTTTGTTTATTTTTGAGAGAGAGACAAACAGAATGTGAGCCGGGGAGAAGGGGCAGAGAGAGAGGGGGACACAGAACCCAAAGCAGGCTCCAGGCCCTGAGCTGTCAGCACAGAACCTGACGCAGGGCTCACTCACAAACTATGAGATCATGACCTGAGTCGAAATCAGACGCTCAACTCACTGAGCCACCCAGGAGCCCCTCAAATTATTTTTTTTTTAATATTTAACATCTTATGACCTTATGTTAAATAAGACTGTACTTTCCTTTTCTTGATTTGTCTCTATTTTGGGGATGAGAATCAGGATTATACCTGCCTCAAAATATGAAGTGGATAACTCCCTGCCCATCCTATGTTCTGGAACAATTTACATAGATAAAATTCATTAAAACTTGAAATCTGGTAGAATTCAAATGTAAAAATACCTAGAACCATGGGGAATTTTGTTACTTTTTCAAAGAGAATACTCTTGACTAACATTTCAGTTTCTTTAATAATTACTAGTCTATGGCAGTTTTACATTTATTCTTACACTAAATATGGCATTTCAAATTTCGAGAGATGTATCTGTCTTCTAGATTTTAAAGTGTGCCAGCGTTTCATATCAATACACTATTCATAATCTTTTTTTAAAAATGTTTTTATTTATTTTGGGGAGAAAGACAGAGTACAAGCAAAGGAGGGGCAGAGAGAGAGAGGGAGCCACAGAATCTGAAGCAGGCTCCAGGCTCTGAGCTGTCAGCACAGAGCCCATTGCGGGGCTCAAACTCACAAACCATGAGATCATGACCTGAGCTGAAGTCGGACGCTCAACCTACTGAGCCACCCAGGCACCCCCATAATAATTTTATTAATCTATCTGTAGTGATTTCAACCCTTTCTATTGCAAGAATTTCTGTCTGTCTTCAATTTTTTTCCTGATCAGTTTGTACAGTGTCTGTCTTCTTAATGTTTTCAAAGAACTGGGTTTCACTGATCTTTATTATAGTGTTTTTGTTCTGTGGATTATTTGTTTTTGATTGGTGGTACTCATTCTATTTTCATTAACACATGCCCTTTATTATTTTCTTATTTCTTTGCATTTGATAGGTAGCTCTTTTTCTAACCTCTTGGGTATACTGTTCTTATTTTCTGAAAAATTATTCAAAATTGTAAATAATCTTCTAAGTGCTGCTTGAGCTGTGTCCCTCAAGTTTGATACCTAGAATTATAATTTGTGTTCATTTGTGAGTACTGTATTCCCTCATTTCTGTAATTATTTCCCTTTTAAATCTTGGGCTTTTAATAAACATTAATGTATTTCTAAATACCATGGAGTTTTAAAGTTTATTTTTTATTGTTGATTTACAGTTTTTCAAGACGCTGGGGTGGTTCACTTGGTCGAGCATCTGACTCTTAATTTTGGTTCAGGTCGTGATCCCAGGGTCATGGGGTTGAGCCCTGTGTTGGGCTTTGCTCTAAGTGTGGAGACTGCTTAAGATTCTCCCTCTCCCTCTCTCCCCCTCCCTCCCCCTCTCCCACCCCCCCCCACCGCCCCCCCCCAGTCCCTCTCCCTGACTTGTGCTCTCTCTCTAAAATAAAATAATTTTTTTAATTTATAGTTTTTCATAGTTTTATTGCACTGTGTTCAAAGACATAGCCTATATGATATTGATTCTTTTTGAAGTTTCTTTTATGGCCCAGCACACTGTTTGTGTAACTGTTCTGTGTGTGCCTCCCCAGATGTGTGTATCTTCTGTCAGATGGAGAGCTCTCTTATATCCATTACTTTGAGCTTATGGTGTTGTTAAAGTCTTCAGTATCTTTTTTAAATCATCTCTTTCTGCTTTATTATTTTCTGAAAGGAATGTGTTAAAATTTATGTTCTATTTGGTTTTCTTAGCTGTAGTGGCATTTAACTTTCTTAACCCTGTAACTCCAACAAACAAAGCAGATGAAAGTGTTCAGTGGTCCCGTTGAATCTGAGAGAAGAGATCTTACATCGAGTGTCCTCTCAAGGCCCATCCTCAGGGGACCTCAGGACACCTCTGTAGAATCCCCAGTTGGAATTTCTGTAAACCTTGTACTCTGGTTTCTTATCACTCACCCACTAACCCAGAGAATTTTCAGTTCTCAGCCAAATGGGCTCCCACATGCTCCTCCTCACTCCACCTGCAGGTATGCTTCTAAATTTGCTATTCCCCCTACAAGGCTCTTCTCATAACCAAATTCTGTGCCTTATTCAAAATGCTTCTCAAATTCTGCTACTTCCGTGAAATGTCTTCTAGACACGTCAGTTCACAAAACTCTAAAAGCAACTATTGCTCATAACAATTGAGTATTCACTGACCTAATTCACTAATAAATGAGTATTCAGGACCAGCACCTGTGGTGATTGGAACTTCTATTTAAATAATTGTAGTTGTTGGGACACCTGGAGTCTCGGTCATTTGAGCATTCAACTCAGGTCATGATCCCATAGTCTTGGTATCGAGCCCTGTGTTGGGCTCCACACTGAGCGTGGAGCCTGCTTAAGATTCTCTCCCTCTGCCCATCTCCCCCACTCATGCTCTCTCTTTTTCTACAATATAAATGAATGAATGAATGAATGAATGAATGAATGAATGAATAAATAATTTTTTTGGTTTAATATTTGTTGTATTTGTTTCCCTCGTTTTGCTGTGTAAGCATCTTGAGGGTAATGCGTGTCCACATCTCTATTCATTAAAATAGTCACCTAGCATCTTGTTCCTGGTAGTTGAGCAACAGAAACACTTTGAGCTTACTTACTTTAACCTTAATATGACCTTATTTTTTTTCCTATATAGAGGGTGGTTTTGTTACATTGCAAGATTTGTATTTTACTGTATTTTGCTAAATGCGTTCTTTATTATTAATAAGCTTTATTTGTAAAAGTTAAGATTCTTAAAGTATTTTCATTTGAGAGAAAGAGAGGAGAGAGGGAGAGAAAGGGAGAGAGAATGTGTGGGAGAGGGGCAGAGAGCTGTGTACTGAGGATCCGAAGTGGGGCTCCATACTAACAGCAGAGAGCCCCATGCAGGGGCTCAACTCATGAACCATGAGATCATGACCTGAGCCGAAGTCGGACGCTTAACCAACTGAGTCGCCCAAGTGCCCCAAGATTCTTTTCAAAATCACTGTAAAGCAAGCAGCTTTATTCTCTTTTCTAAAATAAGCAGCCATTTATATGGTTAATTCTTTTAATGTGAATTTACATATAAAGCATTTTTAAATTTACTCTCATAAGGCAGTGTTTGTTAGGTCTGGTAAAGTGATACAATGGGCTAGGCACTTCTCCTCCTCCCCCTTGGCACTAATTATTCGAGTTCAGCTTTGAATTTGTAAGGTTCCTTGTAAGGATAGCAAACCTGAGTCAAGAAGCATTAGACTGAGCAGAGAGAGTTCTGAGATAGTCACAATCTACAAACTGGTTATTCAGCTGATAAGATGATTGTATCACACTGTAGGTATCAACCTTTGAGCTGCAGCAACACATCTGCCCTGAGCTGGGGCTGTATGGAGTACAAGACATGCTCAAAGTGACATCATCCCCTACCCCGATCTGCTAGTGTGGCTTTGTTGCACATAATCAACACAAAGCCTAACCAGCCAAATCCTAAAATAGGTAATTTAGACCATAAAGTAGAAAGAGCAAGGAAAGACAGAAGATTGAATAAAAGAATTATAGAGTATCTATAAGCCATGTGCTACTAAGTCCTTTAATGTGTATTTTTATTTTATTTCCGCAACATTCATGAAGTGGGTGTTATCATGCCCATTTTACAGATGAAGAAGTAGAATTCCACAGAATAATCTGTTAATTATTGGACCTTGAGTAAGTGGTTGATTTTTGTACTGAATTGAGATCCGACTGCTAAATCAACATCCTTAATTCCCCCTTGTTTTTACTCATTTAACATGCAAGGATTTATACCCTTTGTATACTTAACTGTAATTATTTAGAATTAATTGTTGAGGCTCCTGGGTGGCTCAGTCAGTTAAGTGTCCGACTTCGGCTCAGGTCATGATCTCACAGTTCATGGGTTTGAGCCCTGCATGGGGCTCTGTGTTGACAGCTCAGAGCCTGGGGCCTGCTTCAGTTTCTTTGTCTCCCTCTCTCTGCCCTTCCCCTACTCACTCTCTGTCTCCCTCTCTCTCTCTCTCAAAGATAAAAAAACTTAAAAAAAATTTTAAGAAGAGAATTGTTGATTTTCTTTCCTACTGGATAGCAAGTCCATGAGAATAGGAATGTTGTCTGTTTTGTTCAGCATGATATCTCTCTTGTCATATAGCTGGTGATCAGTATATGTTCTTTGTTTCCTGCCCACCCTCTCTCTTTTTGGGAAGGAGAAAGGGAAGCCAGGGTTTCTACCACATTGTCTTAGGGAAGAAAATAATGCACGGAAAGTCTGGGCCAATGTGACCTGAACAATCAGAGAAGGTTTTATGGATGAACTAACCTTTTTAGATGGAGATGGGATAATTAACTGGAACCTATACATACAGATATTAATGACCTCTACTACTTCGTTCTCAGAAAGAGACCATCATGGTGGAGGAATCATGGTATGGATGGGAACATGCCGACGCCTTTAAAATATAGATTCGAGTGCTCTATTTAAATTATTTTACCCTTTTTTTTTTTAATAGAAAAAATCAGGCAAAGATATGCAGACCTGCCTGGAGAATTGCACATTATTGAGCTTGAAAAGGATAAGAATGGACTTGGACTCAGCCTTGCTGGTAATAAAGACAGGTCACGCATGAGCATATTTGTGGTGGGAATTAACCCGGAAGGACCTGCTGCCACGGACGGGCGAATGCGTATCGGAGACGAACTGTTGGAGGTGAGGGGCATAGATTTTTAATTTCTCTTTTGCTAAAGTGAAGGGGTCAAGAGGATACTCTGCAGGAAAATGAGGCGATGGGGAAGAATGTTGCAAATTATGTTTTCTTTGACTATTCAAAATCATTTTCCAGAGGAAGAACAGAAATCATATTGTCGCTTGCAAATGTTACTTGCTGCTTGAGTAAAAACTAGTCTTGAAAATAATTTAGGGACCCTTAAGTTAAAATCTCATGGAAGCATATTGAAAGAACAGGATTTGTTTTTAACATATATTCCAAAATGTTCAAAACTAAATTGTGTATTTATCTACTATTATTCATATTTATCAGAATTCTCTTTAGCCTTAGAATAAACTAGAAGTATGGCATTTGTTTTTGTTGTTGTCATTTAGTTTTTTGGGAAGGTGTTAGAACCAACAAAACTTTGTGAACTGGTTTTCAAGGCTTGGCTAATATCTGTGAAGTTGATGACGTGGGCTAAGGCCATATAGATTCCTTATTTAGGAATAGGATAAAGGTAAGAAGGGCTAAGGAGACAGCTCATCCTTTGCCAACTACTCTCTAGATGATTTCATCAGTAATCTGAATAGGTTATTCTTGTTTTCCTCAACTTAAAGTCAGGGGGTTTTTTTCTTTATTTTTTTTAAGTTTGTTCATTTATTTTGAGAGAGAGAGAGAGAGAGAGAGAGCAAGAGAGAGAGCGTGCACACATAAGTCAGGGAGGGGCAGAGAGAGACAGGAGAGAGAGAATCCCAAGCAGACTCTGCACTGGCAGTTCAGAGCCTGATGCAGGGCTCAAACGCAACGAACCAGGAGATCATGACTGCAGCCCAAGTCAGACACTTGACCACCTGAGCCACCCAGGCACCCTTAAAGTCAGAGTTTCTGTTCTGAGTTTATCTTACTTTGATATTCATTTGCTTGTTAAGAGTCTTTGATTCATTCAGCAAACATTGTTTGAGTGTCTCTTAGGACCGGACACAGAAAGAAAGATGAATGCATCCATTCCCTTCAGTCAGATAGCTCACAGTCTAGAGGAAGAAAACAGACATAAAAAGATAGTTGCACTGCAAAATGAAAAATATAATAATAACAGCAGCTTATATATACTCGGTGTCAGACAAGCAACCTCTTTTACTAGTGGGGTCACAGAGTAAACGCTGCTGGGATTCAGTATCAGGCAGTTTGACTTCTCAGCTCTCTGTTAACCAGTGCACTCTGCAGCCTCTGAGATAAGATGCTCCAACACTTGGACATTTAAAGGACCTGAATCACAGAGGCAACGAGTATCAGGCTGCTCACTGAAAATGAAGGTTACCGATTTTGCATTTTATGATTTCCTCTTCAGACCTTGACTCAAAATAGAATTCATAGGCACCCATAATCTGACTTGCTTCATGATATTTACAGCCCAAACTGGTCTTACACCACTGTGCGACCATGAACATCATGCCTTTTTCCTAAGCCTCAGTAAGTTACTCCCCTTCTAAAAGCCGTTTCCACAAAGAAGTCACTTTTGGAATTACTTATCTTGTTCTTTTGTAATACAGCATCAAGAAAGGGACCCACACTGGGTAGTAGCAATGACCTGCATGATCATTAAGCAAAAAATCAAAGGTGGCAGTACATAATAAGCAATATAATTCATCACTTCACGTTTATTTCCTTTGGCTGATGCTTAGAGACTTCAGCACTGAGGCTACACTGATGGTTGTGGTAATCAAAGTGAAAGTAGAAACTAATTTACTGAGTTATCACTGGTACGTAGGTGCTCTCACATTTGTATTCAGTATTCCCAACAGCCCTATCCGGTAAGTACTTGTACTGTCCCCATTTTGTCGATAAGAAAACTATGTAAGTAATTTGCCTAATATTACAGAACTAAGTTACTAGGTTTCAGTAAGAACCCAGGCTCACCGGACTCCAAGATTCATGCTCTAAGTGTGCCCTGTGATACTTCAACCAAACCCCACTTGTTTTAGATCCATGAGAATCCTGATTTATGATCCTCTAACCTTTATGGAATCATGTATCTGAAGTTCCTCTGTTATATATACATAGACTTGGATTTCCTATCTTGTATGTGAAAATGTTCCAAAGGCAGTAATGTAGAACACAAAGCTTCTAGTTCTAGTCTCTCTATCTTATTAGACTCAAGATGGAGGGGTGCCTGGGTGGCTCAGTCGGTTGGGCGCCTGACTCTTGATTTCAGCTCAGGTCATGAACCTTTGGTTTGTGAGTTCAAGCCCCACATCGAGCTCTGCACTGACAATGTGGAGGCTACTTGGGATTCTCTCCCTCTGTCTCTGCCCCTCCTCTGCACTCGTGCTCTCTCTCTCTCTCTCTCTCTCAAAAATAAACTAAAAAAAAAAAAAAAAAAAAAAAGACTCAAGATGGAATAATGGCCCTTGGGATCCAGATCAACAGGAGGACCGGTATATTATTTCCCTGACACTGTATTAGATATGGTAAGAAATGAGGGGTGCCTGCCAAGTAATGAGCATGTGTTACAGTCCATACACGAAAATCTACTGTGTATAGGGCAGCCAGCACTGAACTTGGAAGACCTGCTTTCACTTCTCCCAGTTCTTCCAGTTATTAGTTGCATTTCAGAAGGGGCTTAATTAACAAAGTGCACTGCACATAGTTGACTGTTCATTAGATCACATTTTCCTCCCTTGCAGACAAAGTTCAGATCTCTGTTTTCTAGGCTAAACGCTAGAAGAGCTCTCTTGTCTGAAAAAGGATATTAACATCTTGCCATATTGGACCCCACCTATTCTTTTTTTTCTTGAACTTTCTGAATTTGGCTCTTTTGTTGCTATTCAACAACTTTATCTTCTTGCAGAGGTGGAAAGAACAAGAAGATTAAACATGGCAATGAGTTGATCTTCCTCCAATCCTCCCTGATTCTCTTCTCTAAAAAAATGACCAATAAATATATGTTGGAACATAGATTCTAGCATCCTGTATCTTTGGTTAATTACTTATCTTCTTTAACCCTCAGTTGCGTCATTTATCAAATGAAAATTACTTATTCAGCAAGTATCTTGCTATGCATCTCTCATGCAAGAAGCACTGTATGAACAAAGTGCTGATTTTACATCAGTAAACAAAATCCATGGTACCTGTTCTCATAGAGCTTATAGTCTAGTGACTGCATAGCATCAACTTTTGAGGGTGTTCTGAGAATTAATGAGAAAAGGTAGGTCAGATTTTTGCCACAGTATCTGGCGCAAAGTAACACGTGTCAAATATTTTCATGTGGATTTGTGTATCTGGATTTTTTTTTAGTTTGTTTATGTTAATACATTTGCCTCTGAAAGTATGTCCCAAAGGGAAGCCATTATTTTCCTCAATAGCTCCATGTAGCATCTTAAAAAACTAAGAGAATGGAAACATGCACAGACCGGTTTCTTAAGCATTTATAACCCATCTTCTCATGTGACTTTTGGCTGTAGGTCAGGGATGATGGGAAAAAAATTTGTGTGGGAAACATTTCCCTGGTTTCTTTTTATAGCTGAGAAAAATTTTGATTATTTCTCTATGATATGCGAGGAATTTGTATAGTGCATGATATCAAATCCAATGTGCTTTTTTTTAATGGTTTATTTATTTATTTATTTATTTATTTATTTATTTATGTATTTTTAAAATTTTTTTTAATGTTTATTTATTTTTGAGAGAGAGAGAGAGACAGAGAGAGACAGAATGCAAGCAGGGGAGGGGCAGAGAGAGGACACGCAGAATCCGAAGCAGGCTCCAGGCTCCGAGCTGTGAGCACAGAGCCCGATGCAGGGCTCTGAACCCACAGACCATGAGATCATGGCCTGAGCTGAAGTCGGACACTCAACCGACTGAGCCACCCAGGCACCTGTTATTTATTTATTTTTGAGAGACAGAGCACGAACAAGGTAGGGGCAGAGAGAGGGGTACACAGAATCCAAAGCAGGCTCCAGGCTCTGAGCTGTCAGCACAGAGCCTGATGCGGGGTTCAAACCCACAAACCGTGAGATCATGACCTGTGCCAAACTCGGACAGTTCACCGACTGAGCCACCCAGGTGCCCTAAATCCAATGTGCTTTTGAACCAAGAGTAGGAAAATTGACTTAACGATTAATACCAGAAAAGCCGAAAGCCAATGTTAAAATAGCTGTTCTTTGGATATTGCAGAGCAATAGATGGTAGAAGGACACTGCATTGTGTGGCAGGCATTCAGAGTGGGCTTTTAGATTACACTTACTAGGTCTCTGGGCTAGTGCAAATCTTGTATATTTGCTTACCCACCCACACTCCATTTCTTTTTGTGACTTCTCTCCCTGATGAGGTAAAGTCATCTGTGTCTTGATTGTTTTTGCAACTCCACCATTTATTCCCGTTCTTTCTCATGACTGCTTTGTTGCTATTGTTGTGTTACTACTTTGCTCCAAGCTTCCTTTTATTTATAGTTGATTTGACTAATTTTAGGCCCCAAGATGAGGCTGATTTATAGGAAGGAGAAAAGAGCTTGGTCAAACGTGCATTGTGCCTTCTTTGAAGTCAGAAGCTCTGCTTCTTTACCGCAGCCTGTCTGCGACTGATTTCTGGCACACCATTCACCAGCAGTTTTCTTGCTATGGGACTGCATTGTTACAGTGCAGGAGCAGCCAGCAAGTTCTGTCGATCGATGGCCCAGTTCATGTATAAAAGAAATCTTACATTAAGCCCCCAGAAGACAATGTGATTAAATCTCAGCTTCTTTACCCTTTACCACGATGCTGGTGTGGGGGCTCTGAATTAATTTCAAAAGGCATTAGCATATAATTACCATGTAGACTGGAATGAGACTGGCACCAGAGCATTGGCTTTCCCTGAGCAATTAGTCCCAGAAAATACACAGGCCTGGGCATGGCGCTGTCCTATGAATATAGGATTTATTTATAATCTTCCCTACAGTGCAAGTGTGGGAAGAGAGAGTGGATAATGCTGCATGGGGAATTGGAGTGATTTGTCAGGTTAAAAAAGCAGCCAGAAGCAGCAGGGTGGGTGGCACAAGACCTGCACAGTTGATTGGGCCAGCCTGGAGAGCTACGTCTCATCGGGCCCCCACGCCCTGCGCCACAGAGCACGCACATTCCCTTTGGGACATTTGCCTGCAGGATAACCAAAGCTGAATGTTGTTATTTTTCACATGTCTAACATGTTTACTTAAGAGCCTCTACAAATAAAAAGCACAATACTTCCCATATTTGCCAGGAATGAAGACGTAGAACCACAAGTGAACTCGGATCTTATTGTCTTGTTATGTTTATTTCGTAAGAGAAAAAAGAACAGAAACCATAAAACTTCAGTGACTGGCCCAGGTACACATAGCTGCTTTGTGGCAAAACTCCTACCTGAGGGCTCTTACCGCCTCCCTGGTCTCAACACTGGTTCTTTGTCCTCTGCTTGTTGCCAGTGAATTATTTTTGAAATGTTCGGAAGACTTAAATGTGATTTAGAAGTGCAGAAGGGTACTAAACAAATCACTAGCCTTTGTGCAGCTGCAGATAAGATTCTTTCTAATTTTCAGTCAAGTTTCTGTCACCTTAGATTGGCTCTTTTAGATTATTGCCATACATGGATGTAATTTTGTGACATGTGCTTCTTTTTTTTTAATTTTTTTAAAATTTTGTTAAATGTTTATTTTTGAGAGAGACAGAGACAGAGTGTGAGAGGGGGAGGGGCAGAGAGAGAGGGAGACACAGAATCTGAAGCAGGCTGCAGGCTCTGAGCTGTCAACACAACCCAACGTGGGGCTCGAACTCACGAACGATGAGATCATGACCTCAGCCAAAGTCAGATGCCTAACTGACTGAGCCACCCAGCCACTCCCTGATGAGTGCTTCCTAATGCAGTAATTATGCCCTAAGAGACCTCATGTAATAAAATATCTCATTGGAGAAACACTAGTTTGAGGAGCAGAAAGAAGACTAAAGGAAAGCAAAATTGCAATATATTTTTCCTAGTTTTATTAAGAGATAGGTTTATAATAGCTAAAAGTGCAAAAATAAACTGACCAAATTTTTTATCGTGTCAGTGGTTTCATGAGTGTTAAAACATATTTTACATTTTAAACAAGTAATTTATTATATGTCTGTTATTTCTCACTGCACTTGTTGTTAAAACTTTACAAAAATAAATAGTTTTAGCAGATCCTGAATATAACCTTCCCATATGCATAGCTAAAGTGACCCCATTTGGGAGCTCTTAAAATAGTCTAGAGCCCAATTCACAACTCTGAAAGTCAACAGAAGAATATGGTCAACCTCACACATAAAGGGGCCTCTCCTGTGTGTGTAACATTTTTTCTTTCTTCACAGTGCCGCCTCCTGGTTATTACAGCATATAATCAATAGCTGTCTGTGTCTCGTTAAGTCATCTTTCCCAAGTTATCTATTGTATGATATCCAATATGAGTTACAAAAAGATGTACTCATTAAGAGAACATTTGGGGTAGGAAAGCTGTATTAGGAATTGAGTTCACATCGAATACGTACTGTTTTCAAGTCAGTGCTAAATACTTTATGTGCATTATCCTAACTTTTATAACAAACCGATGAAAGTAGGTGTTATTTTAATCCCCATTTTACAGATAAGGAAACTGAGATCTGAAGGGGTAGAGTCAACAGGCAAACACTAACTTTTTCTGACTCTAAAGTTCTTACGTTATTTCATTGTGGATTAATCATGATTCTAAAAAGTAATAAGTGGGGACTCTTGGCTGGCTCAGTCAGTAGAATGTGCGACTCTTGATCTCAAGGTCATGAGTTTGAGCCCCACGTTGGGCAAAAAGCCTACTTAAAAAAGTGATAAGTAAATTTCTCATCATTTTGTAGTTTGGGTAGATTAGATTAATGCAGTTATTCTGGTGCCAGTTCAAAATATCTGAAATAGTCTCTCACAATGCAATACCATGTTACTCTTTTTATCTTCTTAAAATTGAATGCCACTTTGAATTCAATAGAAGAATGCAGTCAGTGAAATTACAGCCATCTCTCAAAAATCAAAGAAGAAAAATAATCTGGTTTTGAGGTTATTCTTGTCCAATTTGAGAGCTTCTCTGAACTTCATAATTTAAGAGCTTTCCCCCTCAAAACCATTGTAAAGGTAAGGTTTTATTTTCAGGCTGCAGGAAATATTATGTAAGACCTAGCTCATATTGGGTGGCCTCATTTTTCTCTGTATTTCTTGCATGAAGTCTTAGAACTTTATCTCTGCCCTTTTAGTTTCTGTCTCTGGCTTGTTGGGGGAAGAGTTGTAATTATTTAGTCACACTTCATTGTATTTATACTGCTGAAATATTTGGGCTAAAAGTCTATGTTCTTACTGATCTTTGAGAGGAATGACAATCATTTAATTTTTATTATTGCAGTCCTCATTATCACTGTACAAAAGCTTTATGTGAGATTTCTACAGTGAACCGCATTATCTTAAAATCAGAGATAAAGTGCTGTGAAAGAGAAAGTGCCATGGAAGCAGAAAGTAAAAATGTGAGGATAATCAAAGAAACTTAGATTACTGTGAAAAGAATATAAAAAACAGGGAAGGGAACGTATGCTGGGGAGAAAGTTGCCATTTGGAATGAATAATTGGTCTTTAGCAGTATGTCTCAAGACTCTTCTTTCTGCAGTTTCCCCTCAGCTCTTACATGACTTGTTGGGGTAATTCTCCAGGTCCCTGTTCCCTGCTTTTTCCAGTTTCTTCTCTACCTCCTTCCAGTCCTATTCATTGCCATCATAATGACCATACTGAAATGCAGTCTAGAAAGATATACTCTTAGATTATGGAGAAGGGTCTCCTTATATCAACCTCAGCATATAACTTATGCCTGTATTTTGCTCCATTTGCACAATGGAAATTTCTTGTAGTCACTATGCAGTCTTGAGGCATGAAGCCTGACAGAAAAGTGTTAATGAAATTCTTATTCCGGGTTTGACTTCCCAACAATATCAGACAGCTGCTTAAACTCGTCAAAAATGTGGTTGTATATGTTTTAATTATAGTTTTTAAGGAGTAGGCCTAAAATCAGTAATCCAACCTGAGAATCAGATGTTCTGCTCCAAAGAGTAGCCATCAGCCTATTTCTCATTATTTAGAAAAAAAAACTTTTAGTGTTTATTTTTCAGAGAGAGAGAGAGAGAGAGAGAGAGAGAGAGAGAGAGAGAGAGAAAGAAAGAGAGAGAGGAGGGGCAGAGAGAAAGGGAGACACAGAATCCCAAGCAGACTCCAGGCTGAGCTGTCAGCACAGAGCCTGATGCAGGGCTGGAACTCACGAACCGTGAGATCATGACCTGAGCCAAAGGCAGATGCTTAGCCAACTGAGCTACCCAGGCGCCCCATATTTCTCATTATTTTAAGTCAGGAAAGTTGATGCATTCATTACACATGAACCCCAACTCCTCCTCCCGCCAATTTTCTAAAATGTTACTGAAACGCGATTAAAAAAAAAAGTGCATGTAAATAACACAGTCATGTTAGGATATGAAGTGTGGACTGTCACCCAACAGTATGATTGCTAACACCGTTGCATTGTGTACAATAACACGGCTTCCAGTTCACTACAGCAGCATTCAAAGTGCACATCCTTCTTGCTGCTACTGAGTATGGTTCCAAACACCGCTCTGCGATTCTGCATTTGGAATATGCCTGGAGATTGTTCCCTCACAACATCTCATTTAAAATGTTTTGCTCTGTATTGGGGATGTAGATACAAAAGTCTCCTATGTAAACATTTACTGAAAAATACTTTATTGAGAGTATATGCAGGCCCTATGAACTTTGAGTACTGAAAATCAGAAGGTATTCTATTGGGAAAACCTTACCTGGAAAGTATACCCATATGTGGTTTTCCTCCTTTTAAAAAAACTCTTAGCATCTATAAAGTAAGCAGAATTATGTAATGAAAGCCTTCTGTAGAGCTATCACATGGTTCACCAATTATCAACACTGTCATTTCTGTATCACCTGTACCTCCATATGTCCACACCTATGCAATTATTTTTATAGTTGGAAGGGAGGGATAAAACTTACAGAAAAAGAAATGCACAGATAGTCTCTGTCTAATTTTGACAATTATATACTCCTGAATAATCCAAATATCTATCATTTTTGTCTCCCCAGAAATTGTTCTCATGTACTTTCCCGCTGGAATCTTTCATTCCCATCCTGGGAGGCAAACACTGCATTGATGTTTGGTCTTGTTTTCCTTTCATGGGTTTTTTCTATTCTAGAACTTCACATAAATGGAATTATACAGTATGCACTCTTTTGTGTCCAGCTTCTTTGACTTCACCTATGATTCATCTGTGCTGTTGCATTTATTAGTAGTTTGTTCCTTTTTGCGGCTGAATAATATTCCATTGTATAACTACCACAATTTCTCAGTTTACCTGTAGATGGACTTACGGATTTTTTGCAGCAGTGACTCTGGAAACAAACATTTGTGTGACAGGTCTTCTTGAGGACAACTGTTTTCCTTTTTCTTGGATAAATATTAATGGTAAATGAGCGGGACACAGAGTGGTTGTGTGCTTAACTTCAAAGAATCTGCCACACCTTTTGTCCAAGTAACTGGGCCATTAAACATTCTCACCAGCAGTGTGTGAGCATTCTGGTTGTTCTACAACCTTAGCTCCTCTGGTCGGTGTGGCTTTAATTTACTTTTTCTTTTTTAAAGTTCATTTATGTATTTTGAGAGAGAGTACACGTATAAGCGGTAGAGAGACAGAGACAGACAGACAGAGAGAGAGACAGACAGAGAGAGAGAGAGAATCCCTAGCAGGTTCTGCGCCATGAGTGTGGAGTTCGACGTGGGGCTTGAACTCACAAACTGTGAGATCATGACCAAAGCCGAAATCAAGAGTTGACACTCAATGGGCTGAGCCCCTCAGGCGCCCCTACATTTTCTTGTTGACTGATGATGTTGAACACTTTTCTTGTTTAGCAGCCCTTCAGATAGATTCTTTTCTTTTATAGTTACTGCCCTAAGAATCTTGGCCTACCTCCAATAATCGCAAGTAATTTTTTCTATATTTTCTTCTAAAAACTTTATGGTTTTAGCTTTTATGTTTAGTTCTGTGATCCATCTTGAATTAATATTTATGTGTGGTGTGAGATAGGATTTGAGGTTTATTTTTTCCGTGTGAGTACCTACTCGTTCAAGCACCATTTGCGAAAAGACTTTTTTCCCCCATTGACTTCCTTTGCGCTTTGTCAAATATGAAATTACCATATAACTATGTGTCTATTTTTGGACTCTCAGTCCTCTTCTATTAATCTGCCCATCACGCTGCCTTGATTACCATATCTTTACAGCAAGTCTTGAATTAAGGTAGCACCAAGTCCTCATTGTGTTATTTTTTGAAAGTTGTTTTGGCTCTTCTAGCTCCTTTGAGTTTCCATATGAATCTTAAAACCAACTTGTAAATTATTAATTTTTTAACAAAGTCAGCTGGGATTTTGATTGAGATTGTATTGAATCTATAGTTTAATTTAGGGAGGCTAAACTTCTTGACAATATGGAGTCCTCCAAATTATGAATGTGATATTCCCATTTAATAATTTTTCTGAAGTGTTTCATAGTTTGCAGTGTAGAACTTTTGCATTTTCAGGTAAGTGTATTCCTATGTATTTTGTATTCAGTGCTCTTATAAGTGGAATTTTTATCTTTTCATTCTTCTTTGTTGCTAGCATGTAGAAATACAATTGATTCTCATGTATTTGTATATTGACCTTGTATCCTATAATCATGCTAACCTAACTTATTACTTCTAGTAGTTTTTTTGTTGAGTCCTTAGCATTCTCTGGAGGTAACTGATCATTCATCCATGTATAGGGAGTTTATTTCTTCCTTTTCAATCATTATGACCTTTATCCTCCTTCCTTCTCTCACCTTCTGTTCTCTCTCTCTTTTGTGCCCCTAGTCTCAGAAGCCATTTGGTGTCGGATGATTAAATAAGACCTTAGCTGTATGTAGGTTTTTCATAAGCCAAGGAAATTCCTTTCCATTTCTAATTTGATAAGAGGGTTTTCCATTTAAATTACAATTTGACAT
The DNA here is from genome assembly GCF_018350175.1 of Felis catus. Taxonomy (NCBI): domain Eukaryota; kingdom Metazoa; phylum Chordata; class Mammalia; order Carnivora; family Felidae; genus Felis; species Felis catus. Next base: position 50,805,556 of record NC_058375.1, read on the forward strand.
TATATTTTGTCAAATGCTTTGTATACACCTGGTTAGGTTATCTATATATGTTTTTAAATGAAATTTAAGTATCACACAAAAAGACACTGACTAATGGCATTGTTCAAACTCTTTATCATAATATTCAAAATCATTCAAGAGATATCTTTGTTTTTGGTGGGTGGAGGGGTGGGGGATGCCTGGGTGGCTCAGTCAGTTAAGCATTCAACTTCAGCTCAGGTCATGATCTCACGGTTCATGAGTTCGAGCCCCACGTCAGGTTCTGTGCTGACAGCTAGGAACCTGGAGCCTGCTTCAGACTCTGTGTCTCCCTCTGTCTCTGCCCCTGCCCCTGCCCCTGCCCCATGCACACCCTGTCTCTTTTTTTTTAATGTTCTTTTTTATGTTTTTTTAATAATGTTTATTTATTTTTGAGAGAGTCCGTCCACGTCTGAGCGAACACATGAGTAGGGGAGGGGCAGGGAGAAAGGGAGACAATCCGAAGCAGGCTCCAAGCTCTAAGCTGTCAGCACAGAGCCCGACACGGGGCTTGGACTCACAAACTGTGAGATCATGACCTGAGCCGAAGTCGGACACTTAACTGACTGAGCCACCCAGGCACCCCTCAGGAGATATCTTTAACCTTCCTTTCCAGCTTCTGCCACTGCTTCCCGGTTCTGATCCAGCTATATTGAACTACTTAAATAAGTCCTCAATACAGATGAGTATTTCCATCATTCCATTCTTTTGCCCATGTATTTTATTCAGTATACTTGCATCGACGTTTTAAAGACCTAGCCCAATTGTTTTAGCATAAGTTCATGACATTATTTTTCTTACTGCCCTAAATAAAAATCAGATATCTCTTCTTTATATACATTGTTTAAATGCTTCTTAACTTTAGGTAATTGACTTGAAATTCAAAGGTGAAGATGACAGAATGGAAAAACAAGTATACTAGCTATTATTTGTTAACAGTACTATTTTTATAAGAGAGATGGCTTGTAATACCAGTTCTATTTTTAAGTAACTGTTTTTCTCAGATAAATCCTTTAATCTCTGTTGCCATCTCTTAACTGTAAGACAGAAGAATGGTCAATAATATCTTTAAAAATCTTTCAAACTTGGGGCTCCTGAGTGGCTCTCTCGGTTGAGCATCCGACTCTTGATTTCAGCTCAGGTCATGATCTCACAGTTTATGGGATCAAGCCCTGCATCAGTGAGGAGCCTGCTTGGGATTCTCCCCTTCCCTCTCCCTCTGTCCCTCCTCTTCCTTGTACAGGCATGTGCATTCGCTCTCTGTCTCTCTCTCTCTCTCAATAAATTAAAAACAAATCTTTCAGACTTAATGTTGTCTGAATCTGTGATCTAAATGTTTGCTCCTCAAACTTCAGCATATTAATTTAGCCTAACGAATTTCTGATCTCTATTCTGGGGAACATGAAACTGCAAATCCTTTCTCAAAAATGTTTACCAAACAAATCTCTTTAGCTGTATAAGTTGCTCTCAACCAAGTTTGTGTATCAGACTCATAGGAAAGGTTTGCCTAAATAACAACCCTTCACCCCATCCTCTTAGAGGATAACCTCCAAAGGTGGAGCCTAGGTGTACTTTTAACTAGTCAGTATATAACAAATCTTATTAGGAGTCTAGATGTGAATTTTTGCTCCTGTCATAGAAGGACATAAGATGTGCCCTGGAATCCATAAAAAGCAAAGGGAAATGGTCCGTAGTACTTCCTGCCCTTCAACTTGAGTCTCTGTCTCCATACTGTCCCTTTTAAATGCCAAGAGAATAGGACTGACCTAACATAGGGGCTGTGACTGGAAAAATTAGGGCAGGAAAATAAGGTGATTTTTGAGCTGAAGGCTCAAAGTTTTGCACAATATTTAAATATAATTTAAAATTATTTTGACTCTAAATTTTATTTCCCATCCTTACTTATGTTTCTGGCTATGACTCAAAAGTATTAGGTTAGCAAATAGACTTTAATTCTAATTGATTCCCTAACATACTAAGTTGTCATAAAGGTGTTACTTCTTATTGCTACTTTCGTCTTTCTAACTTACAGATTATGCTTTTTTATATGTTTTTAAAATAACATGTAATCATAAAAAATTATAATGGTTTAGGTAAAAGTAATAATCTTCCCTCTTTTACCTTTGTAATACTACTCCTCTAGAAGTAACCCCTGTCAACTTATCATCTTTCCTCTTGATCTCATGCACAGTCACATACATTGTGCAAACAGATTTTAAAGTTAATTAATGTACACAAACAGAATCATAATTCGCATACCTTTTTTACTGAATGATATGTCATTTATGATATATATTATTTAGATGTCAGTACAAATAATACTATAGCATACTGCTGTATATGTCTTTGTGCAATTGTTTGAATATGTGGCATAGAAAATATCAAATTATCTTTCTTTGGTGTTACACAAAATTTCTGCTCCTCTAACAGCTTGTAAAAGAAGTTGTTTCCCACCCGCCAAATCTAGCAAACACTAGATGTAATCAGACCATAGCCAACCTGCCAGATGCAGGGTTTTTTTTTTTAAAAGATTTTTTTGTTGTTGTTTATTTACTTTTGAGAGAGAGACAGAGAGAGTGCTAGTGGGGGAGGGGCAGAGAGAGGGAGACATAGAATCTGAAGTAGGCTCCAGGCTCTGAGCCATCAGCGCGGTGCTCGAACTCACGAAACGCGTGAGGTCATGACCCGAGCTGAAGTCGGCCGCTTAACCAACTGAGCCACCCAGGTGCCCCAGATGCAGTTTTTTAAATTGAATAAAAATTCTTTACTTATATATCATACATATACACATGAGGAAGTGACCGAAAGAATAGGACTATACTCTGGTGAGGCAGTTTTTAAAGTCGACACTTGGATTTTTATCTGCCTTCACCACTTCAGAATGAGAACTGGGTGCTGGGAAATTATTTTGGAGAGGGAGGAAGGTAGTTGGGCTATGGGTGATTAGGACGAGTCTTTAGCAAAGTAGCAGGAGCCCCATAGCATGCCACCCATTCCAGCCTCAGACCTGCTGGAAAGAGGCTCTGGGATCAGGACATGCAAGCTTGGATTCTGGTTCTGCAGGTCTCTTACCTAGAACCCTATACAAGTCCCTGAGTTTGAGTCTCAGTGTCCTTGTTACAGAAATACCGGAGCATCTGCCTTGCCGACCTGTCATGCAGAGCAGTGTGACAGTGCCAGACTGTCTGTGAAATATGCTTTCAGAGCTATCAAATACACATGATCTAATCCTGACTCTATAGGCTATAGGACTGGTTCACTGACAAGATTTGTGTCAAAAAAAAAAAAATGTTTTTAAAAGAGAAGCTGGAGTTGGGAGGAGGGGAGTTAGGAACTTCGATAAAGTCCTTTGATGATTCACTGGGTTTGTGGCTACATCTGTGGAAGCGTCTAGGAAAATATTTTGAAGGCAAAAGAGAAAAAGTCTAAAAACAGAGGGAATTGGAGTAGAGCTCTAAGTAGATCATCATATGAAAGAAGCAAACGTTAAGCTGAGCATTACTAGTCTTGATTCGTAGCGTGTACCAATTCTTGGAAGAAGGAATTCTAGGTCAGTGTTCACCTGAGTCTGTTTGCTTCTGTGACTAACAACACCACTAATACAGGTAGGTTGTAATGCCTCAGCCTCCTAGGGAAACACGATTCCTTTGCAATATTAATGAGCTGTTAAGAGAGAGATTATACTTCTGCCTCCATTTACATATTCCTTCCTATTTTGGTCAAGTGAACCAACCTGTAGCAATTGGGGCAACTTCCACAGAAACACTGAAAATCAGAGCGGCACATAAACATATTTCTCTGCTCACTTCCTTGAAGTCAATATTTTTCAGAATTTTCAAGGTTTAGGATTCAAAAGAACAACCTGTTTTGGGACACCTGAGTGGCTCAGTCAGTTGAGCTTCCAACTTCAGCTCAGGTCATGATCTCACCGTTCGTGGGTTCAAGCCCCACATCGGACTGTGTGCTGGCAGTGCGGAGCCTGCTTGTGATTCTCTCTGCCTCTCCCTGACTTGCGCTCTTTCTCAAAATAAATAAGCTTTAAAAAGTAAAAGAACATGCTGTTTTCTGAATATATCAAATTTAGGGAGATGTGAGCTACGTATTACTATTACTTTGCCTTTAGAAGGTGTTCCAGTTTCATTAGATTTGTTTGAGAGAAAATAAATCTCATGCTTAAGCCTTTTAAATGGCTGTATTCCTTTGGGAACATTGTACTTCACAAGAAATAGATTACAGTGAAGTTGCCTACCTCATTTCAGCACTGCATCATTAAACTGAGTCCTTAAAACCTGCTCCTTTACCCAAAGTATTAAATTATTGGAGCTTGATGTGTATTATTTTGTCTTTTTGAGAAAAAAATTAATGTGACAGTTTTCTTCAGAAGTACTTTTTCATTACAGTGAAATTGTTTTCATGTGAGTTTCCGTCACTTTCCCTGTTCCATCGCTAGCCTTGGTACCTCTCTCTTTCCTTCTCCCATGTGCAAACCTGAAATGGTGGTTTGGAAAGTGAGGATCATTCTTCATGGAGGCTAGTGCCCAAAATTTTTGGAAAGGGAAAGTATTCTACAAGGTCGTCTTTGAACAGGACCTGTTTACTTCTATAACACCCCTAGCCCAAAAGCTATACTAAAGTACCTGTGTTTCCTAGAAACTAAGACCTGCAGTTTTTTCCCTGGCCCTGGTGCTCTTCCTGCTGCTCACTTCCCCCTGTGCCTGCTAGGTTTCTGTCTGCTCAAGACCAACCCACCCATCTCCAAGAAGAGACAGTCACTTCTTGCTTTATGCCTACATTCATTATGCCAATGCCAATTGCAGATTTTTGTTTCCAAGACTGTTAACTTACCGGAGTACCAGCTGCTCGAGTGCAGGGACCATATCTGACTGAATAAAATAATTCCTATAAAGTAATTTTCAGAGGATCTGGTACCTGGAAGAAAGCTGGTGCTCAATACAAGATAGCTGTGGTAATGATGGCAATGAAAATTCCTCTATCCTCATCACTTACACTACGACAGTTGAATAAATGAGTAAATGGATGGATATAACATATATCTAATATACTTTTATTGGAATATTTCTTGGTCTGGCATTTCTATTTATGAGGCCCTATTAATTGGATTTAAAATTTCACAGGATTAAAAATGAGTTACTTAGGTTAACAAGACAGGCTTTTGGACTCAAACAGATTTGGCTATAATTACTGGCTATAGATCTGTTATATTGGTTAAATTCCTTAAACTTAATATACTTCACTTTCTCCATCTGTATAATTAGATGATAATGTATTCCTCTACTGATTTGTGTGAGACTTAAGTGAAATCATGTATTTAAGATGTGTGTATATGCATGTGCCTTGTGTGTTGTAAGCATTTATTAAATGGTATTATTACAAAGTAGTAATGAAATATCAATATACAGAAACAAACTGGAAATCACCTCAAATCCCACCAATCAGAGATATCATCATTGTTGACATTTAGTATATACTCATGGAGCTTTTTTTAGACTCAGAACTTTTACATAAATGAAAATAATGTGATAGATAACGTGTTTTGTCATTTACTTTTTTCACTCAGTAATTTTATCTTTTTTTAAATATTTATTTATTTTGAGAGAGAGAGAGCAAAAGCAGAGAAGGGGCAGAGAGAGAGAGGGAGAGAGAGAATGTCAGACTCCACACTCATTGTGGAGTTGACGCGGGACTCAGTCTCATAACCGCAGGATCATGACCTGAGCCGATATCAAGAGTCAGATGTTTAACCGACTGAGCCACCCAGGTGCCCCCAATTTTATCTTCTTATGGCAGTGGATCTAGGTCTGTGCCTTCCTTCTTCACTTCCTTTTAATGACACAGTTTTCCATTTATCAACGTAATGATAGAAAATATAAAACTTTTGTTGATGAGTGTATAGTTTTTTCATTTTTTCTCTGTTATAAGTATAGGCATCATAGACATTTTGACTCCCAGATTTTTAATCTTTTTAGGATAAACTTTTAGCAGTGAAATTATTAGATTAAAAATTAACCTATAAAAAGTCTCATCAATTATACTTACTGTTTTTTCCTACATGTGTGTTATACTCAGTAAAAGAGTTTATTAAAGGAAAAAGTTAACCTATAGATTCCAGTGTCATGAAATATAAACAATAGAGTATATTTAAAAGTAAAGTAGGGAGAAGGAGTCAGTTTTCGTTATCAGGAGTTCCAGTTACCTGAACTCTAGCTCCGTGTTTTGTTTTTTTTTTAATCACTTTCTTTAATATACAAGAAACACATGAGACACAAATAAAGGCTAAGAAAGTGCTCAGTCCTCGAGTTGGTAGTTTCGGGGGAGCTGAAGACAATGAGCCTTTCCTGTCTCCCAAGGAAAGAAGGGCTGTGAGGACACAACATCACCAGGCCCCTGGTGAACCCGACGCTGGGGCCACACACGGCCTAGTTCTCCACCAAGTTTGGAAAGTGCTGATTTTCCTTGTCCTGGTCCTGGCCCTGTTCCCACACTCGGCCTCCGGTTTCCAGAAGTCGTCCAGTTCTCAGAATGGCCCCTTCCTTTAGTGCTCTAGCATTTTCACTGAGGGGAGGAGGCCGCTTACCCTGTCATGGTGTCAGAGTTCTGGGGGAGTTGTCATCCTGTAGGATGGTGAGGAGAGATCTCCCTAGTACCTTGCCATTTCCTTTCTGTCTATTGTGCTTAGAACCTGAAGATCAGGGAGTCTCAGGGTCTCTTAAGGGCTTGTCTGAACCCTGGCAGGCCATGGGGGGTTGTGAGGGCTGTCCTGCTTCCTCCTTGGAGGACACCTGCTTGAGGGGAGCTCAGTCTGGCTCCAGAGTGGCATCCGGTCCTCAAGGGAAAACTGGGTGGCCAGAGGCAAGTCCAATTCAGAAGGTGAAGTTGCCTCTAGGGGCAGAACAGGCTCTGGGGGAAGATTCGATTTGGAGGCTTCTGTCTCAAAGACTTCATTCAGCTGTTTCACCAGTGGGCTTGGGGGTCTCCACTGCCAGTCTTCATAGGTGTCCGTGCAATGCCAAGGGTAGGAGAGAGGGGATCTGAGTCTTGGGCCTCATTAGGACCCTCCAACTGCTCTCCTGCTGGTAGGGTTGGCTGTAGAGAACTCTCCATCTGGATGGGAGTGCGCAGGATGATGGCACTAGGTGAACACGGGTCCGCCACTCGGGCCAGAAGCTTGTTGTGCTGTGGAAACCAAGCCAGAATGACCGGGGAGCTCTTGGCTGAGCCCATCTCCACCAGGAGAAATAAGGTGGGGTGGGGTGGGGCGGGGCCTGGACCAGGGCAAGGAGGGGACGCCAGGCCCCAATTCCTCTTTGGGATGCACAGAAGCTCCTAGCTCAGTTTTTTTAATAATAATTTTTCAACTGTTCAGAATAAATCCCTCTACTTCAATAAAAGTATGGGCAAAGGTGGTGTTGTTGGGTATTATAACATGATATTCAAACCTCAGGCAAATCTGTTGCTTGAACTAAATTTTAGTTTTTTATAATTAATATCTTTAATCCCAGCTTAAGTTAATTAACTTTGACTTCCAATTTGGTAAGTTTTTTGAATAGATTTAATTGAGTTGCTCTCCAGCATAAATTTATATTCATGTTCAGTTGAACTATGGAAAATTGAGTGATATACTTGAATAATTAATTTTAGTAAAATAAATCTCATTAAAGACCTCTTAAGTGAAAGTTTACGTAGTATAACAAAAGGATTTACATTCATTTACTTTTGCTGAATCTTGCTGTATTAACCCTAATTCTACTTCTTCTACAAACTGTAAAATAATGCAATTAAATATCCAATCTTTGATACCAAAATATAGAGAGTTTACCTCAAAAGAGTGCTTTCTGGGTTTTTTTTTTTTTTCCTTCTCCACTGCAGTAGCAGAAACCAATTTATGAAGGGAAATATAAATTCCATTGAAAACCCGTTATAATATGACTTCTGAGTTTTATAAAAACAGATGTTTCTTATTTAAGGCTATTGTCTTCAGTATCTAGGGCTGCTATCATTTGCCCCTGTTCTCATTGAACTAGAAATTAAGAATTTAGGAAAAGATGAGTTAATTTACCCATGATAAAATATCAGTGTCTTTCTGGGACCGGGACCCCCTGAGCTTGAGATCGAAGTTACGGACCATGTGGAGGTCTCAGAAAGCCCTTTTTGTCAGTATTCAGAAGAGGAAGCCAAACAGATAAGAAAATCAGAATTGTAACTCAAGAGCATAGAAATCTCCTTGGGTCAGAAAGCCTTTTTCCTTTGTCTACTTTCTTTTCTTTTTGAATGCCAGGATAAATTACTATGTGTCTGAGAGAGCATAAGACTAGGAGATAAAAAGAGGTATATCACTTGAATGTATAAATTAGTATTTAGAAATAGGGGCCCCAGATACTGTATTGGTGGAGACTTTTTTGACGGGAAAGAACAGAAATTAGTTCAAGGTGATTTAACCAAAAAGGGGAGAACTTATTGCAATAGTATGGGTGTCCATCCCAGAACCTGGAGATTGGGTTGCCTGGGGACCTCAGGAAGTGATGGCTTTTCCTGCTCCTTCATCCATGTGGCAGAATATGGCCACCTCGCAGAAGCTCAGAAAAGATGTGGAGGATTGTTACGAGTGTCACTCAACATGCATAAACTGGACTGTCCCAGAAGTAGGATATATGGTTATTCTTGAATGGAAGAGTTATAGATCTCAGCTATTAAGATAATAAAAAGATAATTTAGGTGTAATGGGAACACTAAATCAGAACTTAGGACAGTTCTTCCCACCAGTAAGAATAATAACAAAAATAAGGGCATATCTAAATAATTTATTACTCTTTTTCTATATCATTGAGTCACCTTCAAAAGGAGAAACTTTGGGAAAGGCTCTTCTCTACCCCCTCAGTTTACCGGAAGTAAATAGGAAATGATAATATTTTTTCTAACTTCTTGATAATCTGAATGGTCACTCATATTCTAAAAGAATGGGAGCAGTATTTGCCCCAAAATGAAATATTTTAATTGTCTTCCTTTGGCATGAGTCAGAAAAAATTAAAATGGTGATCAATCTATACAGTATCTGTACAATGAAAAAAAAGGGTAGTAAGTATATAATATTGTTCAAGTTGCAGTTTGCTTGCACGAAGAGAAGTACAGTCTTAGGGGACTCCACATTGCATTTCAGACTTGAAAAGCCTAGCAGTCAACTCTCAGGCATTTCCTCTGTACATTGTGGTAAGATGCTTTGATTCCGACTTCTGTATCTCAAAGCTCTAGGACCTACGATGGTAGGTCACCACATCCTCCTGTTCCCACTCAGAGTTTATTTAACAGACATCTTTATAAAGATGACTTTCAAAATCATCTGATTTTTATGTGCACCATACAGATGTGACCTCTAGGTGTGCTTTAGGATTATCATCATCTGATGAAAGTACATAATACCCCAGTTGCTCTGAGATTTAAATGAGATAGTGTGCCTAAAGAGCTTAGGATAATGTTTGGTACAGACTAAGCACTTGATAAATGATAGCTGTTATTAATTAGAATTGACCTGAAAGACTTCCAGGAGGTATAGAGTGCTTTCTTTTTTGCCTGTGCTATACTTAGAAGATGCCCTACATCTGTTGTTTAAAGAATAGTGCCCTCAGAGAACAGCAGCTTCTCAGAAATAGAATAAGTGACAGTCTAAAGTTAATTGTGCATAAAATGCATCATATTCTTTCTAATTACTTACTGAATTTTCTCTGGCGTGTGTTTCCTTTAGTGATGAAGAAATACAAAAACTGCTTATGCAGTTGGAAGCTGTATGTGCCTTTCATTTAAGTAGTGAAATTGTTGTATATTAAATAAGATCCAAGAAAACACAAAAGAGCCCTTCCTGTCTTAGAACTCACAGGCTACTAACGTATTTCTGAAGTCAGAAGAGAGATTTTGTCTTAGATTTTTAAAGCCAGAGATCTGCATTTTCCTTTTTGACATAATCCTGTTAAATCAGGTTTCACTCTGTGTTGAGTTTCTTATTCTGTTCCTGGTCTTGCACTGCAGAACCGAGTTTCTCCAGAGGCCTCCAAACACTGGCAGGAGCAGCTACCATAACAGTAAATGGCACAGTTGTTGGCACTGGAAAAAACATCCACAGCAAGCAAGCTGTTCCGCCTTTCTACAGACAGAGCCTCTGAATATTCACAAACAGCACCATGAAGACATAACTGTAGATTTACTCTTAGATAAATTAAAATTAATGACCTGCTTTCTTCATTTGGGCTGTAATTTTTCCCTCTTAGAATAACAGCACCATACATTTTATCCTATCAAAATGGAAGATCACAGCTAAAAAGCAGGCATCTCCATAAAGATGAAACAGCTCAATTTTCTGTATGTTCAAGCTTTTGCTAATAAAAAACACTTTAAAAAGAAAAAAAAATCCCTTTGAAGACTGGAGCCCACCTCAGAGAAAGCATAGTAGCAGTTGATTAATGAAAGAGCCATTTGCATTCAGGGCTCTGCAATTTTGGATGTCTCGCCGAGCACCGCTGTGTGCAGGCTACGCGTGGCAGGCTGGCAAACACCAAGTAGAGGACATGGTTCCTGCCCTCAACAAGTTGAGCCCAGTTCAGTAAATGCCAGGGGCCTGCACTGATGCTTACCACCTGACAAGGATTGGCTTGACCGTGTCAGGTGAGGTGTAAGGGCGACAAGAGAACATTTTTAAATGTAGTGCCACAGGATTCAAAGACAGGAAGATTTGATAGGTCTGCTTTCTGAAAGCAGAGGCCAGACACGGTGGGGAAGACATTCGCCAATAATTACCTAATGCCAGACTTTGAGTCATGCATATTCCACATGTCCTCTCATTTTTGAGTTGTGATTTAAAAGATCCTTATTTGTTGTTCATTGTAAATGGAAGAGATTGAGAAATACAGTTTGCAAAAAAAAGCGATCATGGCAGACATACTATTTTGTAACCAGGTTAGTACAGTTGGACATTTCCTATGTCATTATTCTTTTTCACATGACTCTATCATTACATGACTTAACCATTTTTCCCCCTTATAATGAGTTAGGTAGTACAATGTAAATATAAGAAAAATAAAACTATGAAAACATTAGGAGAAAACCTATAATTTAAACGGTGGGCGCTTCAATACACACACACACACACACACACACATATACATATACATTTTTTTAGAACAGCAAAATTGAGAGGAAGGTACAGAGATTTCCCATATGTCGCTTTTAGACTACCAACATCCCTCTCCAGAGTGGTACATGTGTTATTGTTGATGTACCTGCATTGACACATCATCATCTCCCAGTCCATAGTTTACATTGGGGTTCACTCTTGGTGGTGTACATTCTGTAGGATTGGACAAATGTATAATGGTATGTGTCCATCATTATAGTATCATACAGAGGATGGACACATTTTTAAATACATGTTATTAAAAAAGATAAAAACCTTAACAGAAAAGATGAGTAATTTTGAACACCCCCAAAATAATTTTTGGTATTAAGATTAGTATAAATGAAGTCGGTTAAGCGTCCAGCTCTTGATTTCAGCTCAGGTCATGATCTCACAGTTCATGCGCTGATAACTCAGAGCCTGCTTGGGGTTCTCCCCCCCCTCTCTCTCTCTCTCTGCCCCTCCCCTCTCACTTGCATGTGTGCTCTCTCAAAATAAATAAGTAAACATTAAAAAAAGATGATTATAAATAAAATTTAAAGGCATTATCTCATGTAATTCTCACAACAGTTTTATGAAGCAGGTGCTTAAATTCCTTTTAAAGAAGAGGAAACTGAGGCACAGAGAAATAGTGTGGAGATCAGTGGGTTTCTGGGAGGTTATCTTGGTGAAGAATAAAAGCTGATAGAATGAGGGACATAGTGAGAAGGTAGTTTCAGTTTAGTCTCTGCAACAGACTTTGATGTACATCCCCACGTTACCACTTCAAGATGATGGATGAGCTTCATTTCAGACAGCTCCCTCCTCTGTTCATTTCCATACACTTTCTCATTATAACTGCTATGACAAAAACCTTTTCCAGGTATGTCTTCGAACACAAAATTTCAGAGACCTCAAGGACAGACCAATGCTAATTACAAAAAACTGAAATCCCTATTTTCTATTCCTTATATAGTATATTGTACTGTCTCTTAAATAGACAGTTTCAAGGCCTCCGTTAAATTGGGACAGTATAGATCATTAACTAGTTATTAAAGAGACAAGAGGAGAAAAGCCAAAACTGTGTGAGCTATTATCAATTGGATGAAATAAAAGATTGATTACAACTATCATCATAGTTTATCACTGGAAAAATCTGGAGTAAAAAAATTTAGAATGTCAATGTTTTTAGAGCATATTTAGGCGAACTCAATCAAGTTGAAATTCCACCATATCTTGGATAAGAGCAGATGGCTCATTGATTGTGTATAGTAAAATGTTTCCATGCAATTGATCTAAAATTTGATTTAAAATGGGGAAAGAATACTTACCTCCTCTGGAGTAACAAAATTTATGCTATGTAATAACCTTGACACATTTACAGAATCGTGTTTAATGGGCCCTCCAGAGGTCTGGTGAATACCACAGTTTAGTCTGTTTTCTACATTTTTTAGAAATCTGGAAAGGCTGTAGGAAATATATCTGTCATAAAGTTTTTACATTTAGCTCAACTACTGCTCTCTTGAAGTTTAGCAAAAGGTTCAAGGACTATATGCTCTTTATTAACTGCATTCAAAACTGAATTTAAGAGATTTTAATAGCTATTTGGAATTAGTATTTTAATCCATACTACAAACAATATTAAGATTTTTTAGCATTAAAGAGCCCTACATGGATCCACTTAAAAATGAATGGACTTCATTGTTTAATTCCAAGTATATACACCTATATTTGTATAAATGTATAAATATATACATGTGTATTTTTATACAAACCAAACATATTGCATTTTTACAAGTGCATTTTATTTTTTCCCCATTAGATAAACAATCAGATCCTGTATGGAAGAAGCCACCAAAATGCATCTGCCATTATTAAGACTGCCCCATCAAAAGTCAAGCTGGTTTTCATCAGGTAAGATACGCACACACACGCATACATCTGGTTTTCTAAAATTAATATCTCTTAAAAAATAAAATCTAAGATTTCTTCTGGAGGTGTTATTATTTTCTAAGACTATGTTTTATCTTTGGTTTGTCTAACAAAATCACCATATCCTAAAAATAGATTTTCCTTTTTTAACTGTCACTTTAAGAAACATTTGGATTGTTTCAATTATGAGGCTTTCTTGTTATTTACATTTCATATGATAGAACTGGTAGTTGAGGCTAGTATTTGTATTTTGGTTTTTAAATTTTCTTCCTTTCCTGGAGCTGGTTTTCCTCTCTATAAATATAATAGAGTCTTCTAACTTCCCTTCCTCTTGTCACCATCATGTGGTACATTTGCTGACTCATTAATGTCTTCATCAAAGAATACGCAGGAAAACAGAACCCAGAAACATTTTAGGAGCTTCATATCAAGAGTGCTGGTGTGGGGTGCCTGGGTAGCTCTCAGTTAAGCCTCCAACTCTTGATATTGACTCAGGTCATAATCTCACATTTTATGAGATCGAGTCCTACATCGGGCTCTGTGCTGACAGCATGGAGCCTGCTTGGGGTGTTCTCTCTCTCTCTCTCTCTCTCTCTCTCTCTCTCTGCCCCACCCACACTCATGCTCTCACTGTCTCTCTTTTTGAACTTAAAAAATGTATACATCAAATGCTGGTGAGAAATCCCAAGGGGAGCAGATGTGAACTCTGCTGTCTAGAGTCGTGTGGTGTGTTTGGGGTTCCACATTTTCCCATACCCTGCGTACTACCTGACTGAGTCCTTTTGGCATAAGTAAGTCAGAATTGGGAATTCTCGTTGGTGGTATTTACTATTGCCTCATCCGCAATGGAATGTTTGATTCCTTTTATTGGATCAAAATGACTGATAAATCAGAATTATCACTCAGTGATGCCGCTAACCCTGTATGTTAACTGTCACTCTGTTTCTTTTCCTTCTGGGCCTCAGGTATCCTCTATAAAATGGGAATAATAAAGCACCTACCTCATTCACTGTGACATGTCAAAAATCTGAAATGTTGAACACTTTCCTGCGTAAAGACTGAAAGAGTGTTAAATGGCATTCTATGCCATTGATGATCATTATTCCTCTTCCTACTATTACTAGTTATTTGTCAGTAAGAGCTATGCATTCCTAGGGACCACTGGGATTAAGGGGTAGTTTTGTTCCCAGATATGGACACTAATGTAGGTGATTGAAATATTCCTTCCCATGCCATCACTTCAGCCTCACAGGGTGTTATTGCTGTTTTGCTCCTGAAGAGATCATACACTGGTACCCTTTTCTCCCACTCAGCGGCACTTCTGGGTTTCCAGGTTTTAGTCTTGCTTCTGAAGGGTGAATCCTTTCTCCTTCTCTTCTGTCTTTGTGTGTTACGCCAGCCTTCCTCTGGCTCACTCACCTTGAAGTCTTATGTGAGGTACCAGTCTCCTTTTTGGGTTTCTCTGCCCTTCCTGTTGCCAGAGGTTACAAAATTGGAGTTAGAGGCTGAAAACATGAACAGGCCTGAGGAAAGGTCAGCCGCTCAGAGATGAAGGTGTCCATCGACGGACATCCACGTAGGCTTGACCACTTTGCGGAGAGTCATGCGAGGATGCCACAAGCAGGCACACACAGCCCTCACGGGTGTCTGCACTTAGTGCTCAGCACATGTTGACCAACTACTGCAACTATTATGGTTATTAACATCGCCGTCACCTCTCACCGTCTGTGGGGCTTTTATCACCCATTCTGGGTCATCCCACTTTAAAGAGAGCAAAAAGATAATTGAATAGGATCCAAAGGAAACCATCTAATGCAATTAAGTAGTTGGGAAATAGAATCCTCCTCTTTCAAAAAAGAAAGGTTACATGATTTGAAATTGTTTAGAAGATAGAAGAGAAAGCTGAGGAGAATTTTAATCATAGTAATAAAGCCCCGGTAATTTAGTGTGTGATGATTTCAATTTTGATTGTTCAGAGGAGATCAGAATCAAAGAAATGATTTGTTCAGTGAATTAATGGTGTAAGCATGATGGAGAATGTCACGGAATACTTATTTACTGGAAGGGATTTTAAGCAATTTGGAAGTATCAATGTACATTCAAAACATGCAATCTAATTATGAACCTTTCTTAAATTATAGTGCCTAGCACATTGTCGACATTCGAAAAGGTTTGTTGAATAGGTTTCCTTGCAGCTGCCTCTAAGCAATTCCAGATTACTTATTCTCCAAAGGTAACAATCATAGTAAGTTAGTTTGGCTGATTTTGTGAATTTAAAGATAACAGAAAAAAAGATACATATAGATCAATTTATTATTTTACAAAATAATTTCTTTCTCATACTTAAGTCCCTCTCTTCAGTACTTTCCCAAATAATCTAAGTTGGGGCAAGTGTCTCTATCTTTCTGAATAGAGAGAAAAAAGATGTAGGTGTGATTCTGAATAATCTATTGTCCTATCCACTTTGAGACTGTAAAGGAAAATTAGTTTAAATTGAATCAAGACAGATGTATGCACTGCTGACAACCTTTTGTTTGAGTCAATAGATATGTATTTGATAATTTGTGTGCCAACATTTTATTAATTAATGCTGCCATTTCCATAAGAGAAGGAACTATTCATCTAACAGAGAGGTCTTACCTAAAGTGACGAATTCTTTTCTAAAGCAAGCGTGAATGATAAGTGATAAAAAGAGGAATCCCTGATTCACCTGGTCTGGGCTTGAAACCCAGCTCTAGAATACCCCAAGTATATGAGTTTGGTCAGTTTCCTGATCTGCAGTATGTAGATAATATAGCTGGCTTATAGATTTTTCTAATGTCCTAATATATATAAATTGCCTGGCAATATGGGCTCAGCAATGTTTGTTGCTATGGTGATGAAGATGATGATGGTGGCAGAAAAAGGGGAGGAAGTAAGAAGAAAAAAAGAAGTTAGGGATAAAGGAAGAGGAGGAAAAGATTAACCACTCCTTCATATATATTTTGTATCATTCCAGAATCTGGAATATTTATTTCGAGTGAAGCATATTCACAATTTAAGAATTTTAATTAACATCATAATGATAAAACACTTAGAAGAGATAGCTATATAACTATATATATATATATAGCTATCATTATATAAAACTTTTTTTGGTGGGGGGGGACAATGTGTGCATGAGTGGAAGAGAGGAACGGAGGGAGGGAGGGAGAGAGATTCTTAAGCAGGCTCCATGCTCAACGTGGAGCCCAACATGGGGCTTGTTCCCACAACCCTGGGATCATGTCCTGAGCCAAAATCAAGAGTAGGACACCCAACCAACTAAGCCACCCAGGCACCCCTATATAAAACCATTTCTGATAAAGGTTAGGATAAGAGACAAGGACACAGCCTGCCTAAAACATCTCTTTTAGTCCTGTGTCTGCTGCTGCTTCTCCCCTTATTCTCCCTTTTTTATTTTATTTTTTTAAGTAGCTCGACGCCTAGTGGGACTTGAACTCACGGCCCCGACATCAAGAGCATTAAGAGTTGCATGCTCCACTAACTGAGCCAGGCAGGTACTCCTCCTCCTCCTTTGAAATGATGACCTGATATTCTAACAGGGAGAAGAGTACCATTTAATGAAAGAATGTATAAAGAGAAATCTAATTAATGTGAATTAATCCCCATGTCAATAAAATATAATAGATTTTACTGAGGTGAATAACATCAGTGTCAGAATATAAAACACTTAAAGAAATAAAAAAATATATGTTATTGCTCATCCACTGCATATGTCACCAGTGGGGGTATAATGGTGGACTGGTGTCCTATTTAAATATGGTAACCTGTGCATTTTAGATGCTGCTCAACCTATCCTCTCTCCTTCAGGCTGATTATCTAGTTCATCACTCAATTAGATACATTTTTCTTTTTTTAACATTTATTTATTATTGAGAGACAGAGACAGAGCATGAACATGGGAGGGGCAGAGAGAGGGGGAGGCACAGAATCCGAAGCAGGCTCCAGGCTCTGAGCTGTCAGCACAGAGCCCGACGCGGGGCTCGAACTCACAAACCGCAAGATCATGACCTGAGTGGAAGTCGGACACTTAACTGACTGAGCCACCCAGGCGCCCCACATTTTTCAACCTCTGCCTATAGGTTACCTCCTTTAGACTATTGGTACGAGAACCCTTGTTGTGCCTATTTGGGAACTAAATCTTAAAGCAGTTAAATACTGATTTGCTATTGATTCAGGAAGTTAGCACTTAAAGCACCTCAGCACACCAGGTACAATTATACTTTTAAGCTGCCTAACTTATGCTATATAATGTTACTTTAAAAACTGATGCTTATAAATTGTATTTCTTTATAGGTAGTGCTTCTATTTGGTAATATTGCCTTCCTTAGTTTAAATTATTGATTCTCTGTGCATTTCCATTATAGAGAAATTTTTGGCTTGTATGCCTCAGCAACTTTTTTCCAAATTTATTGACAATTGAGATAAAAATGGGAACTAGCCACAGATTTCAGAGTATGATTAGCAGTAATCACAGAAAGCTGTTAAAATATGCTGCAGGCAACATTTTAATTAACTAGGGCCTTTAGTCTATAGTGATACACATTTGTGTGATCATGTCCTTGTCGTATTCTTTTAACACTTGTATTTATTCATATACTAATTGACCTTTAATTCACAAGAGGCCTGTGAGTCATTAGTGACATTAGCAAGTTGCTGCTGCTATGTATACATGACTTACATAATCACTCTTCCCTCCCTTTTTCCCCCCAAATTAGATTTTGGACAATCTGGTAATCATGTACTTGTGCCTATGACGCACAGGGACTCTGGTATACTAAATTATTCCACAATGGATAGTCCAGATGCATTTTACAATCTCGAATTCTTACTATGTACCATACATTTCAGTTCTGTGGGTTTTCCTATTGGACATTATCCCCTCTACACAAGCACTATAACTTAAGTACAGGAGGAGAGCTATATTAATACAAGAAAGAATGAATTGCTGTATTTGGCAGTGCAGGGATCCGAGGAGATTAATGATCTTGCCTGGAGCTCTTGTCATACCTTCCCCCACTACTGAAAATTAAATGTCATGTATAACAACTCACTCTCCATTACTTAATTACATGTGGAAAATGTGTACTGTTATAAAAACTCCTGGGGCTAGGGGAGGCCAAGTGAAACTGAACCCCATGGAAAGATTTAGTGCTGGCTGTCAAGCCCTACTGACTCAGAGTGGACTCACCGTGGGAGCTACCATACAGTATCGATTGAGCATATGTCTTGTTTTTGTCACTAAAAATATAGGGTGGCCCGTTATCCTCTGGCCATATCCCGAAAAGATGATATTGACTTGAAATTAATGTGAATGTCACAGTCATCTGTGGGAGAAGTCCATCTGAAGAAGTGAATTAAATGCCTGTTTTTAAAATCCTTGCTATGCTCTTTGTATCTAAATAAGAAGGAAAAAAGATCGTGGGAATGAGCATGAATTTAACTTTCATAAAGAACTATTCATGCATTTATTCAACAAGTATTTGCAGGGTACCTACTTGTGCTGGGGCTGCGGAGTCCATGATACAAAGACTACAATCTCTACCCTAAAGGAGGAGGCAGAGAATAAGCAGCATGATACCTCATCCAGTGATAAAGGTACTGGGTACTTTATGTATAGGAAACACAGTTCACCTAAACTTTGGAGCCTTTGGGAGAGTATTACAGAGAAAGATGCTGAAGCTCAGACCTGAAGTATAAGTAAGCAAAGCTATAGTGTGTCCAGAAACCCAAAGGTTTCTGAGATTGGATATTATACCCAATGTACCTGACCATTTACTTCTACGAGAAAAGCAGTCGTTGAAAGTATCATTGGATGAGCTGTGTACATCAGCTGCTTTGAAATCTGTGAGGAAGCATACTTCCAACTCTCATGGACCATTAAAGAATGTAATGCCCCTTTTCAAGTACACAATAAAATATCATCCATGAGATATGTGACAAGATTTGAGGAAGAGGCCTGTCGTTAGCATTGAGTTCTTTCTAGGACTTGCAGGAGGAAGGAAGATAGAGACACTCTTCAGTTTCAAAGCTCTTCTGTGTTTAGTTGGACCATATGGTAGACCCATGTGAGTCTCTCAAGTGCTCTGCAATGCGGACTCTTTCTTAATTTCTTTGATACTTGTTTATTGTACTCTCCATATTAAAGAGTAACTTTAATTATTTATTACTTTTATTTTGTAAGTAGAATTTATAAGCCTTTTAGTTCAAGAACAAGGTGGAATTGGAGTGTTTTGTGTTTTGATCTTTTGTCAAGACATTGGATGTTATGCATCCAAATAAGAAGCATTGTTCCCTTTGACCTACTATGGTAACCTTGGGAAGTTGTACACTTAATTCAGTTACGATTCCATTGGGTGGATTCCAGTTCTGGAATCATCTTGAAAGCCTATGGCATATTCTTTTGAATATCCACAGAAGCCATAAGTTTTCCTTTTTTTTGGAGGTAATTGTAGCTAGTCAATCTGAAGTGACCCAAAATTTTGCCATTTTGGGGCCATTCGTGAATCAGGTGAATTCAGTATATTAGATAAAGTGTCGCTATCAAACTTTCTTGCATGACTTATAAAGTATCTTTGAAAATCATTTTTATTTCAGGGTGCCTGGGTGGCTCAGTCAGTTAAGCATCTGACTTCGGCTCAGGTCATGATCTAACAGCTTGTGAGTTCGAGCCCCGCGTCGGGCTCTGGGCTGACAGCTCAGAGCCTGGAGCCTGATTCGGATTCTGTGTCTCCCTCTCGCTGCCCCTCCCCCACTCATACTTTGTCTCTGTCAAGAATAAACAATAAAACATTTAAAAAAAAAGTGGGAGAGGGGATGGGCTAATTGGGAAAGGGGCATTAAGGAATCTACTCCTGAAATCATTGTTGCACTATATGCTAACTAATTTGAATGTAGATTTCAAAAATAAAATTAAAATACATACATATATATATGTATTATATATATATGTATTATATATATGTATTATATATGTATATGTATACATATTATATATGTATACGTATACATATGTATATGTATTATATATATGTATTATATATATATAAATAAAAAAGAAAAAAATCATTTTTATTTCATTATTTTATTTCAAGAAATTGGTAATTTCTTCTTTTCTTTGCTACTCCCCATCCTTAACATGGTACCAGCTTGGGAAAATTATGACTATATTTGTTTGATTTCGTTTAGCACTCAAACACCTAATTGTGCCTGGTTTTCTAA
Source organism: Felis catus (assembly GCF_018350175.1). Lineage (NCBI taxonomy): Eukaryota > Metazoa > Chordata > Mammalia > Carnivora > Felidae > Felis > Felis catus. The sequence continues at coordinate 50,825,927 of NC_058375.1, forward strand.
TCATGTTTGGGAAGTTTCTCTTTCCTTTTTTTTTTTTTTTTTTTTTTTTTTTTTTTGGCTGGTCAATACTTCTCCTTTCCTTGTAGAATATCTGTTTCCTTAGATGGACTTTCTTTTTGAAACACGCACACTCACACAATACATATACTATGGTGGAACAGTAAAAACAGTACAGCTAGATGCCTCTCTTCCTCTGTGTAAGCTGAAGGGGCCCTGTCTTTCACTTCTGAGATGTGGCCCAGGGTTGGTCATGTGACCTAAACTTAGGCAATATGATACCTTTGCTTAGACTAGGAAGCACTCACATTACGTGAGTGATTTTATATAAATGGTGTTTATTCATGAAACCACAGGGCCTTAATAGGAGGTTCCTGCTATGACATCATTCTGTTTTCCTGCTTCCTTGTCTTCTGGAGGCCTCTTAGTTCCTGTATGTTCCAAATCTAATCATGTAGCCTGCTTGTGTTTTGTGAGATCCCTGTATCCCTTTAATAAATTCCCTTTGCTTTAGTTGGTCCAAATTCATTTCTCGTGCTTGTTGCCAAAGAATCCTAATAAATGAGGAGGGTAATAAAAGTGAGCTATCTGAACAAATCATGAGCAGCCGGAGTGAGATGGTTTCTTCTGCACATTTTCTGGTCACCCACAGGCTTTTACCCTTGGTTCTGACAAATTTTTATCCTTCAGACTTCTTCAGCAAATCACAAGACCTCTGAGCAGGTCTCCACTGCGTATCTCCAGTATGACGTATTTCCATTGCCAAACCATTCACTGGCTCTTGAAATGAGATTGGATTGCCATGATTATCTCAGAGGAATTAGGCAGGATTTATCCTGCGTTTTTACCTGCGGTGGAAGAAGTCACTTTTCCCCAGCACATGGCCTTTTAGTGAGGGCTGGATATCTGAACACCATTAAGGCTTTGCCAGCCAGGATAAAGAGACAAATGGCTGAGGGTATCTACTATGTTATCCTTCAGAAAGAACCTCTCTGAGAAACATATTAGGCTAAATCATCCCATCCATCCAGTTCTAAGCTCTCTACATCAACCCTCCCACCAACCTGCACTGCCAGATATTTTATGAGCTACCTTTTCCTCTGCACAACTGGCAACAGTTATTTAGAACTTGCCTGGGGCCACGTTTGTGAAATGTGGGTCTGGATGCTGAGTTACTCCCAGCAGCCCTCATTACTGACATTGTTTGGAATGCCAAGTAAATAAAGTTCATAATTCTACTGTCATTGGTCATTTATTTCAGATTCAGCATATTGCTATTTGGGAGGTTTCTTACAATTGGAAATTGTAAACTATTCAGTCTGTTCATAGAGTTTGAAACCTCTCTTGGAATCTTTACAGAAAGGAGTTTTGCTCCCACTGAAATATAATGATGTGCTTTGTTTTATATGTTACTTCTGGTTCATTTATATTGAGCTTTCCTAGCCAAATGTTAATTCAGTGTCGTGTCCCAATTAATAAAGCAAATGTAGAGTTTATTTTTCCTGTCCTCAAGTGTCTCCCATCACTATATTTAGTACAACCAGAAAATAACATTTAGGCCTGTTTAGCTGTGTTCCTGTATCACTCATTTATTCAACTCTGTGTGTGTATTTAAACACTGGGTTAGGCACTAGATGGCAGTTGTAATCATTTTAGAATAGATTTTAAAAAATGAAATCTGCCTACTCAGCTATCCTGGCTGAATTCAGGTACAAAACTTCTGTTTTTCATATAGTGTTGTTTTGTTGGTATAAAATAAGATCCTACGGGTTTAGTGAAAGTGAATTTCCAAGTGGCAGAACCACAGCAGTCTGGAGACGATGATTTTGTTTTTAATGTTTTTTTATTTATTTTTGAGAGACAGAGGGAGACAGAACACAAACAGGGGAGGGACAGAGAGAGAGGGAGACACAGAATCCGAAGCAGGCTCCAGGTTCTGAGCCGTCAGTCAGCACAAAGCCTGACGTGGGGCTTGAATTCACGAACCGTGAGATCATGACCTGACCTGAAGTCGGACGCTCAACCGACTGAGCCACCCAGGCACCCCGACAATAATGATTTTTAAGTGACATTCTAAGTAATTCAAATATAGTCTCTGCACACTTTGTTGTTCTTGTGTCTTGCTTGTTTTTTTTTTATTTTTTTTTTAAATTTTTTTTTTCAACGTTTATTTATTTTTGGGACAGAGAGAGACAGAGCATGAACGGGGGAGGGGCAAAGAGAGAGGGAGACACAGAATCGGAAACAGGCTCCAAGCTCCGAGCCATCAGCCCAGAGCCTGATGCGGGGCTCGAACTCACAGACCGCGAGATCGTGACCTGGCTGAAGTCAGACGCTTAACTGACTGCGCCACCCAGGCGCCCCTGCTTAATTGTTTTAAATTGTGGTAAAATATGTATGACATAAAGTCCACCATCTTAACCATTTTTAAGCGTACAGTTCGATGGCAATGAGTACGTTACACTGCTGTGCAGCTGTCACCACGACCTATCTGCAGAACTCTTTATATCTTGTAAAACTAAAAATCTCTACCTGGTAAAAAGTAACTCCCCATTCTCCCTCCCCTACCCTGCAGCCTCTGGCAACTACCATTCTACTTTCTGCTTCTGTATTTAAGGATACTCGGTAGGGGTGCCTAGTGGTGGCCCAGTCAGTTAAGCATCCGACTTTGGCTCAGGTCATGATCTCACAGTTGATGAATTAGAGCCCTGCATTGGGCTCTGTGCTGACAGCTCAGAGCCTGGAACTTGTTTTGGGCTCTGTGTCTCCCTCTCTTTCTGCCCCTATCCCCCCACCTTGTGTGCACGTGCTCTCTCTCAAAAATAAATAAACATTAAAAAAATTTTAAAAAATAAAGAATAAACTACAAGGGCCCAAAATAGGCACAAAAAAAAAAAAAAAGTACAAGGCAGCATGTTCCATCTCAACATGTATTTCCATGATTACCAAGTACTTGGTTCAAGTACCGGCTCAACTTTAAAGAAGGAAAGTACAAGCCAGAGGATTTAGGAACAGTTCTAATTATGGTCACGGAAGAATATTGAGGGAATTACACTCTGCTGTATTTTTTATCATGCTACATGCACTATCAAACACGATGAGTATTTTAAAGCATTTTATAGTCATTATATCTGTACAAAGACTAGGTAATGAAGACATGACGCTCAGAACTTAAGTACAAAAAGTTGATAGAGTGAGCAAACTCAGAAACTTTCATACTTCTTGCCCTAAGGAAAATTATGAAATAGCTTTAAGAGTAAATTGTGACCTAGTAGAACTTTTCCCTAAGGTGAGTCTAGGACTATTGGCTTGGGTATGTAAGAGAAGACATATGTGGCTCTGGGGCAGGTTGTTAAAATGGGAAACACTGTAGTGTAGTAGCTAAAAGAGTGGGTTTTGAGGCCAGACTGCCAGGTTTCAACCTTGGCCGTACTATTCATTTGCTTTGTGAGTTTGGTCAGGTTGCTTACCCTCTGTGTTAAATGAAGAAAATCATTGTAATTACCACATAGGGCTGTTAATGCAAGTTAAATGAGTTAATCCATGAAAGACATTTAGAACAGTGATATATGGGTATGTTTCTGGTGACCATATTTTCCAAATCAAAGAATTGTGCCGTGTACTAGTTTTCTCTTGCTGTGTAACAAATTACCGCCAATTTAATAGCTTAAAACAACACCTATTTATTAGCTCACAGTTCTGTAGATCAGATGTCTGGCACAGCATGGCTGTGTATCACAAGGCAGAAACCAAAGTGTTGTCCGTTCTAAGTTCTTGTCTGAAATCTTGGAAAAAATTCAACTTCCAAGTTCATCCTAGTTGATGTCTTGTATGCCCTTGCTGGTTCTCAAATGAGGACTACTCTCAGCTCCTAGAGACCATTCATATTCTTTACCACATGGCCTCCCCCATCCTCAAACCGGCAATGGCATTTCTTTTTTTTTTTTTTTTTTTTTTTTTTTTTTTTTTTTTTTTTTAGGTTTTATTTATTTATTTTGGGAGAGACAAAGATAGCACGAGTGGGAAAGTGACAGAGAGAGAGAGAGAGAGACAGAGAGACAGAGAAGGCTCCACATTCTTAGCATGGAGCCAGATGCAGGGCTCGACCCCATGAAACTGAGACCATGACCTGAGCCAAAACCAAGAGTCCAATGCTTAACTTAACCTACTGAGCCACCCAGGCATCCTCCAGCAATGATATTTCTAATCTCTGACTTCCTGTCTCTGACCTCCAAGCATTCTTTAGGATTCCTGTGAAATAACTACTAATTTAGGAGATCAGGGCATTGGAGCTCTGGGGAGTGACATCTCCAGATTTAAAGGGCCGGTATGATTGGGTCAGGCTCCACTTGATCATCTTTCTTTGTATTCTAGTCAGCTGTGCTGTTTAATATTACTTAATCATGGAAGTGAAATTGATCCTATGCAGTATGTAAACCAGGCGGCAACAATCTTGGGAACCTTTTTAGAATTCTAACTAACACAACTGCCAATGAGTGTAGTTTTGTAACAAAATAGAATTGAAATCAGGATCTAGAATGTATATTTGTGATAAATACAAGTATATTCTACAAGAAACTGAACTGGGTGTGTTCCTAGAAACTGTTTGGAGAAGAACTAAATTGACAGTCCCTGTATAGTTAATTCCATTATTGTAATTGTCCATTTACTTATATAGCTATATTCCTTACTAATGGCTAATACCATCAAAGGCAGAAATGATGTTTTCTTCATCTTTGTACCCCTAGTATAAATATTTGTTAAATAAACTAAATGTATTCAAAACAAAATCAGAGCTATATTATTGAGTTTACTCTAATTAGTAAATGCTAGCCAGCTTAAATTAAATGAGAATGCAGGGGGCGCCTGGGTGGCTCTGATGGTTAAGCATCAGACTCCTGGCTTCAGCTCAGTGCATGATTTCATGATTCATGAGATTGAAGCCCGCATCAAGCTCTATGCTGAGAACACAGAGGCTGCTTGGGATTCTCTCTCTCCCTCTCTCTCTCTGCCCCTTCCTATCCCTCTCCCCTACCCCGCCCCTCTCTCTCAAAATAAACATTTAAAAAAAATAAAGGAGAATGCATTGTAAGAATACAAGGATGTCTCAGGGGCTCTTAAGAAGGGGCTTTACATCTAAGACTGAAGAAATCAGGATGACTCCAGAGATGTCAGAAGTGATTTCTCAACCCCCCTCTTTAGCCTTGAGCACTTCATTTGTTATTATCTAGCTACTGCATTCCTGATCTCTGTGTCTGTCCTAAATTTTGAGTCCCTGGGAAAGAATCTGATTTGCCCAAACTGAGACAGGTGTTTTCTCCCTCCATCCACTAAGGTTGAGGCAGGCTGTCATTGTTACACAACGTAGACATTGCTACTCTGGCCTATTCAGGGAATTACTGTGAGCTAGGCAGACACCCCAAGAAATGTCCCTTAATGTGGCAAGTACTGATAGCTGCCTGGCTAGAGGCAGTACACTATCATTAACTCATTGAAGCAGCTTGAAAAACACAGGGCATAGTTTTGATAGTTCTGTTTCCATGTCTTTTTCCTGCCTTGTTAAGATCACCTTTATTCAACAGACGTTTATAATACCCCTACTCTGTCAGGTACCCTCCTACAAGCTGGAGGGATGTAAAAAGATAAGATCCCATCCCTGGGCTTCAAGGGGGAGAGAGGACAGCACAGGTAATTTTAATAGAGCATGAAAAATACAGTGATACAGACATACACATACAGGGTTCTGTACTCTGGAAAAGTATTCTCACTCTTACCCATGGTAGCACTCCATTATCTCTCTCAACAGCTGTTGACGATAATTATGAAAATACCAATAAGCAATTACAATTTCTGATTGTGTCCTGTATGGGGCGCCTGGGCCTAAGAAACTTACATTAATTATATTGGAAAGGAAAGGTAAATTATAAAGCAAATAGGTTTTATTCCTTGTGAGAATCACAGGAGAGGAAGGGCCGAAGGGTCCCCAGAAGTCATTCAAGCTGACTGCTTGTTTGAAGTGTGAATGCCTTCTGTCCTTTGGCTTCCCTCTTCCTACTCATTTCTCTTGAAAATTGTCAGGTCTTTGCTTACTTGACGTGGAGGTGTGTGAACACTCCCTGGTAAGTGGATTATAAAGGATTATGAACTATAACTTTTTAAAGCACTTTTTTCTCTCCATTGAGAGTAATTGTAGTGTTCTATTTTGTGAAGTTTAAAAAAATTAATGTAGAATTTAAAGGCCATTAAAGTCATACTCATTTGGAGAAAATCATTAAATTATGAAGGGATAACTTGGCTGATTTGAAGTAACTTGGTCCAGGTAATCATGACTTCTCAATAAGAATTTATGTGCAGCCATATTTTTAATGCCGGTAACCTTTGAAAGAAGTATGAAAAGCCATCTGCTTAATTACTGCCAAATGTACTCTGCCCCGTGAGTTCTGAGTCTGGAGCAGACGTGTCCTGTTGGCTTTCAGCTCTAAGCTATTGTGTTATTGTGTTATTGTGTTATTGTGTTATAAGTTATTGTGTTATTCAGTGGAGGAAAATGAATGTGAAAGGGAATTACCACTTTGAAATGCTGTTACTTATCCAGAGGTAACTGATTGCTTCTTCTGTGTATGAGCAAACTGCTGAGGAATGGATTGTACTCCCTGAAAAACAATAACCATCTCTTAATAGTGCATGCTCAAGGCATCTGTGATGCGGTCAGAAAAACTAGATACATTCTTCATATGCTGTGTCACTTTATGGTTCTAGTTTTTCTCCCTCTTGCTTTGGTTTGACTCATATGCTAGATAATCCAAGAACCTTAGAAGGTTAGAATAAGGAATGGTACCTAGACTTCATCTCTTTATTTATATATACTCTGCCTATTTCCACATAAAATTTACATCAGCCTAGACTTCTTGCAGTTCAGTTCACTTAACAACTCTGTTAAGTACAGACTGTTTGCCAGGCACTGTTTGCCCTAATTAATGTAAGAGAGAGTAGGAAGGACATGGTTCCTGTCCTCGGAGTGCTTACCATCTAGAAGCACATGTTTATGCAGATCAGTTAGGTAAATTATGAAAGACAATAACTACAATTATTGTATAGGGTGCCATATGCATATAGTGGAGGTCCTAGAAGGCTTATTTGAGGAAATGATGTTTATGGTCAGCTAGGAAAAAGAAGTAAGAATATAAATCAGACGAAGGATTTGGGCAATGGCTGAGCAGAGCGGAAGAGAATAGGGCTAGCTAGTACCCTGAGGTGGATGGAGCTTGGCTCAGCTGAGAAATGGGAAGAAAGCTCATATAACTAGACTAGAGCCAAGGGAACCAGGAGAAGAGAGAACAAGCCAGAGATGGGGGCTGAGACAGATTGCTCAAGGCCTTACAGCCTCCCTAACAATTGTGGACTTGATCCTAAGTATAATAAGCCATAGGGGTATTTTAAGCAGGGGATAGAAATATAACCAGATTTATGTATTAGAACCATAATAACGCTGCTGGGTGAAGAATACACTGGAGAAATAGGTTGCTCTTACTGTTAACTCTGATAAGAAATGATAATAGTGGAAAGACTCAAGATACATTTTGAAGGTAGAATTAACAAGGCTTCTTGATTGGATATACAGCTGAGGGGTTAGAGGTTTCAAGAATGACTCCCCAGTTCCTGGTTGAACAGTGGGGCAGACTTTGTTGATATTTACTCAAGTGAGGAGGATTGATCATGGAACCCTCTGGCGACTAGTGGGATAAAGAGATCTATTTTATTTGAGATGTTTATAAGACATCCGGTGGAAATATAAAGTAGGAGTTAGATATGCAGATATTAAGCTCAGAAAAAGACCTGGGCTAACCATATGAATTTGGAAGACATCAATGTAGAGATAGTCTTTTAACATAAGGGAATAATTCACTTAATTGAGGTTATTGAACTCACACTGGAGGAGAAGGATGGGTGGATTAGAAATTTAATAAAGACAATTCAGGTAAATGCAGTGATATGATTAAAGCACCAAAGCAGGAATGGCATGGACCAATGTATTTTTCCTATTGGTGAGAAGTAAAAAATACATTGGGTTTGGATTTTGAATGCCATACCAAGTCAGGTAGTGGCTATCCTGGATATACTGGTCATATGGAGAGAGATCCGTGAGCAGTCTTAGAGCTTTACGTACCAGGAAGAAGCGTTTTTGTGATCTTCCTTGGTTTATGTTGTGAAACCTAAAGTCAAACTTCACATAAATCTTGAGATAATTATTACTGGTTATGCATCATGAATGAATAGTAAAGGTTAAATCTCCCACGAAATCACCACCTATCATATGCTGGTAATGTCATGGAAATGGGCCCAAATAATCAGAACTGGTATTCTAGGAGTTGTTCTGTACCTGTGACCCTGGTGATGAAGTTTTAGCTCCCACCTTCTCTGCTCCCATTAGGATGAGGAGGAGGGGGATTGACCCACATTTGTCTGGATCTCTGCTCTCCCCATCCATCACTCCTCCTCACAGTGCCCACCCATGCAGGGCCTGTCATACACATCCCATCGACCTTCATTTGGCATAACAAAGTTAGAAGCCAAGTGAGGGAGCCAGGAACCTTTCCAGTTCAAAGAACAAAATGGTCTGGATATTAATGGGCCTAGAGGTTACACACGGCCATTCAAAAAACTTACACTCAACAGTGCTGAAAGAGTTGATGTCTTTCCAAAATGATCCTGACTTAGTAAGCAGGATCTAGCTAACCCCTAACATCATCATTTTCTGTCACTAATAATCACATCTTACTGTCCCTGGGGTAATACATCCCTTTTTGTGCTTAATAGGTTTGCATGCTTAAAACCAGTATACATCTGTACATATTTTTTATTCTAAGGTGCTGTGTATGCATTTTCAACAGAGGAAATGGTTGTATCTTGAGCCAGAAACTTAGCGTTTGGTGTGTGCTGATTCTGCCTATTTTCACATCCACAGAAATGAAGATGCAGTCAATCAGATGGCCGTTGCTCCGTTTCCATTACCCTCAAGTTACCCATCTTCTGTTGAGGTAAAATGGCTCCTAATGAGCTTGCCGTGACTTAGATGGATCTGTCATGATTATTTTTTCCAATTCTAGCATTTTTGATTGTCAGTACCTGGTATTCAAAATTCATGGAATGTGCGAGATAGGAAAGTTCCCTAATTAGAAAGTATTTGAGGTATGATTATAAAGTAATATCAAAGACATTAGAACTTAACATGTAAGTATTGCTTTCCTCAAAGTTCCTTCAAGTTTCTTCCAGATCTATAATTTGTCCTAACAGAGCATTTCAAAATTTATTGGAAAAATGATTTTTTTTGAGTTTATATTTAAATTCCAGCTAGTTAGGGGCGCCTGGGTGGCTCAGTCGGTTAAGCGTCCGACTTCGGCTCAGGTCATGATCTCACGGTCCGTGAGTTCGAGCCCCGCGTCGGGCTCTGGGCTGATGGCTCAGAGCCTGGAGCCTGCTTCCGATTCTGTGTCTCCCTCTGTCTGCCCTTCCCCCGTTCATGCTCTCTCTCTGTCTCAAAAATAAATAAACGTTAAAAAAAAATTTTTTTTAATAAATTCCAGCTAGTTAACCTACAGTGTAGTGTTAGTGTCACGTGTACAAGTTAGTGATTCAACACTTCTGTACCACACCAGCCACTCATCACAACAAGTGCCCTCCTTAATCCCCATCACCTGTCCTCCATCCTCACACCCCCTCCCCTCTGGTAGCTGTCAGTACCTCTTTCTTTATGTTTTTGAAATACTTTAATACCTATGATCAGAAGTATCTTTAAATAACTAATCTGTTAATGGAGAAATTACTAGTACAAGATTGCCATCACATTGATCTGCTGATCTGCTTCTAGAAGTAGACAGATAGATGTACATTAGATAGCTAACTAGCTATATAATCAAGTGTCTCCTCAGCTGAGGGAATATTACATTCTCTGTATATTTTTTTTTATTTTTTAATTCCAAAAAGAAAAAAAAATACGTATTGTAACTAGTCAAACCATACAGAGTTACTAGAAGAAAAAGTTAATTTTCCTTTCCCTACCTCCCCAAGGAAGTTAATATTTACTGTTTAGTATCTTTCCATATTTTCTCCTTTTCTTCTACTGCAAAAATAAACAGCTATATGTGAGTGGTGTCTCTTGTAGTTAAAACCTGATTGTACAGTACACATTCTTTTCATTCAGCCAGCATTCGAGGAGTGCATATTATGCATCAAATGGTCGTGGGTGTTAGAGACATAGGTGTGAATAAAACAGAAGGCTCCTTGCTGTGGTTCAGCTTACGTTCTAATAAGGAAATTAATGAATAAATACACCAAGAGAATTATCAACAGTGGTCTGTGACTTGGAGAGAATTAAAATAAAGCAAGTAGCTTGTGATCCAAAGTAACACTTTGGTTAGTGTCAGGGTAGTCCTCTTGGACAGGGGAAATGTAAATGAGGTCAAAATGATAAGAAGGAGCCAAACACAAAGATAAAGGGGGAGAGCTTTCTTTGCAGAGGGAACAGAAATAACTCTCAAGTGAGAATGAGCTGGAGCATTTGAGGGATATGGCTGGAGGCATATTGGGAGCCTGGAGACTGGTATGGGGCAAGAGCTTTGTGAGTCAGAGTGAGAACTTTGGGTTTTATCCTCTGTGCGCTGGAAGCCACTGCAGGGTTTGTGATGGGGGAATGAAACGACTTGATGTACAGTCCATGGGGTAGAGAATGGACTACGGGAAAGTAAAAGTAATATGCCAAAAGACATCAGACACCGTGAGGCCTGATTGCAGTTAGATGCAGATGGTGGCTTGGTATTGGAGGCAAAGAAAAGTGAGTGGATTTTTGGAGTTTTAGATGGTGAATCAGACTTGATTGATTAAATGTGGAAGCTGAGGAGAACCAGAGACTCATGCACAAACCTAGATTTTTGGCTTGAGCAAGAAGGTGGGTGGTGGTGCCTTTTATTAGTCTCTTGAAGAATAGCTGCTCTTCAGCAGAGAAGTGGAAATTAAGAGGTTGATTTTAGATAGGTTACATCTGAAATGCATAGTATACATGCTTCTGGTATAGATTCTATTCATTAAAAAATTATTTTTTTGCTCAATATCATGGCCGTATTTTGGTATACTCTATTATTTCCAACTGACAGATGTCCAGATGATTTTCCAAGGGTTGGCCAGTAAAAGGATACCAAAATAAACATTGTGAGTGTGTATGTGTGAGAGAGAGAATTATTAGGTAACGATGCCTTTATTTCTATAGCATAGATTTCCCCCAGTGTACATTTGCTGAGTCATAAGCTGTATAATATGTTCAAAATCTTTACTTATATTGACCAATTTCTATCATAAAAGATTGTATTGATAGGTATTGACTCTCTACCAATTGCCATGTAGCCAAAGCTTGCCAGCAATGGGGATTTTCACTCTTAGACCTAAGGCAGTTAGCATGTTGGTAGAAAGGAAGGACCCCAGAGCCATACTCTTCAGTTCAAATCCTAGTGTAACTATTCTAGACACCTGGCCTTGGATAGTTAGAGCACCTCTTCTGTCCTCCCTTTATTTCTGTGTAGGGAGGTAACAATAGTTTCGCCTCATAGGATTGTTAGGATTAAATAAGACATATATATCTTGTGCCTGACACACAATAGCTACTCAATAAATGCTAGTACTTAATTCCTAATATTTTCATCTTTACAGAACGCCATATAAATCTTTTGGAGGGAGTGGGGGGAATAAGGGGAATCATATTTTAGAATAATTTTTTTTCTATGGTATTGTTAGTTATGAATGTTCCCATCAAAATATCCCCTTGAGGGCACCTGGTGAGTGGCTCAGTCAGTTAAGCATCTGATTCCTGATTTCGGCTCAGGTCATCTCACAGTTGGTGAGATCAAGCCCTGCATGGGACACAGAGCCCACTTGGGATTTTCTCTCTCCCTCTCTCTCTCTGCCCCCTTCCCTGCTCGTGTTCTCTCCCTCTCTCTTTCTTTTTCTTATTCTCTCTCTCTCTCTCCCTCCCTCCCTCCCTCCCAAAATAAATAAATAAACTTTTAAAAAATCACTTTGGAACTGAATTTTAAGGGGATGATTGAATCTTGAGTCTACTGTGTCAAACACTGTCTTAACGGCCTTCAAAATGTGATCTCCTATCCCACTTACATCCAGTCCTCTGAGAGACAGCATTATTATTTCTACATTACAGAAGAAGAGGGTGGGGTCTGGAGAGGCTAAATACTATATCCAAATGCCCAGAGGGAGGTATGCTATTCAACATCAGCTTCCTCATCTGTACCTGGAGGTATTACTACCAAACATTCATAGACTTGTAAAGAGCTAAGGAAGTTATATATATATATATATATATATATATATATATATATATATATATATATATATAAAAATACACATCCCCACACACACACAGCATTTAGTACAGCTCATGGTGCAGAGTAAATGCTCAATTAATGTAAACTGTTTATTCAAATATTTTAAGTATATTTAACTCAATTTTTAAGTATATTATACAAATTAGCTATGCTTTTCATTTTCTTAACTGTGCTAACCACAGAAATGGCTCTAATCATTTAGTCACCAGTAAAAAATACATTTTATTATATTATAATTGAATATATGAATTGAATTATAAAGAGGGGTTTTTTTTTAGTTTTTCTGTAGACTGTTGGCCTCCAAAAACTGCCACCAAATGGTGAGTGATAGCCCTGTTCCGGGTGGCCAGTAAAGTCTAGAGGTGTCTCTGCTCTCCTGCCTGCTTCCTTACCCCTTCCCTCTCGATTTTGTGACCCTGTCACTATGCATTTTCCCCTCCTCAGCTGTTTTTAGTAAGTACTCAAGCATGACTCATGTGACATATCGCTGAAAGCACTCGCTCATTTAAATCATCACCAAACAGGGGCGCCTGGGTGGCTCAGTCGGTTAAGCGTCCGACTTCGGCTCAGGTCACAATCTCATGGTCCGTGAGTTCGAGCCCCGCGTCGGGCTCTGTGCTGACAGCTCAGAGCCTGGAGCCTGTTTCAGATTCTGTATCTCCCTCTCTCTCTGCCCCTCCCCTGTTCATGCTCTGTCTCTCTCTGTCTCAAAAATAAATAAACGTTAAAAAAATTTTTTTAAATCATCACCAAACAGATGAAATATAACCTTATCATTAGTAAGTTGGATCTGATAACAGTTAGCATAGTGAACAGCACTATTATTATACACTAATGGGATCTTATATTCATTCCTTTAGTGAGCAAATATTTATTCAGCCCTTATTGTGTGTCAGATACTGTTTTAGACACCAAGGATATAGCAGAGAACAAAATCCCTTCATGCAGTTGTGTGCCGGCATAGTGAACAAGAGTGCTAAAAGAACACTGGACAAGAAGTCTGAAGATGTGGGTTCTTGTGGATTCTTTGACAAGATGGCCTTGTTAAAGTAGTTTCTCAGAGTCTTGTTTTTTCTGTAAAAGCCACACTCATAACCTTCCTCATCTGTGTCAGCAGGTAGTTATGAGAATCAAGCACTAAATGTAGGTAAAACTACTTGATAATCCATGCAGCTCTATACATATATATAAGGGACTATTAGCATTTCTGCTGCTATACTCTTGGTAATTGTAATACCGGGGCAGCTGTATGGTACAGTGATTAAGAACATAAGCTTGGAATTCAGACACATCCGAGTCCTAATCTTTGTTCTGTCATTTACTAGCAGAGTGAACTTGAGCCAGTTAAACACTATAAACTTCCATTTCCTCACATTTAAAGGGGGGATTGATAATAATAATTAATTCTATGGATTTGTTGGAAGAATTGAATGTTTATAAAATACTTAGCATTATTCTTGGCAAACAGTAAGAACTCATTACAGTTGTGATTCTACTTCTATTGTTACAGCCCTAAAGCAAAAGTCCCAGCTTCGAGCATCTTCCATTTTCAACAGGTGCATACAACACAGGGTTTATTTTCTTACTATATTACTATATTTGTCCTCTTGGTCAGAATTCTTTTATAACTCTTGCCTAGCAGATCTGTTTCAGAGTCTTGTTTCAAAGTTGGAATTAAGGCTTTGTATTTACCTCCCCAACTTCTGCTAATGAGCCTTCCTTTCTCATTAATGCATAGTAAAGCACTAGACCCTCTCCATGTGTCTGTTCATGCCACCCACCCACCCCCCACACACACATATCTTGGTCTCTCCAACACTTAGGTCTTTATTCCTATTGTTTCTTCCATCTGGGTTGACTCTCCACTTCCTCCTTATTAATTCACAACCAATAATTTCTTGAAGGATTGCTTTTTGAAAGACTCCTCCAGGGGCACCTGGGTGGCTCAGTTGGTTAAGTGTCTGACTCTTGATTTCAGTTCAGGTCTTGATCTCAGGGTTGTGAGTTCAAGTCCCATGTTGGGATTCTGTGCTAGGCATGAAGCCTACTTAAAACACACACACACACACACACACACACACACACACACACACACACACACACACAGAAAACAACTTCAAGTTTTCTATTATTCAAAATGAATAAAATAATGCATAGCACCTGGAATATAATAAGTGTTGAAATGTGAGATATTATGACTAACTTCATCTCACATCATTCCCTTCAGTAATCTTAACTCCCTTCATAGTTAAGTAATATTCATAGTTCATTTAAAAAGTAAAAATTGTCCTTTATGTGATGTCACCTGGGCCTTATAGAAAAGAGAGACCCATTTCTAAATGAGTTTCTCAATGAGGATTTTTTCTCAACTAGGATTTTATTGCTTATAGTTCTCTCACCAGCTCAACATTTTAAGAATGTAGGACTATATGCACCACACTAAATTATAAACTTCTGGCAGACTGGCCTACTATCTTCTTGACCACTTTATTCTCAGATCCTAGCATATGGCACTTGCTTAATATTTGTTGAGTAATTTGGGGCACCTGGGTGACTCAGTCGGTTGAGTGTCTGACTTTGGCTCAGGTCATGATCTCGCGGTCCGTGAGTTCGAACCCCACATCCAGCTCTGTGCTGACAGCTTAGAGCCTGGAGCCTGCTTCAGATTCTGTGTCTCCCTCTCTGTCTCTCTGCACCTCCCCTGCTCATGCTCTGTCTCTCAAAAGTAAATAAACATTAAAAAAAAAATTTTTAGTATTTGTTGAATAAGTGAATGGGGTGATTAAGGCTTTTTTTTTTTTAATGTTTAGAGTGTGAGTGGAGGAAGGGCAGAGAAAGAGAGAGACACAGAATCTGAAGCAGGCTCCAGACTCTGAGCTGTCAGCACAGAGCCCAGTACGGAGCCCGAACTCCCCAACTGTGAGATAATGAACTGAGCCGAAGTTGGACGCTTAACAGACTGAGCCACCCAGGCACCTGGGGTGAACCATATTTAGGCTTTTCTACTGTATCCTTGATGCTTCATTTCAGTGTTGGATACTTCTTATTGATTTAATTTATTCTGCTACTACTTATCGTATATCCACTTTGTAGATCATGCACAAAGTGTCTTAACCTCAAAGAACTTCTAGTCTTATAAGGAAAATAACACATGTATATTACTAAAACAAGGTGTCCTAAAAGATAAAGCTTTAAGACGAGTTCAGAGAAGATGAATATTATTTCCTGGTAAGCTATTTCTGATGAGTAGATTGGATTTTAAAATATGAATATGGTTAGATAAGAATGTGGAAATAGTATAAACAAAAACACGGAAATAAGAAAAATAAGGGTTTGGAATGGGGAGAAGAGTAATGGTATGTGAAAGGGAGTAATAGAAGATGGGGTTTGAAAAGTAAATCGAGATCAAATGAGAGGCTTGAATTTAAATCTCAGAAGGTTTGGGGGCACCTGGGTTGCTCAGTGGGTTAAGCGTCCAACTTCAGCTCAGGTCATGATCCCGCAGTTCGTGCGTTCAAGCCCTGTGTCAGGCTCTGTGCTGACAGCTCAGAGCCTGGAGACTGCTTTGAGTTCTGTGTCTCCCTCTCTCTGCCCCTCCCCCCACTTGCACTCTGTCTCTCCCCACCCCCTCTCAAAAAAATAAATAAATAAACTTAAAAAAAATAAATCTCAGAAGGTTCGATTTTCATGTATTAGGTACTCAGAGCTGTTGAAGGCATTTTGAACAGTGAAATAGTTCGATCAGGGCTCTACTTCAGGTAGGTTAGTCTAATAGCATGTCAAGGATATCTCAGAGAGGGAAACCCAATTAGGAAGTCACTGTTGTGGTCTTGGAAGAGGTGCTCAAGGCTCAAGTATACTTGGGTTGTAAGATATTACAGTCCTCAACAAGGCAGGCTGAATCTTTTAGAATATCTTTATAGAAGCAAGAGCTTTAATTTTTTTCTTTCTCAGAAGTTGTGCTTTTTTGAATACTAAGTGAGATGAGGCAGGCCTCATAAAGAATGGACAGGTTGATTACCCAGGGAGTGCTATTAGCATAATTCCTATTTTATCTTTAATTGTGGACTACCTTACTGGAATTCAGAGTAGCCTAGGAAATATGCTTACGATGGGGGTAGAAGAAAGAAATTCAATTTGTCACATCTAGTCAACATGACTTTGCAGAAAGAAATATTTGTGAATTTAGGCTGGCAATGAGACAAATAAATCATCCTGTGGTTTTTTTGGAAGAGAGCATTGAGTTTGGGAAATGTGGGCATGATAAAATTTAAACCAATATAAGCTTTATTTTTAAAAAACTTTCAATTGTTTAAAGGAGGTATAGTTGCTGTTTTGTTTTTTTAATTTGCTTAGTAAAATCTTAAAAGGGAGCACCTACATGACTCAGTTAAACATCCAGCTTCAGCTCAGGTTATGATCTCATGGTTCATGAGTTCAAGCCCCACGTCGGGCTTTGCGCTGACAGTTCAGAGTCTGAAGCCTGCTTCAGATTCTATGTCTCCCTCTTTTCTGCCTACCCCTGCTCACATTCTGCTTCTCTCTCAAAAAAAAAAAAAAACATTAAAAAAAAAATAATAATAATGAAAATAGCTTTATTTTTATATATTAATAAACTGTTTTGTCATGGTAAATGAAGAAGTAAGGGAACAACACTATGGAGCATTTAATGAATCAGAAGTGTGGTTTTGGGGCGTCTGGATGGCTCAGTCGGTTAGGCATCCGACTTCCACTCAGGTCATGATCTCACAGTCCGTGAGTTCAAGCCCCACGTAGGGCTCTGCACTGACAGCTCAGAGCCTGGAGCTTGCTTCAGATTCTGTCTCCCTTTGTCTCTGCCCCTCCCCAACTCGCTGTCTCTCCGTCTCTCTCTTTCTCTCAAAAATAAGATAAAAACATTAAAATTTTTTTAAAATCAGAAGTGTGGTTTTTCTGACAAATATATGACTTTACTCATGTGGAATTTAAGATATAAAACAAATGAACATAAGGAAAGGGAAGCAAAAATAATATAAAAACAGGGAAGGGGACAAACAAAAGGGATTCTTAAATATAGAGAATAAACTGAGGGTTGCTGGAAGGGCTAAATGGGCAAGGGACATTAAGGAAGACGCTTATTGGGATGAGCGCTGGGTGTTATACATAGGGGATGAATTACTGGAGTCTATTCCTGAAATCATTACTGCACTAAATGCTAACTAACTTGGATGTAAATTTAAAAATAAATAAATAAATACATTTAATTTAAAAAATTTTTAACTAAAAAATTAAATTGGAAATTAAATTGGAATTAAATTTCCAATTAAATTAAATTGGAAAAAGTGCAGTTTTTCCAATCTACAGTAACATCCTTAACTAATTTATTGATAACCTCTCATATAAAAACATAAATTCCTTCTCTCATAATGTCATTATCTGGTTGGGGAAAACTATAGTGGTGGGTATGAAAAAAATTAAGTAGTATAAAAATAAAAACTATCACCACTTTATGTAGATTTTGGAGGACCCCAGGGAAGGAGTTTAGGGAGTTTAGAACTTCCTGAAGGTTTGGAAGGAACGTCTGAGAATTGAACAGCATTTCTCATCAGCCTATTTATTTATTTAGGTAAAATCTGTGGCAAACATACAATCATGAGCCTTACTTTTTCTTTTCATTCATCTTTTTTAAAAAATTGTTTTTGAGAGAGAGATATGGAGCACAAGTGGGGGAGGGGCAGAGAGAGAAGGAGACACAGAATCCAAAGCAGGCTCCAGGCTCTGAGCTGTCAGCACAGAGCCCAACGCGGGGCTTGAACCCACAAACCGTGAGATCATGACCTGAGCCAAAGTTGGACACTCAACCGACTGGGCCACCCAGGCGCCCCTCTTTTCATTCATCTTTAAAACATAATTCACCACAGAATCTACTACCTGTGATCTTCACGGGAAAAGGTCATTCTCTTTGAGCAGCCTTGGCCGCCCAGACAACTTTGGACAGGTGGTTTGAGGATCAGCAAGAAAGGAAGGAAGGGAACACCCGTTATCCAAATTAGCTGAATCATCTTGGGTGTCACTGGGCCACCATCCACCAGCCAGATGGTCTTCAAACCACCGTGATACAATTGGACTTTGGAAGTCATGCTTGCTGACCTATTTTCCTCTTCCCATCTCTGACTGATTCCTCATTTCTAAGCTCCTAGTCAGCAGGGTATTTTAAAGGTTGCCTAACACATGTGAACCATTCTGTTTTCAGAACAGAACCTACATTGTTTTGTTCTGTGCCTCATTGAAGGATGAAAACTCTTCTATAAACATGAACTCTCCTAGGAAAGTACATGCTTTATTGTTAACCTCTCTCAATTCCAACTTCCTTTTTTTACCTGACTCCTCTCCATCTAGATTTTTATTTGAAATCCTCCTCTATAGAACCATCTCAAGCTAAACCAGTAACTAAAAACAGAGGAAGAGCTTTAGAAGGGGTTCATGGTAGAGTTAAAAAGAGCATTGACTTTGAAATGAGACAGACCTAGGTTGAATAAAAAGAAGGCTCAAAGGAAATGAACGAGGCACAGATGTTAGATTCAAGAATGTTTCGGTCTCATCAGGAGGATCAATTCCATATATATGTAATTAGGATACAAATTAAGTGACATAGGAAATTCAGGAAAAATGTTAAGTGAGGTTAGAAGAAAAAGAGCTGTCTTCCAGATAAGAAGAAGAAAGGATTTATGGAATAAGTGACATTTGAGACATGGCTCTGTGTGATAATTCTGTACGTGTAGATGTAAAGGGTATTCTTTTTTGTTTTTATTCAAATCTTTTTTTAGAGTGTGCAAGAGAGAGAGCGTGTGCAAGTGTGTGCACACGAGCAGGGAGGTGGGGTTGGCAGAGAGAGAGAGAGAGAGAGAGAGAGAATGAATATCCCAAGCACGCTCCACACTCAGCATGGAGCCCAACATGGGGCTTGATCACATGACCCTGGGATTGTAGTCTGAGCTGATATCAAGACTTGAACACCCAACTGACTGAGCCACCCAGGCACCCCCAAATCTTAAAGGATGTGTAGACCATTTGCAACTGAGACTTCCTTGCCCATGTTTTCTTAAATTTTCAAAGTTGAAGCATCAAACAACTGATTTCTCCCCAACTTTAGTATTCATTTGATAAAGACCAAGAAAATCTCACTTCTATACTCATATTGCCAAGAAATGTAAGATTCCTCTGACTTATTTAAACATTAGTTGCTTTCCCCAAGAAGATACATGCATAAATAAAAGAATGGCATCAGCTGACCACCATTCTGATGACAACCTCCTTTCATTTGGGATCAGAGGAGGTGGCTATTTGCAGAGTTACTAGAAGAGTAACTTCTAGTGTTTAGTGTGTTTTGTTCTACAATTTAGTGTGCTGCAGTTGCAAACACTATTTGGGGCATTAACGGTTTTCTATAGATTAAGTACTAGTTTTTGAAAGTCTAATTCATTTCTTCTGAATTTTTCTGTCTCTAGAACTTACTGTTTAAAATGCTGAAAATCTCGGGGCGCCTGGGTGGCTCACTCGGTTAAGCATCCAACTTCGGCTCAGGTCATGATCTCGCGGTCCGTGGGTTCGAGCCCCGCGTCGGGCTCTGTGCTGACAGCTCAGAGCCTGGAGCCTGCTTCTGATTGATTCTGTGTCTCCCTCTCTCTCTGCCCCTCCCCTGCTCATGCTCTGTCTCTCACTGTCTCAAAAAAAAAACAAAAAAAAAAAACTGAAAATCTCTATATTCTCAACCTTTGTTTCTTAACTTGGGCATGTTTATTTTACATAGTGATTTCTTGGTTACCCAAAATTCACTGAGAAGAGTATATTCTACCTAATGAAATTTTCTGGTTAACAAATGCTAAAACACTGTTGAAAAATTAATGGTCTAATAACAACGATTTCTTTTTTTAAGATTGTGAATCCTGTTTTCCATAAGATTAGTTATCAACACTCGGTGCTGGGGCACCTGGATGGCTCACTTGATTAGCGTCCAACTCTTGGTTTCTGCTCAGGTCATGATCTCATGGTTCATGAGTTCGAGCTCCGCATTGGGCTCTATGCTAACAGCTCAGAGCCTGAAGCCTGCTTCGGATTCTGTGTCTCCCTCTCTCTATGCCCCTCTGCTGCTTGCTCTCTCTCTCTCTTTCAAAATAAATAAGTAAACTTAAAAGTTTTTTTAAAAACACTGACAAGGGGGGCTCCTGGGTGGCTCAAGTGGTTAAGCGTCCGACTTCGGCTCAGGTCACAATCTCATGGTTGGTGAGTTCAAGTCCCACATTGAGCTCTGTGCTGATGGCTCAGAGCCTGGAGCCTGCTTCAGATTCTGTGTCTCCCCCTCTCTCTGCCCCTCCCCTGCTCCTGTTCTGTCTCTCTCTCTCTCTCAAAAATAAATAAATGTTAAAAAAAAAATTTTTTTTAATAAATAAATAAAACACTGACAAGGAATAAAGAGAAACAAGAGCATCGTTTACTTAAGGCCTAGAGCATAGTTAATAATAGCAGGACCTTTGATATCAGTCTTCCCTAGCTCTGAATCTTGGGTTCACCTCTCAGTAGTTAGGCATTCATTAGCAAGCTAACTTAAAATGCATCATTTCCCCATCCATGAATGGGAATAACCTTGGTACATATCCATATAGGGTTGTTACGAAGACTACATGAAACATGGTTGATAACAAATCTGTGTCAACAAAAAGCTGGAAACAAAAATAAACTGCACTCAGTGTTATGCTAATAGATATTTTGCTTGTTAATGTATTAATTTTCAAGGCAACCTGATGGGGTAGTATTTTAATCTGGTACTTTTACCTGTTTAAATGTTTAAATCTGTTTAAAAAAACATATACTCAAGGGCGCCTGCGTGGCTCAGTTGGTTGAGTGCCCAACTCTTGGTTTCAACTCAAGTCATGTTCTCATGGTTCCTGAAATCAAGCCCCATGCACAGAGCCTGCTTAGGATTCTATCTCTCCTTTCTGCCTCTCCCCTGCTCGTATCTCTCTCTCAAAATAAATAACTAAACTAAATAAATAGGTAAATAAAAGAACTCTTTGGTCCCACATTAAAAAAAATAAAATAATAAAAACCGGGGTGCCTGGGTGGCTTAGTCTTTAAGTATCTGACTCCAGCTCAGGTCATAATCTCATGGTTCATGAGTTCGAGTCCCATATCAGGTGAGCTCAATCAATCCCCAATTCAGGTGAGTATGAGCCCTGCTTTGGGTGAGCCCCACTTCTCTCTCTCTCTTTCTCTCTTTCTCTCTTTCTCTCTTTCTCTCTTTCTCTCTCTCTCTCTCTCTCTCTCTCTCTCTCTCTCTCTCTCTCTCTCTCTGCCCCTGGCTCACTTCCACCCTCTCTCTCTCTCAAAAAATAAAAAAATGAAATAAAATAAAAGCAAGAACTCAGGCTTAGAAAAAACTTTGCTGAAAGTCAGAATTCTAAATGGCAAAGTTGTGATTTGAACCCAGATCCAACCAATTTAACATCATGCTGCTTTCTTAGATTTTTTTCTTTTAGATAGTTCTCAAAGCTCTCCTTTATTTTTTAAGCTTACGATAATATGTACCAATTCTTCTATAATCTAACAGTATAGAAATAACTAATGTAAAAATTCCCCAATCTTTAATCTTATCCCCTAGAAGTAAGCAATTTAAATAATTTGTCCAATATGCCTACAAATATTTTCCTGTATGCATATCTCTATATATCTGTATATTTTGTATGTTTTTTTCTGAAAAGAATATTCTATATTCTTTCAATGGCATGTAAAAATTCCTCTTTCTCTACATCATTATCAATACTGAATGTTCTCTTTCTATTGTCCATTTGATAGACGAAAGAATGCTATATCTTTGCTTTAAAAACTATTTTCCCTACAAACGATCCAACAAAATTTGTAGTAATACCAAGAAAGTAGTGTTCTAATATAAAAATCCAAATAATGTAAGTATAGATACTCCACTTATCATCCTTATTCTCCCCTATGTACCCTCAGAAAGTAACCTCTCTGGTTCATTAACTATAACATTTAATATGTTATAATTCAAATGAGGAGATACTGGATGTGTTTTGCAATTTTAATGGGGCTTATTCTTACAGGATGTCTCATTTATATTAAATCAGTATTTTTAGAATTCTGCAGAAATAATCATCAAGTAAACAAGTGCTCCATTCATTGGTTCAACCAGGATTTGTCCAGTGTTTTCCAGGTACCAGGCACAGTGATAGGTACTTGAGTTTCAGAAATAAACAAAATAAATACAGTCTCTTATCTCAGGTAATTTAATCTTGTTCAGAAGATAAACAAGCATCTCGGACAGTTTGGGCTGGAGGGAACAGATTAGCTAACTGGCTGAAACAAGAAGTAAATATATTGGCACTCCTGTGAAGGCTGCTAAGAGTAAGGCTGTACTTCAGGTCAGGTGACGCAGTGGCTCACTTCTGCCATTGGAGTCCACTCTTTCCCTCTCTACCTTTGCTTTGTCACAGTGTCAGCTTCATTTCAAGGCTGGCTTCCTTGTGGTTGTTGGATGGTTGCCCATGGCAATTTGAGCTTCATGCTTTCTTGTTAATTTGGGAGGTAGAGAGACTTCTTCTGTTTCTTTTATTATTTATTTAAAAATTTTTAATGCTTTATTTTTGAGAGAGAGAGCGTGCGAGCAGGGGAGAGGCAGAGAGAGAGACACAGAACTTGAAGCAGGCTCCAGGCTCCACGCTATAGCACAGAGCCCAACCTGCGGCCTGAACCCACAAACTGTGAGATCATGACCTGAGCCAAAGTCGTATGCTTAACCCCACTGAGCCACCCAGACTTCCCTCTCATGTTTCTTTTAAGACCAAGGAAGAACTTTTCCAGAAGTCTCTTTGTGTCTCATTGAGCAGAATTGGATCACATACCTATTCCTGACAAAGTCATTGGCTAACGGAGTGGGATTTAACAATAAGACCATCAGGCCCAACCTTGGAACAAAAAATAGAGATCAGCTTTTTCTAAGGCATATCTGTAAGCAGCAGGAACAGATCCCTGGGGGAGCGGGGGTGGCATTCTAGAGGAAAGGAAGAAAATAGAAATGGCCTCTAGAGAGGAAACAGTATCTACAATAATAAAACAACCAACTGTGATTGAGTATATAGTTCTGGGCAGTGTGAGTGAAGATTAACATCTTTATTATTTTGTTCTTACTGTCCTATAGGATCAGAGTGGTACTGAACCTATTAGCAGTGAGGAAGATGGCATGAAACAATCGCCTGAAAATGAAAGCTCCAAACTGGTGAGAATCCTGGGTGATTTTCCATCCGATGTTCTTTTTCAGGATGTGTTATTTACATTTTGTGCCACTGTGAAAAGGATCAACTCGTGTTGTGCTTGTTTCTCTAGGACTCTTGATCTCTGAGGTGGTGGAAGCTTTTCCGTATGGAGTGACCCATCCATTCCAAAGAATAACATATTCTGTTTTCTTCACACTTGAATTATGCTGTCTGGGACTAAAGAAGCAACTTCTCTTTTAATCCTGTTTAATATTGGGTTTCTTTCAGGCTAGAGCTATATTCAGTTAGTCCTAAAGGCACAGAAAAAGATGTTAAGTGTATTCCATTGATTCATAGTAAATCATAGGTAAACTCGCCCAGGGGGTGGAGAATAGAAGAAAGTCAGTTTTATTTTTAAGTTTGTTTATTATTATTATTATTATTTATTTATTTAAAAAAATTTTTTTTTAGTAATCTCTATATCCAGCATAGGGCTTGAACTCACGACCCCGATATCAAGATTCGTGTGCTCTTCTGACTGAGCCAGTCAGGCACCCTGAAGAGAGTCAGTTTTAGAGAACCCTCCCTCCCTACATATTTTAATGCTTGATATTTTATTTCATATTTATTGAATTTTTACTGGGTCCCAGGTTCTATACTGTATGCTACATTCATTTCCTCAGTCTTATGGTGCAGGTGGCTATAGCTTTCTTTTACCCACGAACAGACCGAGGGCTCATGGTGTTCACTAACTTGCAAGAGCCCACTCACTAGAATACGGTAGACCTGGAGATTTGCCCCCATTTGGTCTGACTCCCATGCTTTCGTTCATAATCCATCTTTTTGTTTTGTAGCCTTGTACTTGCAAGGTTAGACTACAAGTTCTAGAAAGAAATGTGGGCTTTTTTCTCTCTGTTTCAAAATGTCTTACAAATCTCAAAGAATTATCACTTAGGAGGGTCACCCTGATTTTATGGCAGCACAGAGTTGTTCATTTTACTTCAGGGAGTTTGAGAAATCGTTTATCTTCTTTCAACTTTTAGAAAATATATGTTGGGACTGTCTTAGATTCTGTGTCCTAGAAAAGAAACTGATTCAGGCTGAAGGGAAAGGACATTTCAGCAAAAGTGGAAATGACAGTGGGCTACTCCTGGGCCAGTTGTAAATGGGACCCGAGGACCCTGGCATCAAGAACACTAGGACTAATGGATTATGACCATTGTTCTTGAGCAAGATGTTTCAAGGTTACACTGTTTCCTTTATGAAAGATAAACAGCATATTTGTACAGAAGGGGAATGAGTAACATCAACAAATTTTGAACTCAGAGTTCCTTCATTTAAAAATACTATTGGGGCACCTGGGTGGCCCAGTCAGTTAAGCTTCCAACTCTTGGTTTTGGCTCAGGTTATGATCTCAAGGTTTGTGAGTTCGAGCCCCGCATTGGGCTCCATGCTGAGAGTGCGGAGCCTGTCTGGGATTCTGTCTCTCTCTCCGTCCCTCCACCTCCTGTGCGTGTGTGCATGTGTGAGCATGCTCTCTCTCTCTCTCAAAATAAGTAAATAAACTTTAAAAAAATACAAATAAAAATACTGTTACCTTGGTTTTGGGGGGCACTGTATCTCCACAGATAGGTTAAGGAAAAGTATTGTGAAGCAACAGGGTTTTGTTAGTAGAGGCCACCAACTTCATCCACAGAGGAAATGTTAAAAATGATGAAAACACTTTCTTATCTGCTTGCTAGAAAAGTCTGTTAGTCCAATGAGGGTCACTTGTATGCTATAGGCAAAAGCCATCCATTATCCACTCGCTGTTCCCAAGAAAGCAATGCCAGTGATGGGGCTCCAAGTGCCAAGACAATTGAAGGGACCCCCCCCCCAGGCAGAGGACTTAAAGGACTAAGGGTAATTTTTAAATATTTTTTTATACTGCATTTCACCAAGATAGAAGTCTTCCCCATATCCACTGACTGCTGTCTCTTTCTTTTTCCCTCCCCTCTCCTCCTCACCTCCCTCCTCTCTTTTTAGTATTTTATAATTCTGTTTCTGATAGAATCTATGCATGGTCTAGTTCAGAGAGGAAAGATAGCCTACATTTAAACAACTTTTATAGCATAAGTATAGATGGCGTACCATAAAACATTAGTTAATAAGAATGTGGTCTTGGACATGTTACTTGACCTCACCAAGCCCCAGTTTTCTCACCTGAAGGAGAGTAGTAATCAGGATATTATGAGGAAACACAAGGGCTATAAGGAATAAATCATGTAATAGAGTATAAGGCAAATAGTTGGTGTTTAGCAAGTTCATTCCTTAAGTCAACAAATATTTGTTGAATGCCACTATGTTCCAGGCTCTAGAAATACAACAGTGAATAAAATGTACAAAAATGCTTGTTTTCTTGTGGACTCTTTTCAGAATGAGTAGGGGAAGGAGAATAGATAAGAAATTAGCAAAATACTAGATTTGGTCATAAGAAATAGCCATTTCTGTAGGTAAGAATTTCATATTGTGCAACTTAGTCTTATTATAAAGTATTAATAACTATTAATCATCACTAGTCATCATGACAATCTCTATTTTAAGATTGATACAAGCTCCTCTGGGTTGCTACACCATCCTAGGATGATTGCCCAGTGCATCTGGTCAGAGGACAGCATATCATCTGTATGCGTCTTAACTCTTCTCACCCCTGTTTATGTCAAGACAGTGGGAAACAGTAAGCCCTAACCCTCCAAAAGTTGCTTGCTTCCTAAGGCAGCACATATGTCTCATCAGACACGATGCTGACCCCTGCAGGAGTGATCAGGAGAAACACACAAGCCTTGCTCTTCAGCAGTTGACCCTCTAGAATCAGTGAGGATAAAAGAATTTGCATCTAGAAAACCATACATGCAAAAGTAGATTAAATAACAAGAAAACACTATGTTGCACGTGTTCAAAAATGGAAGGAAAACCATCTCATTCGGGGATTAGGGAAGGTTTCTTAGAATGTGACCTTTAAGGTAAACCTCTGAAGACGAGAATGCAGTTGAACGGTGAGGTTGGCGTAAATAGAAAGTTTACCAGCTAAATCAGTGTGGATTATGGAATAGTGAGTAAGGGTTGGGTTTTTGTAGAGCAACGGTGGCCGATACAATTTGGACAGTAGAATCACAGAACTGAAGGAACTGTATGCTGTGAATTATAGATGAATTTATTCATCCTTATGTGCTCAGTGTTCAATCAGTGTCTCAGTAGCTGCCTATATTCATGTAGACACAAGGTGCTACCTATGAGAAACTGTACTTCAGAGAGCTATTAAATTATTTCTTTAAGATTACCTGTTTTCAGAGCTAAGACCAAGCCATGGGTCAACACATTCCAGTACTGTTTCCACTGTTCAGTTATGGTTGGCTTTGGTCCATATCTCAGTGGTCCCCAGACTTACAGCCAAGGAGTTTATAATAACTTCAGTAGGTATTGGCTTTCTCTAAAATATTTTTAAAGGGAGAATAACTTGTTTTTAGACAACTGATCAGATGATGGTTTGTGAAACAGATTCCACTTGTGAGAGACTGGAGGCAGGAAAGTGTCTGGAATCTATTTCAGAAGTTTAGGTGAGAGCCTGTTAAGACTGTTTTTTAAGCCCTTTGAAAGGAACTTTTCAAAAGCTATCTGCATAGAGCTTTGTGATTTGCAAATCAAAGTGCCATCTATTATCTCATTTGCTTAATTTTTTAATATCTAAATTTTTTTCTAAAATGATATTTAGTTTGTTCGTGGTCTTATTCAATTTTATCCCCAAAATAAGCCTATGTTAAAAAAAAAAAAAAAAAAAAAAAAGTAGGGCAGGAGTTATTTACCCCAGACTTACAGATGAGACTGTAATGTGCTTAGTGAAAGATCACAGAACTGAACATTGGAAGAGCTAGGGCTCATCCTGAAGGTTCCTTGACCCCTGGCATTGGACATAGAGGGTCATGAATCCCTAAAGTGATTATTTTAATCTTTTGGATATCAACCTATGTTTTTTATCATGTTGAGAATATCTGTGTTAATATATTATACTCTTTTGAGGCCATATAACTAAATTATCAAGAGTACAAACACCGGAACTAGGCTACTGGGATTCAAGTCTTGATTCTACCATTTATGAGCAATATAACATTAGGCACTTAACCTTTCTGTGCCTCAGTTTCTGCATCTATAAAATGGAGAAAGAAACCACAGTTGTGAGAATTGAGGAGGTACCAGCTGTAAGGTGCTATGCAGAACCATGCCAGAGTATGCTGGGATCTCTGTGCAGCGGTGACTTGTTGTCAATGATGATGCTGTTATTTATTTTTAATTTTTTTAATGTTTATTTTTTTAAATATGAAATTTATTGTCAGATTGGTTTCCATACAACACCCAGTGCTCATCCCAACAGGTACCCTCCTCAATATCCCTCACCCACCCTCCCCTCCCTGCCACTCCCCCATCAACCCTCAGTTCGTTCTCAGTTTTTAAGAGTCTCTTATGTTTTGGCTCCCTCCCAATGTTTAGTTATTTTTTGAGAGCGAAACAGAGCGTGAGTAAGGGAGGGGCAGAGAGAGAGGGAGACACAGAATCCAAAGCAGGCTCCAGGCTCTGAGCTGTCAGCACAGAGCCCGTCACGGGGCTCGAACTCACAAGCCGTAAGATCGTGACCTGAGACGAAGTTGGATGCTCAACCAACTGAGCCACCCAGGCGCGCCCCATTGCTGTTATTCTGATTAAAACATTTTGGGGCGCCCGGGTAGGTCAGTCGGTTGAACGTCCAACTTCCACTCAGGTGATGATCTCGCAGTTCATGAGTTCAAGCCCCGCGTCTGGCTCTGTGATGACAGCTCAGAGCCTGGAGCCTGCTTTGGATTCTGTGTTTCCCTGTCTCTCTGCCCCTCCCCCGTTCATGCTGTTGTCTCACTCTCTCTCAAAAGTAAACATTTAAAAAATTAAAATAAAATAAAATAAAACATTTAGGGCTAGCCACATAAGGAGTAACTGTTGTAAGTTAAAGCATCAAGGTGTAACTTAGAAAACTGAATTTTTCAACCTGAAAAATGCAAATTGTAATCATAACAGTATTTATTGAAAGCCTATGTGCTAGGCATTATTCTAAGCTCAATTACCTTAACAGTCCTATGAGGTTAGTGCTAGTATTTTCCCCATATAAGAGATGAGGAAACTAAGGGACGGAAACATTAAATAATCACCCAGTGAAGCCTGGATCCAGGTCCATGCACTGTGAGGCTGGAAGCTAGTCTGTAAACCACTGTGCACTACCACCTTTGAGAGAGATACAGATGTAGAACAATACTGAAGTCAAGGGACAGCAAGAAAGTTACATTGGGATCTGAACTTTGTAATTTTGTCTAAATCTTAAACTTCAACGTTGAGAGTATGAAAGGCCTTGGGTGCCAGAACTGGTGAGACGGAAGCCAAACTGGAGCCAGACCGTGTTAATGAGGTGATCTCTTCGCCGAAAGCAATGGGAGGCCATGCAGGGCTTTAGAAGGTGACTCTGAACTGTAGCTGTGATGTGGTGACTAGGTTGGACAGGGACCAGAATCGATGCTGACTGGCTCACTGGAGGTTCATTATAACAGTGGCCATCCATGAGAGGCGGCGACGACTATGTATTCTCATACTCTTGTCTATGCAAAGACCTTAATACACAGCAAGGCAATATGTGTGTTTACCAAGTTCCACAGGAAGTTGCCAGTAAAAGAATTTACCTTCTTGCCCTCAGTATGCAAACCTCCTGCTGTATGTGTTCTTTAAGACTTTCCTCTGAAGGCAGGTTTAGAGCTATTTAAATGGCAATTGTTGCACCATCTGGGTCTTGAGAACAAGCATCCTCCCAGGACTTGGCCAGCAGCCCACGATAAACCTGCTAGGAAATGCCCCCAACAGATGTGCTCCGCGTTCTTTCCCAATTTATGAAACTGCTTAGCAACAATACAGTCTGTGTGTCTCTGTGTCAAATGATCCTTGCCGTCACAGATCTGATACAGCAGCCTTGATATTGTCTTAGATTTTTCAAAATTTTTCGAAATGTTTAGATTTTTCCAACTGTCTGCAATGGTTTTTACTGTTGTCTTTCATTGTGAAATATTTCTGATCCTCTGGGCAAGAATAGAAAAATGAGAGCATTTCAGTCAGCTCAAGGTGGCATTACACCTCTGGCTTCTTTGTGGAGATTTTGGAATTTATGGGGTAGCAAGATGCCTGGGGAAACATGAGTTGTTTCTGAATTACCTATCACTAACCTAAATGAGCTGTGACATGGAAATTCACACTGTAACAGGCAGTGCATTTTACCATTTGAGTCCACACCAGCTGCAATAGCAACATTTTAGGAACACTGTTTACTCTCTACTAGATATGCTTGATCCATATAAAGTTTTCAAACCTACCTATTGAAAAATCAGTGTTGAGTGCTACAGATGCCATCCAAATGGCCTGATAGTACTTGCTTTTTCAGATGAAAAAAGCTATCAGATATAAATTGTGGGCTCTGAAGTCTGAACAGACTTAGATTTTGCCTCTGCTATTCACTAGGAAAAGTGCCTTGTCCTATCTGCAGTCTTCATCCAAAAATGGAGGAGGATGTCCACCTCTCTGTTGTGAGGACTGAAACACTCAACACAGTGCTTGGCATGCAGGAAGGGCTCCGTAATATAGCTGTTGTTAACACCAGATACTGCCTATATAAAATCTACGTGTGCTAGGACTCTCTTTATTCAGTGCATATTTCCGGAGAACCTGTGATGTGTCGAGCTCTGGAAATGTAAAGATAAATAAGACCTCTTTCGGAGCATCTGGGTGGCTCAGTTGGTTACAGCTGACTCAGTTTCAGCTCAGGTCATGACATCATGGTTTGTGAGTTTGAGCCCCGAGTCGGACTCTGTGCTGACTGCTTAGAGCCGGCTTCTTGGGATCTCTCTCTCTCTCTCTGCACCTCCCCTGCTTGCTCGCTCTAAATAAACAAACAAACAAACAAACAAGCAAGCATTTAAAAAAAGAAACCCAGGGTGCCCTCTTCCTTTAATAAATAAATACATAAGACCTCTTTTATTCACTTAATAATTCACATAACATACACCACATTAGGTCTGACAATTCAGATAATGTACACCACATTAAGTCTGATGCAGAGGTCACAAACTGGCTCTCAGAGTTGGATCCAGATCTCATTTCGCCTCTATGATGTGCTCTTAAGACGTTTGAGGTAGGGTTGCCTGGGTGGCTCAGTCGGTTAAACTTCCAGCTTTGGCTCAGATCATGAACTCATAGTTCACGAGTTTGAGCACTGAGCTGGGTTCTCTGGTGTCAGTGCAGAGCCCGCTTCAGATCCTCTGTCCTCCTCTCTCTCTGCCCCTCCTCCAATCATTCTCTCTCAAAAAAAAAAAAAAAAAAAAATTTAAAAGATGTTTGAGCTAATTTTTATAAATCAGATTTTCACATAAAAATCCTGGTTTCTCTTTTCTCTTAAAAACAGACCAGCATTTTAAGCTGCCCCATGAATCAATTATGCAGTTGCAGTTTATTTCTGTCCCTACTTTTTTTTTTTTAAGTTCATTTATTTATTTTGAGAGAGAGCAAGCAGGGAAGGAGCAAAGAGAGAGAGAAAGGGAGCTAGAATCCCAAGCAGGCTCCATGCTGTCAGCACACAGCCTGATGAGGGGCTCAATCCCAGGGACCTGTGAGATCGTGACCTGAGCCCGAAACCAAGAGTCAGAGGCTTAACCGACTGAGCCACCCAGGCCCCCCTTCTGTCCCTACTTTAACACCATTTCCCCACCCCAGCCTGCTTCCCATATCCCCATACCTGTAAACACCTGAGTCTGCGTCCCTGGTCTAATACTGGAGACAGAGCTGTGGCTGTGCAGGTGGAGTGGTAGGAGGTGAAAGCCAAGAAGTGGACAGGGGTGAATGGTGGAAGGCCTTGTGGACCAAGGGAAGCCTTTGGAGTGGTTTTAACTGAGGATGATGATGAGAGTAGCCATTTGAAAAGATTCTTCTGAATGCCCTGAAAAGAATCCCTTAGAAAAAGTCAAAACTGAAGGCAGGGAGAGACTTAAAATTTGTTAGAATAACAATGATGAAAGTTGATGGAGGAAGAGGAGGGCTAGGACTGACTCTAACATGCATCGGTGCAAGCTGACTGGCTGGGTGCCAGCTGGGTGCTGTTACTGAGGAAAGGAACCAAGGAGGAAGGTTCCCCACATTTGTGGGGAAGGATGAATGAACTGGGCTGGGTATAAGACAGCAAACTAGAGAGAGCTGCTCAGCCTAAAGGGAGTCACATTCAAAAGTATTCAAATTCAGTGATTTTTAGAACATGCCTGTCAGACACACAACAAACACAAATCGTCTATTGCTGATCTGGGTCCTTGGACTCTCACCTTGTAGCCTGTGGATACACTAGAAAAGGACAGCCTTTGCCTGAGTCAGTCCCTCCTCCCTCCTCCCTCCTCCGACCACCGGGATTAGCTGAACTCACACCAGCAAGAGCTCCATGGCCCTTCACCTGCTCTTCTGCAGTACTCCTCAACGCTAAGAACTACTTTTTAAGTTTATTTATTTATTCTGAGAGACGGAGACAGTGAGCAGGGGAGGGGCAGAGAGAGAGGGAGAGAGTTCCAAGCAGGCTGTGCACTGTTAGTGCAGGCCCCAGTGCAGAGCTCGAATTCACCAACTGTAAGATCATGACCTGAGCTGAAACCAGGTGTCAGATGTTCAACCAACTAAGCCACCCAGGTACCCTGCTAGGAACTACTTTTTTAATTTTTTTTTTCAACGTTTATTTATTTTTGGGACAGACAGAGACAAAGCATGAAAGGGGGAGGGGCAGAGAGAGGGGGAGACACAGAATTGGAAACAGGCTCCAGGCTCTGAGCCATCAGCCCAGAGCCTGACGCGGGGCTGGAACTCACCGACCGCGAGATCGTGACCTGGCTGAAGTCGGACGCTTAACCGACTGCGCCACCCAGGCGCCCCTAGGAACTACTTTTTTAAAGTTGAATGCGAATTCTGGCTGTGACACTTAGTGGAGTCTCTGTGCCTCAGTTTCTTTATTAATACAATGGGGACGGTAATAGGCTCGATCTCATATAACATAGAAATTAATACACCTCGGATGCCTTTTGGAGCACATAGGAAATGCTGTGAAAGTGTTAAGCTGCCATATTTTTTCTCAGCAGTTCTGAAAGTACTTTCAAGGTAAGATTCATGTGTCTTGTTCACTGATATGTCCCGTGGCTCACAGTGTCTGGGACATAAAAGGCCTTTAATACAAATGCTTAATTTCTGCTCCCTCTGAAATATAATTAATATGGGTTTTAGATTATAGGACCTTAAAATTATCGTGACAAATAAGACTTGCCCAGAGAAGTGAAAATTTTACAGACTCAGAGAACCACGTGTGAGCACCTCTATGTTTCTGATAAGTTCTGGAATTAAGACACTAGGCACAGCTAAGAAAGTCTGAGTTCTAGGCTCAGCCAGGGCGTCGTTTTCCTTCTCTGGGTTCTTAGCGCTAATAATTATGATTGGAAGATTATGAATTATGAAGGAAGATTCCTTCCTGGCAAACTGAATTTCACGTAACAAGTCTTCACAGCAGACCAGTTAAAGGGAATGAAAGCAAGCCAGCAGGTGTCGACGGTGGGAATTTGTGTTAAAATCGTATACCTCTCTCTGTGCTGTCTTTGAGTTCCTGAGATTACCTATTACCATCATGTCTCTACAGTATCTTCTTCATTTATGATACGGAGGGAGAGAGAACGGAGGAAAAACCCCAAAACTTTCCTCTTGTGACTTTTGTGAAGGAAATTCACTTGACTGTAAATCTACCGTCTTTTTTATGACCAGGAAAGGGAAATGTATCATGTAGGCAAATCTCAAGTGATTTTCAGAAATACAAGATATAAAGTACAATGAGCTGTGAAAAATGCCACATATTTGAATGCACTTGAACTCTGCCATTGGCAATTTGCATACTGTCACAAAAGAGAGGCCAGTGCTGACTCAGACACATTCTTCTCTCTGGCTCCTTACAAGGGAATTCCTAGGCTCTTGCTATAGAAGCGGTTTTCATGTTAGATCTGAAACAGAAAATACGATTTTCACAGTGACATCTGCTACCCCATCCAAACTAAAACCCTGCAGTTCTTGATGAACTACAAATTGGGGATAAAAATGGATTTAAAGTACATAGTTCAGTTGTTTTAAAAGTGAAGAGGATATACATCTGACAATTCCAGACTGGACTTGAGACCTACAATCATCAAAAACACATTTTATGTATTTATTTTTTATTTTTTTATCAAAAACACATTTTAAGCAGTTTTTCCAAACTTGGATACCAGCACTTTAAAAACACTTAGGAATCATTTTTAATAAAGCCTACTAGTCAAAATTGATAAACTGGTGTCAATTATATTTCACTTAAAATGTTTTTTAGGGGCACCTGGGTAGCTCAGTTGGTTAAGTGTCTCACTTTTTTTTTTTTTTTTAAGTGTCTCACTTTTGCTCAGGTCATGATATCGCAGTTTGTGGGTTCACGCCCGCATCAGGCTTTGTGCTGACAGCTCAGAGCCTGGAGCCTGCTTCAGATTCTGTGTCTCCCTCTCTCTCTCTTTCTGCCCCTCCCCCCACTTGTGTGTGTTCTCTCTCTCTCTGAAAACTAAATATTTAAAAAATTTTTAAAAACCTTTTAATATGTTTTTAAAGGAAAATAAAAAATCGATAAACTGAACATGTATCAGAAATCACACAGCATGTTATTCTCTTAAAAGATAAAATCCTACACTGCACTCATTATCTTCCTCTACAAATCTATTTTTTTTCATTTTTTTTCATGTTATTATTTTAAAAATTAGAGACAATATCAACCTCCTATGTATCCAAGTTCAAAACCACACTCAGCTTTTACTAATGTCTCTCCTTGTCTGCTTTCATCAAATCATTTGCAAAGTATGCTTAAGTCTAGGGACACAACATGAAGCAAAGTATATTTTTTTCAGACACTGGGATTTCACAGACCAGAAAATTTTCAAAAGAATGTTGAGAATGTAGAATTATTAGTATTATTAGTATTAGTATTATTTGGCTAAGTAATGAAAAGCAAAGTAATAGTAGTTTGGAGCATATGAGTCTGTCATTTTGTAAGTCAAGAAATGGTCAAGTAACAGGGATTTCAGAGGGCTCAACCTATTGAAGTCTCCCCTCCCCTCCCATCCCCATTACTACCATATATCATTATCATAATGTCACATAAGAAGAGCCGTTTTAACACTGCAAATTTAGGGAGGGCACAGTCTTAAAGGGTAGTCCTTGAACTTGCATAGATTTAGCTTTATAAAGGACTCTCCATATGGTGGTTTTTCATATTTCCCACAAATCAATGGAAACGGTCACAGATCCACGTGGTTCTCACTCCTCAGTATTATCTGAATAGAAGAGAAAGCTTGGACTTTGAAGTTGGATAGTGGTTCATAGCCAGATGTTTCCACCTATAAGTTATATGCTCTACGACAAATTAGACTTCTTTAAAACCTGAGCTTCTTCATAGGTTAATGCCAACTATCTCTTGAAGAGGCAGTGTGGCATGATTAAGCATGTGAGCCAAATACATAAGGCTTTTAATCCTCACTGTGACCTAAGCCTTTGGGCAAGTGAATTCACTCAGGTCACTTATCTGCACAATGCAGATAACAACAAAGCTTTCATTAGGGGGAGGGTAGAGAGAAAGACAGTTCAGTTCCTAACAAAGAGTAAGTGCACAGTAAATGGGGGAGGCTATTATTAACACTACGTGAGGATAAATGAGTTATTTTAAAGGTGCCTACTAAGTGACAAGTACATAATGAGCAGCCATTAAATAATAGTTTCTGGGGCGGCTGGGTGGCTCAGTCGGTTGAGCATCCAACTTCGTCTCAGGTCATGATCTTATGGTTCGTGGGTTCAAGCCCTGCGCTGGGCTCTGTGCTGGCAGCTCAGAGCCTGGAGCCTGCTTCGGATTCTGTGTCTCCCTCGCTCTCTTCCCCTCCTCTGCTCATGCTGTCTCTCGCTCAAAAATAAATAAACATTAAAAAAAATTGGAAAAAAAAATAACTGTTTCCTGTCTTGCACAATCTAAAATTCAACACACAAGAAGGAACAAGTGATAATAATGGCCATGAATGCTTTTACAATATTTACTAACAATCCAAAAAGGCATCATTCTAAGTGTATTAATTTCTGTGTTATAGGAGATTGAGCCTATAACTATCCCCATTGTATTGATAAGGAAACTGAGGCATAGATACTCAACTAAGTGTCACCGCCAGGATTCGCATCCGACTTTTAAAAAGTAGTTCCGGGGCGCCTGGGTGGCTCATTTGGTTAAGCGTCTGACTTCGGTTGGTGTCATGATCTCGCGGTTGGTGAGTTCGAGCCCCGTGTGGGGCTCTGTGCTCACAGCTTGGAGCTTGCTTCGGATTCTGCGTCTCCGTCTCTCTCTCTCTCTCTCTCTCTCTCTCTCTCTCTCTCTCTCTCT
Organism: Felis catus; assembly: GCF_018350175.1. NCBI lineage: Eukaryota > Metazoa > Chordata > Mammalia > Carnivora > Felidae > Felis > Felis catus. The sequence goes on from NC_058375.1 coordinate 50,862,103, forward strand.
CTCTCTCCCCCTCTCCTGCTTGTGTGTGCTCTCTCCCTCCCTTCCTCTCTCCCTCTCTCTCTCTCAAAAATAAATGAACATTATTTAAAAAATAAAAAAGTAGTTCCTAGCAGGGTACCTGGGTGGCTTAGTTGGTTGAACATCTGACTCCTGGTTTCAGCTCAGGTCATGATCTCACAGTTGGTGAATTCGAGCTCTGCACTGGGGCCTGCACTAAGTGCACAGCCTGCTTGGAACTCTCTCCCTCTCTCTCTGCCCCTCCCCTGCTCACTCTCTCCGTCTCCCAGAATAAATAAATAAACTTAAAAAGTAGTTCTTAGTGTTGAGGAGTACTGCAGAAGAGCAGGTGAAGGGCCATGGAGCTCTTGCTGGTGTGAGTTCAGCTAATCCCGGTGGTCGGAGGAGGGAGGAGGGAGGAGGGACTGACTCAGGCAAAGGCTGTCCTTTTCTAGTGTATCCCCAGGCTACAAAGTGGGAGTCCAAGGACCCAGATCAGCAATAGATGATTTGTGTTTGTTGTGTGTCTGACAGGCATGTTCTAAAAATCACTGAATTTGAATACTTTTGAACGTGACTACCTTTAGGCTGAGCAGCTCTCTCTGGTCTGCTGTCTTGTACCCAGGTCACTTCCTTCATCTCCATTTTAACTACCCTCTGGCTTCAGCCCTATGAGTTTGTTATCCTGATAGATCTTTTCTGGGCTCCACCTCATTTTAATCAGTAGTCTCTTGATTGTAAGTGATAAAACCTCAGCTTGACCTGTACACAAAGGGAAATTTACTGGTAGGTGACAGGTCCTTTTTACATAACTACAGGAAAGGCAGGGTTGACAGCCTCAGGGCTAGTTGGAACCTGAGACCTGGACCTTCCAGAGATACCTACAGTCTCTGACTCTCTTCCACTGCAAACTTGTTGCCTCAGCATAGTGGGAGCATGGCCACCAAAAGCTCCTAAGCCTCACTGCCAGAAAGGGGCTCTTCCCTTGGATCCACTTTAGAAAATTTACAGGATGTTCTTGTGTAGTCCAGATGTCTGCCCTTGGACCAATTACTTTGGCTGGACAGACAGGGCTTGTTGGGCTTGTTTACCAGCTGTGGGACAGAAGTCAACCAGCTTTGGTGACTATAAGCTGGACATCCCATTATTATCTATTATATAGAATATTCGCAGTGTTGCTTTTTATGTCCACCACTTGGAAGTTCCTTCTCTTGATCAGAGTAATTTGCTTGGCGCACAAAGAATTTTCTTTCAGGAGCTTTTAGTACTGCGCTGAGAATTATAACATAATGTACACAGAATGTGTTCTATCAGTTTGCTTCATGAAATGAGATGGTCTTTCCCCATGCCTTCTCACCCTTCTTATTCAGGGGTCCCCTATGCAAAGTCAATAGCTTAGAATAGCCCAGAACCTCAGCTTTGAAGGCACTAAAAACTCCCTCAGTGCAATAGTTGGGAGATTAGCAAGTTGAAAATTTATGTTTGTTTTTTTTTTTAACGTTTATTTATTTTTGAGACAGACAGAGACAGAGCATGAACGGGGGAGGGTCAGAGAGAGGGAGACACAGAATCTGAAACAGGCTCCAGGCTCTGAGCCGTCAGCACAGAGCCCGACGTGGGGCTCGAACTCACGGACCGCGAGATCATGACCTGAGCCAAAGTCGGCCACTTAACCGACTGAGCCACCCAGGCGCCCCTTGAAATTTATGTTTATACACAAAACACAGAAAAAAGTGACTCACCATAGGTCACCGCAGTGGCTGGTGCCATGAATTTTTTTTTTTTTTTTTTTTGCCTGCCCAAGCTCAAAATAAGCTGGCATGACTCGTTCTGACTTCATGTTGAATCTAAAAATGGAATCACCATGTTCAGGCTGCCCCTCAGCAGCTCATGTGCGTCATTGGGAAGGTGAGCAGCACTCCACCTCTCCCTTGTGTTTTATCCTCGGTAAAGAGCAGAAGCTCTGTGGCACGATGCATCTGGATTAAGTTTTGGTTCAGCACACACTTTAGGCTCTCATGCCTGAGCTAACTCTGAAATGAGGGTGATAATAATACTTATCCCACGGGTCTGTTGTGTACATCGGCATCTGACACATGAACTGTATCTAGCTCAGTGACTGGTACAGTCAGTGCTCAGCAAGTTTGATGTGTCACTGTTGTTATCATCGCCATGCACTGGCCCCATCCCGTGGCCCAGAGGTTTAAGGGCAATCAGTGTAAGAAATGGGACCGGGAGTTGGACCGGATGCTTTTCAGAGCTCTGATTTCCTCATCTCATCCTTCTACATTTTCAGGACAAGAGAAAGGGAAGGAAACCCTCTTCTCAGGCACCTGCTATCTGCCACACGTCTTCATACAGATATCATTTAGTTGTTCAAAGTTTCCACGGCTTTTGGTCTGATATCTGTCTCACCAGATCTGTAAATGTCATAAGTGCAAGACTCCTTTGGTCTTTTTCAGTGCTGGCATAGAGTAGATCCTCCTTAAGCATGTGTTGAATTCAACTTTGCTGGCAACCCCTTATTGAGGTAGATGTTGTTAGTGTATTTTCACTGTTGCTAAAAATGAAGGTTTCCAAGCATTACTGCTGCTAAGTAGTGGAACCAAGCCGAACCCAGATTTTTGTGGCTGCTGCTCCAGTGCCCTTTTTTATTTACAAGTGCAAATGTGGATGAATTCAACCAATTAGGAGTACCTCTCTGTGATATGCAAATTGGGTTTTTAAGTCCAGCTGGGGAAGTCAGCTCCTTTGTCCCACTGCTAGTTAATCTGGGCTTAAAGGTGGAATTGCAGACCTGAAGTATCATTTTTCAAACAGAGGCTCTTCCGAAGGCCATTTGATCTGCATTGGAAGGAATAATACCAATGGTTTCCATTTTTAAGGCAGTTTAGAAGTTTTCTTCTAAAACTTCCCATGAGCACCATTTATTGACCTTTATATGTCTTTCTTCTCTCTTTTCAACTGTGATCCTTTAAAGTGGAAGCCACAGGATCACCTTCACTGTGCATCCTTTCTTTCGTGGCTGGCTCTGAAATCCAACCAGATGCATTTAAGATTTGAGTTCCTGAACTTTGATTCATTCAGCACGGGCCCTTTTTCAAGCTCACAGTCTATTCTGCCATATGTTGAAGAAACAAATAAGACAAAAAGTCAATCATGCTAATGTATGGGAGACAGACACATAAAAAGATACAACTCAATATTGCAAAAATTGTGGTAAAATAAATTGGTCATGCTATGGAAGGGGCACTGCCCAGAGGCTCAGGGAATTATGGCATGAAGTAACTTTTGAATTCATGTCATAATCTGTTTAAGAGCAGAATTTGGCAGGGGAGGAATTCTAAAGTCTTTCTCCCATATGGGTGAAATTTAGAGAGAATTTATATCTAAATGAGAAAGAGTTGTGGTCCTAAAAAATAAGTGGACAGATAAAGGTAGTCACAATTATCCAGAAGACCTAGGCTGCAGTCTCAGGGTATTATGTGGTGGGGTTAAATTTCTCAGGTTGTAAACCAATAGGGAATTGATGGGACAGGATGAGATGGTAACCAAATCTAGTAATAATGAATACCTGGGCATGACCTGATCATTATCACTTGTATTGTTACAGATCTGATGGGGGGAGCCTATTGAATTAAGGGTATGTCAATATGTTCAAAAAAGAAACTGAGGTGGAAGTGGGGGTAGGAGGTATCAGGTACTATCCCAGCATTCCCCAAAGGAGAAAATGTCCTTTCCATGTAATTATTTTCACCGGCCCTATAGTAAAGTTAGGAATATGAATTTGTCAGAGCTTGATTCCATTTACTCCCATGATTAGCATCTTTATTACATATTTGGTTTTTGCCACCTACCCTGCTAAGTGCTTTTCATGTATTGCTTCGTTTAATCCTTTCAACATCCCTATAGTGTAACAACCTTTATTTCTTCCCATTTTATAAATGAGGAGACTGAGGCTTGGAGATGTCAGAAAATTTGCTCAGGGTTGCAAAACTCTTAAGTCAAGGAACTAGGCTCACAAACTCCTACCACTTTGCTATATGCCTCTTTTATCATCTCCAGATAGCTTCCCTGCCTACAGTCTGTATGTTATACGTGCCACCTGGGTGTCTTTCAGACATTTACCAGGGGCTAGAGTAAGCCAGCCTTTGCTCCTATCCAAAACAGTCGCACTCCATGTTCCCTGCCTTGGCCAAGTCCCAATGCAGGAGTTCATGCCTGACAGAGTAAACCATCTCATGATAATTTCCCCTATAAATTTGCCTATAAAGAAGGATGGGATATGGTGGGAAGCAGACATAAGCATTCTGGTCAATTTGTCGGTGTCGATAAGTTGCCCTTTAGGTATGCAGTGGTTTCCTATGTGTTTTGGTAGTTTCTTGCTCTCCTAAGTCTGGACTCTGCACTTTTCCATGGGGTTTAGGACTAACTTTGTACCCCCCAGTGTCTTTAGTGAATATATTTTGCCTCTAATTGAATATCTTGGGCAGAAAGATGTTCTAATATCAGAGCTTGAACTATGAAAGAACTAAATATTCAGTGTAAATACAGATGTAGAAATTACTAGTATGGCAAAAGAAGAAAAAACTCGCCTGAAGGGACCATCAGGGGATATCTGATGGGTTTAAAGCCTGATAGATCTGAAAGTCCCCAAAAGAAGCATTTGGAAGTGACAAGCCTATGTTTATTTCTGAGAGTTAGTTGAACTGGATGAAGAGAAATTTTGACTGGTGCTTTGTGGTCATTTTTGTAGTAGAACCAAAGCTCCATGGTGTTTGCTAAAGTTGGGGAGTGCAAGTGAGCCCTAAAATACTGTTAACCACTTGTATCTTTTACCTTTTAGGAAGACATCTCCCAGATCGTTGATCAAGGTGTGGCAGGTCAACAGAAGGCACTGGAATGCCCAACTGACAGTGTACGTAATTTCCACTTTAGGTTTCACTCTACTGGGATGGTGTGCATTATAAGTGGGTTCCAGAAAAAAAGGAGGTGATTACAATGAAATCAAATCCTTTGTGACTTGCCAGAAGGTTATGGTATGTCTTGCAACTTGAAGTCAATCCACAGCCGTATAACTGATTCTGTGTAAGGTGTTTGGAAATATTCTCTGTGCGTCTTCCTGGACCAATACCCTGAACAGGTGTTTAAAAGTGGGCCATCCCTGCAAACACACCTGCACTTAAATTCTGAGAGTGCCATGTCTTAATGTCATAAATAAAAATTTTAAGTGGGAGAATGCATAGTTCTATAAAAACATAAATAATGTTGTAATGTTGTATTGCTCCTTGCATTTTAAGTTTCACTTCACTTAAAAAAACAAAACTATACATTTCTGTCAAATTTTTGTACTTTTGTTGCTGTCAAGTGTGTTTTTTTAATCTTGAATCTCATTTCTATATTCTAGTTTATATTTTCATGCTGCTAAAATTTACATTATTACTGTACTATTCTTATGCTTAAGGAACTAGAACTTACAAGAAATGCATAATATTTCAAACATTGCCAAAGGAAACGCCTTTGAAAAGTCTCCAAAATTATATGCTAAAAACCTAAATAAAAATGAGTAGGTGTAGGGGTGCCTGGCTGTCTCAGTCGGTAGAACATGAGACTCTCGATCTCAGGGTTTTGAATTTGAGCCCCACGTTGGATGTAGAGATTACTTAAAAATATAAAATCTTTTTTAAAAATGAGTAGGTGTAGGAAGAACCTTAAAAATAACCAAATTCGGTTCAACTGAAAACGTATAAGCAATTTTTAATTTAAGGACACATTTTTTACTTTATGTAATGCATTCGTAAATACTATTAATGTGTTAATACATTATATGCTGCCACTTACCACAAGGCACATATCAGCCATCTCGAAAATGTTTTTTTAGAATAACATTTTATTCATCATCTGCCCTTTCTTTTCCCTGTTGGAAAATGAGCGCTTAAATATCGAAACCATTTTCCTTTGGGAAAGCGATTGTAACCCTTTTCCGTGGCTACAGAAGAGAAAGGGCCCACAGGTCAGTGAGCAGCACGTGCACCGAGGCTGTGTCAGCTCATTATGAAGAACTTCCCAACCACTTGAGCTGTTCCAAACCAGCCCTGACGGTTTTCAATCAGGAGCTGGCTGGTCATTTATTATCAAAGGACATAAAAACATTAATAGCTGTTATCGGTTGAACTCTTAAACTGTTCCTGGCACAGTGATAGGTTTACGTATATACTTTTCTCTTTGATCTTTACAGCAGGTTTGCAAGGTTTAGAGATAATGCCACCAATTTACAGATGAGGAAGTTAAGTACAAGGAGGTTAAGCGACTTGCCTGTGGCCACACAGCTATCAGTAGTAGCAAACTCAACAATTCCTATCTTGTTTTGAATGGTGATTTTTTTTCCCCCATCATAAAGACCTGATGAACTGTAGATCCTATTCTCCAGAAAAACACTGATAAACATAATTTCATACAACACAAGATTTTTATAATTCCCAAAATGCCTTCTGTGGATCTCTTAGAAACCCATTTACCCCACGTTAAGAATCCATGGTTTAACTTTAAGCAATAATTCTTAAAACACAAAATGTGCCAGTTTACTTGGTTTAGAAGGGGGGTTCTGGCATCCATAAATTTTAAAAGCTCCCTAGCAATTTGTTGTAAAGACAGGCTCTGAGAATCACTGGTTTAGTTAGGTTAGATGGCCTGTAACATCCATTCCAACTCTCAGGTTTGAATAGAAGACATTCAACAGAAAATCCAATCTTTCTTATCTTTCATTCTTGTTAGTTTGGTTTTGTGCCAATGGATGAGTCACAGGGAGCACACATTCCATCCTTCACCATACCTACCAACAAGAAGTCTGCCTCTAAAAGTATATGTTGGACTTCTCACTTGGTTCCTGTAGACTTTTTCCTTCTTGTTGTTGTTGTTTTTAACGTTTATTTATTTTTGAAACAGAGAGAGACAGAGCATGAGCAGGGGAGGGGCAGAGAGAGAGGGAGACACAGAATCCAAACCAGGCTCCAGGCTCCGAGCTGTCAGCACAGAGCCCGACGCAGGGCTCGAACTCACAGGCCGCGAGATCATGACCTGAGCCAAAGTCGGACGCTTAACCGACTGAGCCACCCAGGGGCCCCTATTTCCTTGTTTTTTAATTGAGTTCAATACTATCAATATCTGTTGGAAAGCTATTATACACAATGAAATGGAATGCTACCTGGAGCTGAGATGTAATGATGCAAACATTCCCTGCTATTATAAAAGTGATAATGTCATGATTGTGGTCTCTTGTACTTTCCTGTTTTAAAAATCACATCATTTTTTCGTTAAAAAAATTCTTTAGCTTCCATTTTGCTTTGTTATTGATATTCTTTTTAAAGATGATACACAACAAAAGTGGAATTTAAGTACTATATAAGTTAAGATTAGGCTCAATCTCTACAGGAAGTATCTCTTCTATATAAAGTATGGGTATGGTCAGTCTAAGAATGATTATCATTCTTATTTGATTACCATCCTCAAAAAATGCATCCATTTTTTGGTCCAAGATGGCTTCTCCAGTTATTATCACCCCATCTGCATGTCAGTTAGGGAGAAGAGGAAGGCAGGTTTCTAATCCTTAAGAGAATGACCTGAAAATTGTACAGTTCGTATCTGTTTACATCCTACTGGATAAGAGTCTGCAGATGTATCTGGCTGCAAGCAGGCTAGAAAATGTGGTCCTTAGAGTAATTGATATTTAGGTGGCTCCATTGTTCAGTTTTCTGATAATAAACCTGTATTTGTCATTTTCCCACTGCCCTCGTTTTTGAAATCACTGAAAATATGTCTTTGAATAAATCTTTTTAAGAAAGTAAATGGTCATTATTAAATGTTGGTGATAGAAAAACTGCAGAAAAGAACGTTCATAGACTCATTGCCAAGCGGCTGTTTGATAAACATTTTAAACTTGTTGCATTCTGGGGTGCTTGGTGGCTCAGATAGTACAGCATGCAATTCTTTTTTTTTTTTTTTTTTTTTTTGTGAGAGAAAGTGTGTGCATGCATGCAGAGAGGGAGTGAGAGAATTCCAAGCAGGCTCTGCACTGTCAGTGTGGAGCCCAAGGCAGGGCTTGATGCAGGGCTTGATCCCATGAACTGTGAGAACACGACCAGAGCCAAAATCAAGAATTGGAGGCTCAACCAGCTGAGCTACCCACGCACCCCAAGCATGCCACTCTTGATCTCAGAGTTGTAAGTTCGATCCCCATGATGGGGATAGAGATTACTTGAAAATAAAATCTTCTAAAAATAAAAATGCAATAATTTGTAGCATTGTTTAGCTACTGACTTTTAATCCAACCTCTTCCGCTCATTAGTTTGTGATTTCAGATATGTCGTCTGACAATGACTTCTGTATCTGGAAAAGAGAGTAATAGTGTCTAACCCTCCAGGTTCTTCTTATAAATGAATGAATTCATAGATGTAAAAGTGTTTTTGAAAACTAGAAAGTACAATGCAGATACACAATGGGTGGTATTGTCTTAGTTTTTATATACTGTACAGCACCTTGTATTGAGGCACAGCCTTCCACTGACAGAATCTTGAGGTATCATTATTCTGGAGCAGTTACCTTGATCCTATTTCTAGACTCCAGGGACAGCCTGGTGCTTCACTGCCTCCACCAGAATCTTCCAGCTGGGGATGGGTTCCCTGGCTAACTACAGATCAAGAAGGCAGGTCAGGTCACTACCTATATTTCTTAACTGCCTGTGAAGCAAGCATGGAATCCTTTTGGTTTTTCTTGGTTTTCAAATACTAATATTCATTGGAGGTCTTATCAACCCAAATCCAGAATGACAAGTTAATTTTCCGAAGCTCACGTAGCAAAGGTCTCCGTACCTTCACTGAATTACAAATTCATTTTCAACTGTGAATTTCAATGTCTTGAATTTTGCTCTTGTATATCCATTCATTGACTCATTCATTCATTCATCAAACATTTATTGAGGCTCTACTATGTTCCAGGCACTGGGAGTCAATGGTGAATAAGGTACAGGTCTTTGAGGTGAATTAAAATGTAATTGGTGTACCTGGCACTTAGTAAGCTTTCAGTGGATGCTTATTTCCTCTTCCTGACCCTCATGTTGCTCAGTTAAGCTGCCTAATGCATTTGACTATTGTGGATGTGTCCAGAAGAGATGGACAGTGTTGTATGCTCAGAACATCTGCAGCATAGATTGCTTTTCACCAGGCACAGCATAGGTATGTGCACTTCACATTGATTTCATCAGTAAGTAGAAATTGTAAAAATTTTTGTTCTGCTTACCAGCCCAGCATCATATACAGACCACAACGATAAGTATTGTCAGCTTTTATCCTTCTTCCCTTCCTTGATCCATCCTTCATTGAAGCATTTTAGATGTAAGATTAAAATAGGGAGGCATGGGGGATGGGACACAAATCATCCTAACTCCCTCCTGCTACCTCTCCCCCTCTAAATTCTCAGAAGACATTATTGGAGTGCTGCCATTGTTTTGGTAACAACACACCAGTTTTAAAGTCTTGTCCTTTTGTTTTCTTTCTCCTCTTTGACATGCATCTAATTTTCCTTTCTTTTGTAGGCTGTCAGCCAAATGAAACAGCAAAAATATTCGACGAAAGTTTCCTTCAGTTCACAAGAGATACCTTTAGCGCCAGCTCCGTCATACCATTCAACAGATGCAGACTTCCCAGGCTATGGTATGATTCTTTCTCTGAGCAAAATTAATTGACTCATCAGACATGAGAAAAGAGAAGGGATTGTGATGTCCTGAAAAGAGCACTGGACCAGGAGTCAGGAAGCCTGGCTTTTACCCCTCCTATACTTTCTTACCTTTGGGACTTGGACAGGTCACCATTTTCCTCATCTCTGTTTTTGGGATTGCCTAGTGCTTACTGAATATAAAAGTACTAGAACAAAAAAGGCCCTCAGTAAATACTGTTTGAATATGAGGCTTACAAATAAATTATTCTGTACTCTCTCCAAAAGAGCGTGTTTAGTTCATGAGTAATACCTCTTAAAAATCATATTCCGTCAAATTGTTAGCCTTGCATATGTTGATATAAGTTATTTGAAGACTGTTAATTTTCAGTGCTTAAAGACAAGAGTATTCACTTTCTATCTTTGAATTCCTGGCATGAATTATGCTGACTGGCAGTTGAAAATAGAATTTCAAAATGAATAATGAGTATTTCTACTTTGTTTTTATATTATATAAGTCAGTTTTTAAAAAGCTTATTTGAAACATTATGCTTACCAGTGGCAAAACACAACCCTGAATGAATTTAGCAAGCCTGACACCTTTATGGTATTAGTCTTTTACATGTTTTTCATAAACATTAACTCAATAAAAAATTTAGCAAGCCAGTATTATTCTGAAGTACTGGATTTTTACTAAAATTCTTGATGAATGTGGTCAGCAAACTATGACCCGTGGGTCAAATTTGGCCCACCATCTGTTTTTGCATGGTCTCCAAAAATGGTTTTCATATTTTTAAAAGGTTGGAAAAGTCAAAAGACTATTTCATGAAAATCATCTGAAACCCAGGCTTCAGTGTCCATAAATAAAATTTAAAATACTATGCTCATTTGTTTATCTGTTGTCTAAGGCTGCTTTCACACATTAAGGATAGAATTGAGTAGTTGCCACAGAGAACGCATGGCCTGTAAAGCTCAAAATACTTACTACGTGGCCTTTTACTGAGAAAGTAACCATAATTTACCAATTTTTATTTTATTTTATTTTTTATTTTTTAAAATTTACATCCAAATTAGTTAGCATATAGTGAAACAATGATTTCAGGAGTATATTCCTTAGTGTCCCTTACCCATTTAACCCATCCCCCTTCCCACAACCCCTCCCATTACCCTCAGTTTGTTCTCCATATTTATGAGTCTCTTCTCTTTTGCCCCCCTCCCTGTCTTTATATTATTTTTGTTTCCCTTCTCTTATGTTCATCTGTTTTTCTCTTAAAGTCCTCATATGAGTGAAGTCATATGATTTTTGTCTTTCTCTGACTGACTGATTTCACTTAGCATAATACCCTCCAGTTCCATCCACGTAGTTGCAAATGGCAAGATTTCATTCTTTTTGATTGCCAAGTAATACTCCATTGTATATATATACCACATCTTCTTTATCCATTCATCCATTGATGGACATTTGGGCTCTTTCCATACTTTGGCTATTGTTGAAGTGCTGCTATAAGCATGGGGGTGCATGTGCCCCTTCGAAACAGCACACCTGTATCCCATGGATAAATGCCTAGTAGTGCAATTGCTGGCTCGTAGGGTAGTTCTATTTTTAGTTTTTTGAGGAACCTTCATACTGTTTTCCAGAGTGGCTACACGAGCTTGCATTCCCAATCAATTGAGTTTTGATATGATGTATCACATATTTATATCTCAATAACAGAAATTAATCATCCTATAATTTAATCGGTGGAAATTCTACTCGTTCAGTCATTTCCTTACCAAACATTTATTGGGGGCCTGGTATGTCAGGCTTTGGGCCGGATTGTATGGGAGAAATACATACCAAGACTGACTCAAGACCAGCTAGAATGAGGCAAAAATGGAGGAAAAGAAATGCCATCGCCAGCATCTCTGACTATGTATTCTCTCTCTTCTCATCCAAGAGGCTAAACTAGTCATTTACATAAGGACAAGAAACTTTGTAAAGCATTCATGAAATTATGCCACTATATTGTACATGGTTTTTATTGTAAATGAATGGAAAATGCAGTGTGAATTACATATGCTGCAAAAAGATCTGGAGTGAAATTAGGTTTATAATTTAATATTCTTCTAATAAGGCATTTGTTATTGAGGCTGCGTCACTAAATTTCTCACTCTTAACCAAGAGACCATTAGATTAACAAATTCCATGTGGTCAGAAAGAGTGACTATATGAATGCTACATTATGCCAGCTGCTGGACTGGGCACCTTACACACATTGTTCATTTAATTCCTATTAGAAAGTGGCTCGTTACATGCATCTTTTCAGATGAGGAATGAGCCTCAGTTTCACCTACCTATTAATTTCCTTCCTGGGAACTTAAATCCATGTCGCCACCACTCCAAAACCTGCTTTATTATTATTATTGCTTACAGCAGAACCCTCCACAGACTTACCTACAGCCTGTTCCCTTTTGTTTAATATCAGAGATTGGCAAACTTTTTCTGTAAGGAGCCAGATAGTAAATATTTAAGGCTTGTGGACCATATGGACTCTGTTGCAGCTACTCAACTCTGTTGTCATAGGGTGATAACAGCCATAGACTGCAAGTAAATGAACAGGGCTATGTTCCAATATAACTTCATTTATGGACATTGAAATTTGAATTTCATGTAATTTTGACATGTCTTCAAAAAAAATTTTTTTTTCATTTTTTTTTTCAACCTTTTGAAAATGTAAAAATCATTCTTACCCTGCAGGCCCTTGCTTGTACAGATGTTTAATGAGCTTTCTGGATCCCGTTGGTCCCTGTGCATTAGCTGCAGCTGACCAGCAGGTGGGGCTCTTTATTATCAGCCCTTAACTAAATTCTACCACGTTGTAAGAATCAGTACTTGTGATGATTAAGCTTAGTTGTCAGAAAAGATGACATTCTCTGGAGGCTGTTATTTGTATAAGAATCTCTTGAAATTAACCTTTTGAATATTTTGATTTTTCAATTAGTTAGGATCAGTCATCTGGAAAATGCACATATGTAGAAGTTATGCCAGAGAAAGGGGTTGTATTAAACATCTTTTCCTAGCCAATATTTTTTTTCTCTCAGTTTTTAGAGAAAATCTTTTTTTTTTTTAATTTAAAAAATTTTTTTTAACGTTTTATTTATTTTTGAGACAGGGAGAGACAGAGCATGAACAGGAGAGGGTCAGAGAGAGGGAGACACAGAATCTGAAACAGGCTCCAGGCTCTGAGCTGTCAGCACAGAGCTCGATGCGGGGCTTGAACTCACGGACTACAAGATCATGACCTGAGCTGAAGTCGGCTGCTTAACCGACTGAGCCACCCAGGCGCCCCGAGAATCTGAATCTAAAAGCAATGATTTAAAAAAGTAAATGTTGGGGTGCCTGGCTGGCTCAGTTGGTAGAGCATGAGACTCTTGATCTCAGGGTTGTGAGTTCTACCCCACATTGGGAATAGATGTTACATTAGAAAGTTAAAAATGAAATCTTTAAAGAAAATTAAAAGTAGATCTTTATAAAATAGAAATAACTCTTGTAACAAGTTTTTCAGTCATGGACCCAGTAATTAGTTCTTTTTTTTTTTTTTTTAAGTTTATTTATTTTTGAGAGAGAGACAGAGACAGACAGAGAGAGACAGAGCCTGAGCAGAGGAGGGGCAGAGAGAGAGGGAGACACAGAATCTGAAACAGGCTCCAGGCTCCAAGCTGTCAGCACAGAGCCCAACAGGGGGGCTTGAACTCACAAACTGTGGGATCATGACCTGAGCCAAAGTTGGGCACCTAACTGACTGAGCCACCCAGGCGCCCCATCCCAGTAATTAATTTTTAAATGTGTTTGTGGCACATTATTATTATTTTTTTTTACTATGTATGTATTTGGGGATCATTGGTAATTATTATTTTCAGCTAAATCATATTTTATTGATTAAATCCTTTATACATCTTAATTGGTGTGCTATGCTTTAATTGAAAGTAAGCACGAACTCTTAGTGTCTTAGAACTGTAACTCAGAATCTTCTATCATTCTAGTCTTTATTTTCATTGTAACTTATGCCTATATGTACTTAATCATTTCGTCATTTTTCCATACCAGTTTTCATGGTATATATTAAGATTTTAAAAACTTCAAGTATAGTTAAATGATCGAGTAGGGGGTGGTTGTTTTAATCTCAGAAGCGTCAGGTTTCATCCCTTCCTGAATGGGCGTTAAGGACCCAGCGTTTCCTTCATGGTGCTTAGCAGGAAAATAGCGAAATGACGAACACATGCAAACCCCGCGCTCCCCAAGTAACGAGTGTGCACGCCGGACTACATCTCCTACTAGCCGGTCATTCTGTGTTCAATCCTCCAGGTGGTTTCCAGGCTCCTCTGTCAGTGGACCCTGCCACGTGTCCCATTGTTCCTGGCCAGGAAATGATTATAGAAATATCCAAGGGACGTTCAGGTCTTGGTCTCAGCATTGTGGGAGGAAAAGACACACCTTTGGTAAGTTCGTAGAAGTAAAGTGTATCTATACCGTTACAGAGTTAGTTGTGGAACCTTATTATGGCCTTTATCACTTCTATGGAAGACTTGGCTTTTTCATGGAATGAGAAGAAGCATAATTATAAATAGATATGCATGCATATTCTGGCCAGCCTTAAGTTTTTCTCAGTGTTTAATTTTCATCAGGATTTTCTCTGTCTAGGACATGGAGTATTTTTTTTTTAAGTTTTATTTATTTTTGAGAGAGCACAAGCAGGGGAGAGGCAGAGAGAAAGGGAATCACAGAATTGGAAGCAGGCTCCAGGCTCTGAGCTGTCAGCACAGGGCCCAGTGCAGGGCTTGAACCCATGAACAGTGAGATCATGACCTGAGCAGAAGTCGGGAATTTAACCAACTGAACCACCCAGGTGCCCTTGGAGCATTTTTTTATAAATGCTTACTAGACCAACAGCATTATAGCAGCATTTAGACATATTATAACAAGATTATAACTGGGGACACCTGGAGTTAACTAGCTCAGCAGCCAGTTTTAGCTCTCTGCCTTTTCATGGAGTAAGATTTAAATACAGTTTAAAAATACAGCCTAGGGAGGGCACCTGGGTGGTTTGCTTCGGCCCAGATCTTGTGTTTTGTGGGTTTGAGCCCTGCATTGGGCTCTGTGCTGACAGCTCAGGGCCTGGAGCCTGCTTCAGATTCTGTGTTTCCCTCTCTCCCTCTCTCCCTCTCTCCCTCTCTCCCTCTCTCCCTCTCCCCCTCTCTCCCTCTCCCCCTCTCTCTCCCTCTCCCCCTCTCCCCCTCTCCCCCTCTCCCCCTCTCCCCCTCTCCCTCTCTGCCCCTCCCCTACTCGCATCTGCCTTTTTCTCACAAATAGACACTAAAAAAAAAAAAAAATACAGCCTGGGGCCACCTGGGTGGCTCAGTCTTAGGTTAAGCTTAAGCGTCTGACTCTTGATTTCAGCTCAGGTCATGATCTCAGGGTTTGTGGCTTTGAGCCCTGCATTGGGGTCTGCACTGACATCCCAGAGCCTGCTTGGGATTCTCTCTCTCTCTTCCCCTCTTTCTGCCCCTCCCCCCTAAACTAAATAAATAAAACTTAAAAAAAAAAAACAAAAAAAAAAAAACTTTAAAAATATAGCCTGAAAGTGCAACGTGGATGGAACTGGAAGGTATTATGCTAAGTGAAATAAGTCAGTCAGAGAAAGACAGATACCATATGTTTTCACTCATATGTAGATCTTGGGAAACTTAACAGAAGACCATGGGGGAGGGAAAGGAGGAAAAGAAAAAGTTACAGAGAGGGAGGGAGGCAAACCGTAAGAGACTCTTGGATACTGAGAACAAACTGAGGGTTATGGGAGGTGGGGGAGAGGGGAAAGTGGGTGATGGGCACTGAGGAGGGCACTTGTTGGGATGAGCACTGGGTGTTATATGGAAACCAATTTGTCAATAAATTATATTTTAAAAATAATAATAAATAAAAACCAGACTTGAAAATAATAATAATAATACATAAATAAAAGAACACTTATATCACTTCAAATAAATAAATAAATAAATAAATAAATAAATAAATAAATAAATAAATAAAAATATAGCCTGGACCAAACCACTTGAATGGAAACTTATAAAGAAAAGGTTGCCGCTTTCCTCAATGACAAAAGCTGAAAAGACAGCATTCCAAGCCATATAATTAGAAATGTAGGAAAGTTCTGGGGTCTTAATATACTAAAGACATTGGAGTAGTATGCAGAAACTACTGGTCAACCTTGAAGATTGGCTGTTTCTCCCTTCCAGGGCCTGTTTCCTCATTTACCCAAAGAGATATTCGCAAATATTAAATAAGCCGAATTTGTATAAATCTGTATTTAAAACGAACGAGGGAAATCATATTTTAAGGAAATTTTGTAGTGAATTCTTTCATGAAGAAGTAACTCTCTGATTTGAGTTTTGTAGATATAAGTCTGTACTGCTTAAAATAAGGCAGAACTAGATTTTCCATAGGAAAGCAGAAGACTTACTTTAAATCGGCATGTTTTGCCCAGCTAAATGAGTTTGTTAACTGATTTTTTCTGTTGTTTTTTTTTTTGTTGTTGTTGTTGTTGTTTTGCTTTGTGTGGGTTGGTTAGAAAACCTGAGTAAGATGTGCCCATGCTGCACTGGGGACTTTACTATTGCGTATATTTGTGCTGTTGGCTGCTAGTTTGGAGGCTTCCAGTGCTCCTTTTCACCTGCTGCTTCTTGGATGCGAGGCTATTTGCTGAATACTATGTTCTGCTTCTCTTTGCCACCACAAGGCAGTCAAAAAAAAAAAAATCTTTAACAGCATTCTAAAGTTCATAATATATAGTTCTGCCTTTTGAGACTGTAAATCCCATTGTCCTTGGAAGGATAAGCACCACTTTAAAAATGAGAAATGGGGTGCAGCTTTTATTTTGCAACCTCAGGTACCTCATCCAAAGCTGTAAGTTAGACTCACTAGTTAATATATAGCCATGTCCGTTTTTGGTGAAGCTGAACAGCTGGGGGGTGGAAGGTGCTTTAACAAATAAAACCACTGTTTACCACAATGAAGATCTTTTGTTTCCTTCTAAATTTTGACATGGAATACACAGCCTAAGTAACATGCCAGGTCATATTATCCAGTCAGGTCATGGGATTGCATCCAGCCAGCAGGAAGTTAGCAAATAAAGATGAGAGTGTATGAAAGGGAATTGTGGACAGTTTGACCCACTGTCAAAAGTACCTTTGCACTTGCCTTTGCACATGTGATTATGTGATGCCTCCTTGAGCTCTGATGCAGGGAAAGAGCATGTTTTGAGTGCTGGTGACCCTTCTTAAGCATTTGCTCCAACCATCTCAGTTAGGGTTTCTGTGCTCTCTCTGTTGTGTGTCCAACAGATACTTTTACTATCTTTGGAGGAATGAAGCCTCTGGGACTTGGTCTTGACAACACACCAGTCCTATCTGCTGTAAATAATTGCTTCAGAACCAAGACAGATGGTTTCTGAGATCAGAGAGGGAGATCTCACTTGACACCCCAATGTGTCTGCAGCCCGTCCTCTAAAATAGGCCTTTTAAAACACCAAGACAATGGTGAGGGTGAGCCTCTTGGGAAGGTTTATGAGCACACCTGCACCCACTCCTCAATGACAAACTTCTGCCTCTGTTGTTTCAATCTTATTACGTGCTCCCAGGTCTGCTTTTGGTGAATGTGGCTCTTGTATGATAGCCTGCATATGTTTGCTTAAAGGCTGCCCTCTTCTTAATGCCAAGGACATGAAGTTGAATGACATAACCCTGCCCTTGTACATTTGTTCAAGTTGATCCTACTACCATCAGTGTTTATGGTCTAATATAAGGGACCAACCAGTGAAAAATCTTAATAAGGACCATTAAAATAGCTACTTTCTCTGGAAAGCATAAAAAAAGTAGAACTGTAGGGTCCGACTTCAGCCAGGTCACGATCTCGCGGTCCGTGAGTTCGAGCCCCGCGTCAGGCTCTGGGCTGATGGCTCAGAGCCTGGAGCCTGTTTCCGATTCTGTGTCTCCCTCTCTCTCTGCCCCTCCCCTGTTCATGCTCTGTCTCTCTCTGTCCCAAAAATAAATAAACGTTAAGAAAAAAAAAAAGTAGAACTGTAGTACACATTGTCTAGATATACTTAATATGGATTAGTTTTTGTATGTTTCTTATATGCCAGTATCTTAGTCTATTCAGGCTACTGTAATAAAATGCCACTGACTGATGGCTTATAAACAACAGAAATTTATTTTTCATAGTACTGGAGGCTGGAGGTCCAAGATCACAGAGTCAGACGAGGGCCCTCTTCTGGGTTGTAGACTTCTTGAATCCTCACATTGTGAAAGGAGCCTCCGGGGGAGCCTCTTTTAGAAGGGCACTCATTTCATCCATGAAGACTCTGCTCTTGTGACCTAATCAGCTCCAAAACGGCCCACCTCCTAATGCCATCACACTGGTCATTAGGGTTTCTACATATGAGTTTAGAGGGGCACACAACAAGGAGATCAGATAAGGTATAAAGTAGTATATTTACTTATATTTTTTATCTCCTTCCATCCATCTGTCCACCCATGCTTTCATCCTATGTCTTTCCCCACTGCCACCACTTATTTTGGTCTTGGAGTACTAGTTTTCATGAAATCTTGCAACTCAGAAGACACAGCATATTCTGCCAAATGAAAGACTGAGGTATGATGCTTGCCACATATGTTTTAAGCATCTCCCTGAATCTTTCAGTTCCCCCTTCTCTGAAATGTTTGCTTGCTGATGAGAAGTTTTACCTCTAGTGTCCCCAGAAGAAGTAAAATATAGTTTTCCAATGTCATTTTATTGGTGGTTATTCTATTATATCAGCCTTGGGAATTCTAGAGAAGAGAAAGAAAAACCTAAGAAACAAGTATTTTATCTCAGAGTATTGGCCAAGTTGAACCATTCTTGGGATTAAACAAATGAAGTGGAGAAAGAATGAGGAAAGCTTCCCCAGGACCCCTCACTCTGTGCATTTTCCTTTCTCTGGCTACCATTGCCAACGGTCCCACACTGTAGACAATGTGTTATATCAAATCTAATAGTCCGAGAAATGATGCTGATTCTATGGCACCAGAGTCCCAGATCTTTTCACTGCAGGGTCTTGGACAAGTGACTTAAACCGTTCTAGATTAAATCTGCTTCTCCATTTGTGTGAAAGTGGTGACGACAAAATCTACCTCTTGTGGTTGATATGTGGATTAATTAAGATAAAGAATGTAAGGCACTTTTCCCAGTACCTGTCTATACTGAGTTCAGTTATTAGTGATTATTATTAAACATTCATATTAAAGTATATCCTTAGTTCCCTTCATCTGTATGTCTTTGATATATTAGCTGCACACTGAGAAACATGACTTTGTTTCTGCATACTTAGATATTTATTTTTCAACACCAAACTCTTAAAAAGTGGTTTGGCACTGTTCCTAATATGTAATTAATGTGTTATCCTCTTATTTAATTCTCCCAACAACCCTATAGAAGTAGTGGTATTATCCCCATTTTACAGATGAGGAAACTGAGACTCAGATAAGTTAGGTAACTTCTCCAAGAACATAATGCAGCAGGATTCTCCCACAGAGAATCATGACCCCCCCCCAAGGCTTTTCTTTCCAGGAAGCAACGTTATTCCTGCCGGCACTGCCCAGTTGGGCTTGTACCTGAAGAACTGAGCCCTGAACACCATGTGGAGTAGTTTTTTATGTATTTACTTCTTCCTTGTCTCCCATATATGGTAACACACACAAACATGTAGTCTGATTAAGTGGTCGCATGTTACAAGGTCATGAGGGATGTTGCATGTACGCGCATAGCCAGGTTACCTTGAGGTTTTTTTGTTTTTGTTTTTTGTTTTTGTTTTTTTCCTTAGGGAGGGGACCCTACCACAATAATGCTAGCAGTTGGTCCAGTTGGAGTTTCATCAAGCTATCTGACTGCAAAGCCACACCACTGGGCTCCTTTTCTAGTGCTACCTCTATGTGTCATTGATTTCCACCTGTAAAAGGGGGTTGTTCATCTCACCCACCAGACCTTGAGTATCTTGAGAACAGACCTGTTTTATTGTATTTTGTACCTTTAGTACCACCATATAGAGCCTTGCACACTTAAAAATATGACTGTCTAGCCTCTGAGCCACTCCGAACTCCAGCCATGCTGGCCTCCTTCAGTTCCATTCAAGGCATTTGCACATGCTGTTAGATCTGTCTGGAGTGCTTCTCTGATCAGTTTTAGCTGTAGCTAGAGTATCCTGTTCATTTCTGGGTGTGATTATATCACAGTTGACAAGGACATTATTGAAACCACATCACTGTGAGGAAGAATTGAATCAAATGGAAAAGGGAAGATCAGAAGGGACAGTGACATGCAAACACGTAAGGTTATCTTTGTGTGGACGAAGGGTAGGAACAGTTCAAGTGCTTCCAAGCGGCTCAGTGAAAAACAGATTTCACATTTGCATAAGGAAGAACTTTCTAGACCTCAGCTGGCCAAAGTTGGAGTGAACTACGTAGTGAGTGCCAAATCTCGAGAAATATTTTGACAAATGCAAGCAGCCACTTTGCGAGGACATTAGTGTTATTAGGCTTTCTCTTTTAATCAGACAGGAACGTGTTACATTGAGAAGTCTCTTTCTCAAGGGTATGGTAGGATAAGGAAATTCATTCTCTCTTTTCATTCCCATCTCACAGGTTTCTTAAAACTTCAGTCTTAAGTTTTTTTAACTAGAGAATAAGGCTTAATTACTGTTGAGTTTTGGTTTATGGAAACTAGTCATTATTACCACTTTTAGAAAGGTTAAGTTTATGAACATAAGCCCTAGTTGCTATACTTGTATGTTCCTCTGCGTCTGGAGATAAGCTTGTCTCCTTACAAGAGGAAAACAATTAGCCTCGGGCATTTGGTTCCTCTTGATATTCCTGGTACCATCCCGTTGTAAATGAGGTCAGCGGATGCCCAGGATAGATTGTAAAATTGAGATGCTCTATTAATATTTAAAAGGCCTGGGAATATCAGACTCAAAATCTTATTTCTCTCCAAGTTTCAAATGTGTATTTTTTTCACCACCTGATTCAGTACCAATTTAAGTCAGTCTTATTAAATAGAAGTTCCATAGATAGAAGAGGTACATTAGCAAGAAGCATCAAGGTAGAAGGACTGTCACATTTGGATACTGTGTGGTAAAGTCATCCATCTAGAAATTCAAGCGAAAAATATTTTTTTAGCTATCACCATATGTCTGGCTCTGCAGTGACCTCATTTAACCCTGATTCACCATATTGCCTGCTATTGTTTAGCTGTTACTGCTTTTGACCATTTAAACTTAGGACTGTAGCAATTTAAACCACTATATATTTTTTTTTAAGTAAGCAGAATAGAAAACTATTTTACATTTGATTAAGTGTTTTATTTTGCTATTCCCCTTCGAATGAACTTTGCACAGCCTGTTTCACGAGGAGTGTGGTTTGCTTTGGCGTGTAATCACCCAAAGCCAGGCTCCTTTTATCATTATTGCTTAAGTCATATATTTTTACACAAAACATCTTATTACCTTAGTTTTATTTTAAAATCAAAGCAGAGTTTGCAGAAAGTCTATGAATCACACTGAAAGAATGTTAACGAATAGTACCTCTGAATTTCCAGATTTGGGCATTTCTGATCTTAAAGAATATGACTGTAAGCAAAAATATTATGCAAGCTGAGTAAAGTTTAGGTAAATAAGGACCAGATGGAACTATAGGGACTTATAAAATATAATGCAAATATTATCCCATTTCCTTAAAATAAATCTATAGTTCAGTATGAAAAATTATATTCATATTGATGAATATCAACCTTTTGCAAAATCATTCTTGGCAAGGGAATTCCATTTCAAGTAAATATAAAACAGTTTCTTTTCTGAGTTTGAGAAGGGAAAGCTTTGCAGTCTTAAAATGTGAAACTTTTTATATATTCATTGCAATTCTTATATTAGCTGTTTTATTGCTGTGATTTTCATTCCACATTTTAGTTACCTATACTGTGGAAGAGTTTGCAATCCTTGAGCTTGACTTTTAGCTTAAATAGTCCATTCCTTTAACACACACACACACACACACACACACACAGATTGGTGTTACTGCTTCCTGTATAACTGATCACTTAATCCATACTTTTAGTCAAAAGAGCCACTGGTATTGCTGATTTAATGCTTATTTATGTTGTCTATAGTTTATCACCCAAGAATATTTCAGTATTCCAAAATGGTAGGTACTAAATGTTGTGATCCATTTTCTTTCTCTTAGAGTGTTTGGTAGGTACAAATCTTTACACCCTCCCCCAAACCTATTAGAATAGATGAATAAATTAAGATTAGGATATAAGGACTGGCTCTTGGTTCCTTTTGTAACAGAGTCTTATGGGGTTTGATTGGTGACTGTGTTCTGAGATTCTTAGAAAATCTAGGAGCACCTGGGTGTCTCAGTCCATTAATGCCTGACTGTTGGTTTCAGCTGGGGTCACAATCTCACGGTTCAGGGATTCATGATTCATGGATTCATGTGTTGGGCTCTACGCTGGCAGCTCAAAGCCTACTTGGGATTCTCTCTCACTCTCTCTCTGCTCAAAATAAATAAACACTTTTTTTAAAAAAAGAAAATCTATGTAGCAAACTCTAATTTATTAGTGAGAGTATCCAGATTTTTAAAAGTATAAGTTCTTTTGACTCTTACTGACTTCCCTTTTATAGCTATGGCTTCTTCAGGTTTTCTGAACAGAAACATTTATAATCAACCTATGAAGTTGGCAAACAAAACTATATCAGTTTGACAAATACTGTACTTCTTCTAAAGTAATCATCTTTTATTGTATCCACAGTGGGAAAATAGTATATTGAATGTACACTTGACTCTGAGATTCATCCAAATTATAAAATCAAAATGAGAAAAAAAGTCATCTTCAAGCAAAGAAAATACAGTGTTTGTTGACTACATTCTGCTTCAAGTCCTCTATGTTCTTATGAGATACTGAAAATAACCTCTTAACTTTTTGCTTCTCATGCATGAATCAATGAGGGTGTGCCAGATACCTTTTGCATCAAAGCACTGGGTTTGCAGGTGGGGAAGATGAGCATCTTTGCAACTTGTCTTGAATCATCTTTGCCTTCTACCTTTGTAATTGATTCAAAAATATAAAAAGATCTACAAAACCACATGGAATGTAAGCATAATAACACATGCCCCAGCAAGACAAATGCATTAAGTTGTCCATCCTTGGGTTAAACAACGTACTGCCCCACTGTAACAAGGAAAGTAGAGAGCTGCCTTTGTTGACATGAGTCCTGCCATTCCTATTAAAGATAGCACATGTTTACATTTCTACTTTTATCACCTTTTACATTAGGTTTCCCAGCATAATCTTTCTTGAAAAGAAGCAGGCTCGTTCAGTCAATAGAGCATGCGACTCTTGATCCTGGTGTTATGAGTTCAAATGTCTCGTTGGGTGTAGAGATTACTTAAAAATAAAATCATCAAAAAAATAAATAAATAAAATAAAATAAAATCATCAGGGGGCCCCCTGGGTGGCTCAGCTGGTTAAGCGTCTGACTTAGGCTCAGTTTATGATCTCATGGTTCATGGGTTTGAGCCCTGTGTTGGGCTATTGTGCTGACAGCTCGGAGCCTGGAGCCTGCTTCTGATTCTGTGTCTCCCTCTTTCTGCCCCTCCCCCACTCACTCTCTATCTCTCTCTCTCTCTCTCTCAAAAATAAATAAAACATTTTAAAAAATAAAATTATTAGGGGCACGTGGGTGGCTCAGTTGGTTGAGTATCCGACCCTTGATCTTGGCTCAAGTCATAATCTCACAGTTTGTGAACTCGAGCCCCAAGCTGGGCTCTGTGCTGACAGCACAGAGCTTAGAATTCTGTCTCTCCCTCTCTCTTCCCTTCCCACTTGCTCTCTTACTCTCTCTCAAAATAAACTTAAAAAAAAAAAAAAAGCAATCACTTATATTCTCAGTTCACCATAATAATAGGAAAAATAGAAATTAAAAAATGGACTGAAATTGGTGTCATTCCTACTTAGAGTCATGAATTTTGACCACTGATCTATATTCCTTCCTTTATGTCCCAGATAGGCCCCCTTCAACCTTAGATATATATGTGTTGGGAACCTTCATTAGCAATTATTCAACATCTATTTGGCTGACAGTTTGCTTGACATTATATACATAATCTCATTTTGTCCTCAAACCCTAAAAGGAAGAATTTATTAGTTCCATTTTACAGAGACAGGAACACTAGCCCAGTGAGGCTAAATATCTTAATAGAAGTATCACAAAGCTATGATAAGTGGCAGAGCTAAACTCTGAACACAGGTTTATGTGGCCATAGCCAGTATTCTTCCCACCATACGTTGCTGCCTTCCATTGTTTACAGGCTGGAAAATTCCTCTGGCAGACTTGATAGAGTCTGTAGGAGATTAAAATTGATCATAAATTTTGTGCAGTTCCTTCCACTTTCCTTGAATTCGAGCTGGCCCATTGACTTGCTTTGATCAATAGTAGTGAAAGTGGCGTTGAGTAACTTCCAAGCCTTTAGCCTCAAGGTCTTGCAGCTTAGCTCTTGTTCTCCTGAAAGACTGCCACTTTGCAGACAAGCCTAGATCAGCCTCCTGGAGGATGGCACCCCATATGAAAGAGCACATGGGGGCAGAGGGGCCCAGTTATCTCGTCTGAGGCCCCAGCCAACCTGACTGCAAACTCTTGCGAGCCAAGCTGAGATAGCGTGGAGCAGAACTACCCCCTGAACCCAGCCCACACTGCCAGCCCACAGAATCATGAACAAACAAATGATTCATTTTTGTTTTAAGCCACTAAGGTTTTTTTATTAAATTTTTTTAATGTTTTATTTTATTTTATTTTATTTTTGAGACAGAGACAGTATGTGTGCAGGGAAGGAGCAGAGAGAGAGGGAGACACAGAATCCAAAGCAGGCTCCAGGCTTCTAGCTGTCAGCACAGAGCCCAACACAGGGCTCGAACTCATGAACCTCATGACCTGAGCCAAAGCTGGGCACTTAACTGACTGAGCCACCCAGGCACCCCTAAGCCACTAAATTTTGCAGTAAAAGAAAACTAATACAGAGCCCAAGCCAAACCCTTATGTTTCTGATCTCTCACAGACTGTGAAAGTTGGGATTCTTGTGGTCTGCCATTTAGAAGGAGGTCCTACTATTTCTAGGCAGGACTTAAGTATCTGCATAAAACAGTGGCTTTCTCTGCTTTACTTTGTGCTGTATGAGTTCACAGAGGTCTAAAATTATAGAGGTGGAATGACTCTAGAAACCATGTATTTTGACTCTGTGCTTTACTGATAAGTGTCCTGAACAAAGCAGTGCATGGAGAACCACTTGCAAAATTGGCCACCTGCAGAGCTGTGAGAAAAACTAACTCCTCTCATTCCCAGTTCTGGGTCCTTCTTCTACACTTTCCTGCCCTCTTTTTTCAAAATCATGTTCTTTTTTTTTTTTTTAATGTTTATTTATTTTTGAGAGAGACAGAGTGTGACCGGGGGAGGGGCAGAGAGAAAGGGAGACAGAATCTGGAGCAGGTTCCAGGCTCTGAGCTGTCAGCACAGAGCCTGACACGAGGCTCGAATTCACACACTGCGAGATCATGACCTGAGCCGAAGTCAAACACTTAACCAACTGAGCCACCCAGGTGCCCCTCAAAATCACATTCTAATTGAAATATAATAAGGAAGCTTGGTTTTTGAGGGTTTTGGTTTTTTTCCCAAAGAATTTGGCCACAAAGGATTTGGTACAGAAAAGCATCATGTTCTAAGACACTGATCCCTTTACTTATATAAGTACAGTCTGGAGCCTATCAACTTTGTTCAAAGTGACATATTTTTTCACAGTTGTACCCCAACAGTTTTCTTTTTAACTCTCTAACTGCAATAGACATCACAAATCAGTAACTTAATACATCTACATCTGTTTCAAGGTAGAAGTGAACATAGTTTTGATTTGCACAGCATTGGACTGAGCATTTTACTACTCCCACTATATTATCACCCTTCATTGATTTGGCCTTCCTGCTGAGAAAGTCGTCTACTATATGGAAAGACAGGACTGTATGATTTCTGAACCGTGACAACCATAGAGGGGAACTCTATTAAATGATGTTTAAAAGGAGCATTATTCCTCTAAGACCATAGATCTGAACAATGGCTTCTTCCAGACAAAAACAATGCCCATTTTCTATATAATCTTTTTAATCCTTATTTTGGTCCTCATGGGTCTTTCTTATTAGCAGGGATTTTTCCCATAAAGCAAGGAAATACGACATGACACTCTTTGGGGATCACTGGTAATATGTTTTCTACCTAAGTGTGTAATTTAATGTGAAATTTTTCTGTAGCTAAAATGCCACCTAGGATTATTTTGAGGGCAGTGGGAACAGAGGTTTTATGAGTATAACAAAGATTGGGTTTAATTCTAGTGTGATCCAAATTAAGTATATTACACCTACAAATAGTAAAATTGAGCCATATATATATATATATATATATATATATATATATATATATATATACATATTCCTTTATAGTAATATCTACCACATAATTCTTTATCAAAGTTTTATTCTAAAATGCTTATTAGAACAATCCACTGAACATTTAGCAATGTAATCTATAAAATCTCATTCTATGGAAATAGTTCACCCACACAAGGGTGCTTATTGATATTGTTCAGTGCACAGGAGACCCTTAGTTAATTTTTCTAACACACGGCTTCTTTAAGTGTTATGAGCCTACTGTGGCAATGATAAAATTGCCTTTTGCTGAACGATTGGTATGTTTATGAGTTACTTTATCTACTTGTTGGTAGCCTGAACAGTAAAGAATATGGTAATGGATGAGCTGAAAGGTCTGATGACTTTGACTCTAAGGATACATTAGTACGTGTTATGAAATTCTTTTCCAGCAATGCAGTGTTTAAATCCCCCTGGAGGAGTTTGTGATTTTTGTGGGGCTCAATGACAATTAAGTCCCGTGTACTTGGCTCCTTTAAATTGCTCTTTGAACTAAAGTAAATTCTTTAGAAATTCACATGGATTTAATATCCATTTGTGATGGGTATGTGGGTTGTGTGCCACTAATATTTTGCCATCAGAAGCTTGGGTGGGATTTTAAAAAAAGGAAGAATGAAGCTTGATTGGGTAGGTAAGATTATGACATACCCTACCAGCCTCTTTCTGGGTCATTTTGATGTATCTTTCTATCTCCAACCAATTTCTTGGTAATCATTTAGCAAACATGTACTCAGTGCCTACCCTGGGCTCAGCACCAGGATACAAAGAAGAGTTGGAAGCAGCCCCCAGTCTGGAAGAGTTCCACCAAGACTAGGAGGTGACATAGGACCTAGATCCATGAAAAAGCTATTGTGATACTAATAAGTTCAATAATACAAGGGGATAGAGCAGTGACCCACAGGAAGGTTGATCAACCTTGTTAGGGGAAAAGAGTCAGAGAAAGTTTCATAGAAGAGGTGGCATTTGGCTGGCTCAAGTAGAATTTCATGAGAAAAGGGGGCAGCAGATAAAAGAGACCATGACCTTCAAGCCTTTGGTGCCTTTGTACTTTCCAAATATAGATGTATAGACTCTCTATATCAACGTACACAAGAAATTGAAGGTGTCTGGGTGGCTCAGTCAGTTAAGCATCTGACTCTTGATTTCAGCTCAGGTCATGATCTCATGGTCATGGGATCAAGCCCCACATCAGGCTCTGCACTGACAGCGTGGAGCATGCTTGGGATTCTCTCCCTCCCTCTCTCTCTGCCCCTCCCCTGTTCATGTTTTCTCTCTCTCTCTAAATAAACTTTTTTTTAAAAAAGCACAGGAAACTTAATAGTATTTGTCTCCAGTTAGGGATAGATGGTGGCTGAGGGACAGGTGCAGAGAGAAACTTTTCAATGTATATTATTTTGAGAGTAATACCATGTGTACATATTTTATCTGTATTTAAAAACAAATATGTATTCTTTGAAGAATGGAGATATTAAAACAGTAGTTCCTTAAACAGTATGTTAAATTTGCAAGCCAGCTACTTCTTCCTGGGTGTCTGTTTTTTAATGTTATCCCTAATTAGTGGAATGAAGAAATTTTCCTCAAGTTAAATGTGTTTCAGACATAGACTGATGAGAGAAAAGCTTTTTCTTAGTGTTTTATTTTTATTTTTATTTTCGAGAGAGAGAGAGTGAGCGAGGGGGGGGGGGGCAGGAGAGAGGGAGGCACAGAATCTGAAACAGGCTCCAGGCTCTAAGCTGTCAGCACAGAGCCCGATGCAGGGCTCAAACCCATGAACTATGAGATCATGACCTGAAGTCAGACGCTTAACCAACTAAGTCACCCAGGTGCCTCAAGAGAGAAGTTTATAAGCAGAGGACTTTTCCTACATCTCCAAAATCCTGCCTAACCCTTCTGATTAAGGAAAACCCATATCTGAGAGATTCTCTAATTGATCAGATTCTTCCCTGGATCCAGAGTTGGCAAGTCAAATGAGTGATTTAGAGTGTCCAACGGAAAATTGTTGGTCTTGTCTCAGGCAGTAAATAAGACGATGTTACTTAAATTTCTGTTGTCACAGTGAAAATCACAACTACCAAGAGGAAATTAGTTTTTGATTATATGTCAGTCTTGGTCATCTGTAAATGGTTCTTAAGTCTGCCATTAATTAGGAGAAATTAATCTGGGTTGTTTTGGACTGAAAAGATTTTTATTGTTTTATTTTTGTTTAGTTTAGTTTAGTTTAGAGCATGAGAGGGGTAGAGGGAGAGAATCTTAAGCAGGCTCCACACCCAGTGTAGAGCCCTGATGCTGGGCTCAATCCCAAGACCCTGGGATCATGACTTGAGCCAAAATCAAGACTTGGATGCTCAACCTACTGAGCCATCCAGATGCCCTGAACAACTTTATTTTAAACATGAATGCATCACTTGTATATAATTTTCTTTTATATCTGCTCCTGTAGAAAAAAAATCATTCATTGAATAATATGGGTGCATAGAAAGAAGATGGAAAAAATGAAGGAAAGAGACAAGAACAACAAATGGAATTAAGAGAGAGCTAGGGGCACCTGGGTGGCTCAGTCAGTTGAGGGTCCAACTTCCGCCCAGGTCATGATCTCGCAGTTGACAAGTTCGAGCCCCGCATCAGGCTCTGTGCTGAGAGCTCAGAGCCTGGAACCTGCTTCAGATTCTGTGTCTCCCTTTCTCTCTCTGCCCCTCACTAGTTCGTGCTGTGTCTATCTCTCAAAAATAAATAAAAACATTAAAAAGAGAGAGAGAGGGGCGCCTGGGTGGCTCAGTCGGTTAAGCGTCCGACTTCGGCTCAGGTCATGAGCTCATGGTCGGGGAGTTTGAGCCCCGCGTCGGGCTCTGTGCTGACAGCTCAGAGCCTGGAGCCTGTTTCGGATTCTGTGTCTCCCTCTCTCTCTGACCCTCCCCTGTTCATGCTCTGTCTCTCTCTGTCTCAAAAATAAATAAACGTTTAAAAAATTTAAAAAAAAAAAAAAGAGAGAGAGAGAGAGAGACTCCATGTTGGGTTGGGGAGAGTTCTTAACCATCGTGTTTTGTGTAGCACAAACCCCTAACTAGCAAGTGAGGTCCATAGATCATCACCCCACTTCATTAAGCGAGAGGCTTCAATTTTCACTTCCCCAGTTGTCTTTTTGTTCACTGTCTACAAAATGATCAGCCCCTGCCCTTAAGGTTTTTGCTGTGGAGTTAAGGAGACAGTATTTCAACAGAATTGATGCCATATGGAAAATCCCAGGTTAGCTTCTATACAAGTGCAAAATAAAATATTCAAAACAGATGAGATGCTTGCAATGGCTGTAGGAACACAGGCTTTGGTGTTAAACAGTCCCAAGTTGGAATGTGATCTTTCCTACTTAGAAGATGCAAAGACCTGGTCAAGTCTGAATCCTTCTGAGCCTCCATATCCCCAACCGTAAATGAGACTAATAATACGGCACTTGCTTCATCGTTATGAGGATTGAATGGCACGAATGGGAAGCGTGCAGCAACTCTGGCACAGAGGTGTTAAAATACATGAGATGTTCCCACTTCCTTACTATGTGCTGGAATTGTACATAAAGCTTTATGTGCAAATAGTATTGTTAAAACCATATAAACATGAGGAAGCTAAGGCCTGGAGAGGTTAACAGTCTTCCCAAGGCCCGTGGCCAGAAGTAGCAGGGCCAGGATTTGGACTAAGAAATCTGACTCCAGAGGCCTAGCTCATAATCATCTGTCTCTATAGCCTTGCCTCAGTGTGAGCCAGCAACCCACCCACAGGGAAATGATGAATAGAATGCTTCTGGAATAGATGAGTTTTAGAAGTCATTGGTATTGGTAGATGGAGTCACTGAGGTATCCTAGGGTGAAGGAATGTTACTTAAATATGCAGAGATAAGAGTAGAAGAGAAGGTACTCAGAACTGTGCCAACAAGCAGTTTTGCTTGAACAGCTCAAGAGCATTAAAATTTAAGAGGATATACAATGAGGAGATAAGAATCATGTGTATAATCAACTCCAAATTTTTTCCTTAAAACAATAAATAGCAGTCTTTCATTAATGACCCGTTATTTCATCTAATCACAATTTTTTCAAAGTAAGAAGTAAAAATTTTTTGTGGCCTTGTCAAATAGATGCCTAAAATAGCTCAATACAGTATCTTTTTTATTATTATTATTCTGTCCTACCTTATCAACTGTGTAAGTTGTAAAAAATAAATCTATTTTTCTTTTCAGTTCACCAGCCCACATTTCTAATTTACCTGTTGGCCCCCACCTCTCATGTCTAGCACCCCCTTTTAGTACAGCTGAGCAGAACCTTAACTTCACAATCCAGTGTCAACACATAGGGCACATGGTAAGAAATGTGACCTTTTCCTATTGATAGGTTAGAGTGTCTGCTGTTTTCTTGTATTTTCATTGATAACTTTAAGAGAAATCACAACAGTAGTCAAGCAAAAGGGAAGAAATAATGAGGAGTTTTTCACACAGACTCCTGGACAAAACAGATTGACAGGGAGTTCAGCATTTGAGCAATAGTATATTTCTTTTATTTATAAGATTCATTATGCGGCACCTCAGTGGCTCAGTTGGTTAAGCGTCTAACTCTTGATTTCGCCTCCGGTGATGACTGCATGGTTCGTCAGTTTGAGCCCTGTGTTGGGCTCTGACAGCACGGAGCCTGCTTGGAATTCTGTCTCCCTCTTTCTCTCTTCCTCCCCTGCTTGCACACCGCACTCTCTCTCTCAAATAAATAAACTTTAAAAAAAGAGTTCATTGGGGCGCCTGGGTGGCTCAGTCGGTTAAGCGCCAGACTTCAGCTTAGGTCGTGATCTCATGGTTTGTGGGTTCGAGCCCCACATCAGGCTCTGTGCTGACAGCTCAGAGCCTGGAGCCTGCTTTGAATTCTGTGTCTCCCTCTCTGTCTGCCCCTCCCCTGCTTGTGCTCTCTCTCTCTCTCTCTCAAAAATAAATAAACATTTAAAAAAAAGAGTTCATTGAACACCCAGAAAGTATTGAAGAGGTTTTAATTCAGGCTACTTTTTTTTTTAGTGTGTGTTTATTTTACTTACTTACTTATTTATTTTATTTATTTATTTATTGAGAGAGTGTGAGCAGAGGAAGAGCAAAAAGAGAGGGAGACACAGAATCCAAAGCAGGCTCCAGGCTCTGAGCTGTCAGTACAGAGCCTGACGTGGAGCTCGAACCCGCAAACTATGACCTGAGCCGAAGTCGGACACTCAGCTGACTGAGCCACACAGGCGCCCCTGGGCTACTTTTATGAAATAAAAACTACAGTTGATATTTTTCTTCCATTTAAGTGTAAATGAAATTTCCCATTTGACTTTTGTAATGTTGCAAAATTAAAGAAGTTTATGCTGGAAGTTGAGCTCTGTAAACACCATGTTAGTAGGAGTTCAGTCTGATTCTGTCAGTCCAATGAAGGGGGGCTGTTTGGCCTCCAAACTTGAAACACCAGCATGACACAAGTCATTACAAGGAACTTGCGTTAGTTTCTCCCTGCACTATTTTCATAAAACTGGCCCTTGGTGTCATCTTGGCAGTGTTGCTGGGATCTCCTGAAGCCACTGACCCAGCACGTTTTCACAAAGCCATTCCCTTGAAGCAGTTCAGAGGAACCAACTCTTGGCAGTCTAGATGCTCCCTGCATCCGGAAATTTCATAAATCAGAGTTAAAACAAAGAATGGTCTAAAATCTGTTGCTGATACAAAATCTGTAATGTAAATTGTCTGGATTAGGGAACCTCTCCTGTCTCCTGGGAGCTGCCTTTATAATTGCTATAATAAAGAATGTTTTCAGAAGCATGTGATGATAAAATGAAAGTAATGAGAAAGATATTTGGAATCCAGCAGAGTCATCTGGTTGTAGAACTTCTTAATATTTTCTTATATTGCTTCTCTACTCCCAAATTCACATAAGAACCTTTTTATTTATTTTTTTAAGAAAGTAGATTTGGTTTGGATCTTTTTTTCTTGTCCTATTTGTTATACTTCTGCAAGAAATATTTCTTTATGTTTGACTTCACGTCAATTTAATTCTGATTCTGAGGTTCCATACTTCTGGGCCAAGGCAGAATCACCCTCAGTCATTTCGCAGGCTCCTCAAGCTCTCAGGGTTCTGGTTTCCTCACAAAACTCCCAGACATCATTGGTGGGCCCCTGGCCATTATCATCAGTCCCCCCCAGTAGTCATCAAGCCCGTCTTACCCAAGCCTTCATGACCTCAAGTCTAGAAATCCTGTTGCTTCCAACCCCAGTGCTTGGGACACAGGACTTCTTCCAAGGTAGGATCCATTGTGCATGGCTTGTGGCCCCCTTGACCATTGCTTGCAGAGTCTTGTAAGCCAGTGCATGTGCTGGGGCTGGTGTGGCATGGGGGACACTGGGCAGTGCAGGGCTTCTGCACTTCTCGTGGGACCCACAGATCTCTGTTTCTAGTCTCCACGCAGAAGCTCTTTTCCTTTCCCAGCAGCCCTCCAATACAGCTGGCATAATCCTTCCAGCATCATATTTTTCAGGCCCTTCAGTCTGATAAACAGCAGAAAGAACCAATGGCTTCTGGCTGCTTTAGTTTTCAGCTCTATAAAAATCCTCTACTTGCTTAACATGAGGGGGGAAAGTTGTGTGAACATATTCAACTGAATATTTTAAAAGTAGTCTCACCAAAATATATGTACATATGATAGAAATATTTGGGTGTAGAGATGTACATTGTCTGCAGGGATCCTTAGGAAACTGTTGACGGTGATTGTCTCTGGGGAGTGAGACTGAGGGGCAGACCAAGGAGGCAGTTTATTTCTGTGGTTTACTACATGCTGTGGTATTGCTTGAGTTCTTTACATTGGTATGTGTTATTTTTATAATGATTAAAATTTAAGGTTATTAATTTGAAAAGATAGGAATTTTTTGTTTTAATTCACTAACCATGAAATACTTTCCTCAGCCCAAGCTTACCTGCCTTAGGTATTGTCCTGATTTTATGGCTCAGAATGCTGAGTTCAAGAATTAATTTGCCCAAGATTACACAATGGTGGGTCAGAATTGGAACCCACGGCTGTCTTACACTTACTTAGGGTCATGAACACCCTTCCCCCTCCTCCATGCTTCATCCTCCAGGGTCATTTCACTCCACTTAAGTTCTTTTCTTTCATTGCCCAAGTAATGGGCCTGACAGACCCCCTGCATCAGACCACACATCTATGCCAAATCCTTGAATACTAATAAATACTTGAAACCATGTTTCAAAATATACCATAAAATGAAAATAAGAATGACGCACAGTTCACCTCAAGTTCATACACAGCAGCAATGTACAGGTTAACAGTAAAACACAGGGGGGAAGTTTACCTTGAAATATTAGGCAAAGCCAGTTCTAAAGGAATGAAATAAGAAACTTAGGAAAAATTAATTATACCTTGGAATATATGGTAACTGTGTATTTTATTTACCTTCAGGTCCCATAAAATATGACACTATTAGCAAATGGCAATTTATGGGTCGCTGCCTATGGTTTGGTTGTTTGTGTAAGGAAGCATTTATGGTTGTCGAAAATTAATAAGAATTTGTTTTTTCTAGGATGCTATAGTTATACACGAAGTCTACGAAGAAGGAGCAGCGGCCAGAGACGGAAGACTTTGGGCTGGTGACCAGATATTAGAGGTATAAGACTATGAGTTTCATTTAATACTAGCAAATACAGTTCCCTTACTGACCTTGATCCACAAAGTATTTATTCACAGTCTTGTACTCCATTTTATCCTCACTTATTTCTCTCCCATTTAGCAAAAGATGTACCTTACTCTTTTTTCTTTCTTTAATGTACATTGAATAACTATAATCAGAATCATGGCAGATCATCAGTCTAAATCTGTGAAAACTTTTTTAAATTAAAGCAAAAGTACAACCTATAGTTCTATAATCTTAATATCAAATGAGAGTGCATAGTATTGCAACTTGACTTGTTTTGCCGCTTCACTAAACCTGTCTAAATTCTCCTAAAAACACAGACATATGCAAAAACATGGACAGCCGATGTTTTAAAGACTTCAGTGCTGTTTTAAGTATTGTTTTCTTACTCCTAATAAATCGTTAAGTAAAATGCTTTCCGCTTTTGTTTTCTAGTTGATGAAAATGTAGAATCTTCTCCCTTTAGGGAGAAATGAAATGTTTAGCTTGCCTCTTTCAAATGGTCTCTCAATTAGCAAAGGTGTTAAAGCCTTTTAAAAAATGCCAAAGCAGGCAGTGTCTGAACTAAGGAACGGATGAATGGCAGGTCAATGCCAGGCATTCTGGTAGGTGGAACGAAAAAGCTTTTTTGATGATGTGAGACCTTTAGGCAACATTTATTTCTTTCATTGGATGAATTTAATTGAATAGTTAACATTTTATGGTGGGCATGTGCATTTTTGCTTTGCAACTTTAATACAGCACATTATGAATGACATCATAGAATTTTATTTCCCCTTTGGTGGTTCAAGTTTGCCTCCCAAGATGAAACCACAGATATAATTAAGGGCAGAAAATATAGGCAAGAAAGAGTTAAAGGAGAGGCCGGGCTCGCTGCAAATTAAATTCAGGGTTTCTCTGCAGACCTTTACTGTGCTTCATCATTGGATTAGGACATATTCCCAGTACATTCATTAAGGTACAAGTGTATGAGGTTAGAAAAATAAGCGAGGCCTCTTTGGGATTTGGCTTGACTGCTTTTGCATATAACACCATTTTTTAGTGGTCAAGAGTTTCAAGGTTTTTTTTTTTTTTTTCTCCCTAGGTTTTCTAATTAACTGGTGTTATCATAATTGGCTTTATAAGATGAATAGATTGAATATTCAAAAGAGTACAGATGCATACATGCCTAGATACATGATTTGTAAGCCCATGGATTATTCTATAATGGTCACTTGAAACTAAATCTAATCTGTGCAGCATTTTCTTGATTATGGTGATGGTTGCATAGGTATAAATCACATAAATTAGCAATATAAATTATATACTTTAAATATAGTTTATTTCATAACAGTTATACTTCAGTTAAAAAAATCCCTTTTTAAAACTATTTGTACAGGATATCTCAGCTGTAGCTGTTCTCTTTCATATTCATGTACAAGTGAATACTCAGGATAGGTTAACATGAAGAAGGCAATTAAGTGGAAGGAGAAATTGAAAACTCAAACCATTTCCTGGCATCCAACTGAATTATATTACCCAATATGGATGGATGGTCTATACTCCTCATTAAAGATGACCAGGACATGGGGCACTTGGTGGCTCAGTCAGTTGAGCGTCCAACTTTGGCTCAGGTCATGATCTCACAGTTCGTGAGTTAGCCCACATCGGGCTCTTGCTGACAGCTCAGAACCTGGAGCCTGCTTCAGATTCTGTGACTCCCTCTCTCTGCCTCTTCCCTGCTCATGCTCTGTCTCTCTTTCTCTCTCAAAAATAAATAAACATTAAAGATGACCAGGATATAATATAACAGTGTGTGTCAACTAAAACAAACGTTGTTTTTTTTATTGATCAGGAAATTTTACCCCATCCAGTATCTAGTCCACAAAAGCATGTCATGTGTTTAGTTAAGAAGTAGCTGTATGGGGGCACCTGGGTGGCTCAGTCAGTTAAGCAACCAACTTCGGCCCAAATCATGATCTCACAGTGTGTGGATTTGAGCCCTGCGTCGGACTCTATGCTGACAGCTAGGAGCCTGGAGCCTGTGTATGTGTCTTTCTCTCTGCCCCTCCCCTGCTCACACTCTGTCTCTCTCCAAAATAAATAAACATTTAAAAAAAAATTTTTTTTAAAGAAGTAGCTGTTTGGTCAAGTAACATCATGTTTCCTTTGTAAGCAGCTTTAGACCCCACATTTGGACTTGTGCTAGTTGTGGTTGATGTGTACAGATACATACATAGGTATCATCAGCCTTTGGCCTGCAGGTTTGCCTTGAGAAAACAGGCCAGCTTTGGCAGTACATTTCAAGACCGTGAAACAAGATAACTGTGTATCAGCACTTTCCACACAATGGCCTTTCTACTTATGAGAGTCCTCTACATTGTCAGTGGCCTTTCATAATTTTAATTCTATCCTCTTGTTAAAATCAGGACAAGCCATGGGCCGCCTGACTGGCTCAGTCAGAAGAAAATGCCACTCTTGATCTTGGAGCCGTGGGTGCGAGCCCCACATTGAGCGTAGAGATTACTTTTTTAAAAATTGGCACAAGCCAGATTTTGCTGACGAAGATCTAATCCAGCAATTTTTTAGCATGGCAAGATTTATGATTCTATAATTAGCATGAACTGTCTTCTTTCCGATTCTCCTTTTAGGCTCAGTCCCTCATCCTTCCCTAATTCTACGTCCATTATCTTCTTCTATTTTTGTGCAAGTGGGAGCAGAAAGAGTAAAGGGCTAATGCCTGGCTTTCCCTGGGGAATAATGTAGTGAGAAAGTGCTGCCTGGTTTGGTTATTCTTTCCCTCGAAAGCAGTGACTTCCCCACTTCCTCGTCCTACCCAAGAGATGTGATACACTCCCCTTGATGCCTGGGGCCTCCTATGGCTCTTTGTCTCAAGTAGGGAGCTCTGCAATTACCACCCCTACCCTTCTACAATCAATGCTCTAAATAATACATATAGTGCTTCTGTAAGGCACTTAAGGTAATACATCACTCCACAATATTTGAGCTGCACAGCGATATTTCTCTTATGATTACTGGTGCATTTAGTGGTGCCTCTTGATAAGCAAAGGAGGAAATGAAAACTGTGAACTTGGAGCAGATGTCTTGGATTTGGGCAGTCATCTTCATGCTGGAATTTAGTATAAATTGCTTTTATTATATTAGTTTCATGACAGTGCTTTTTATGGAAAGTATAATTGCTAGGGCCTCTCACAAGCTATTTCAGAGGCTTAAGAGAACTCACCTGGAGTCCAGGGAAGTAACTATTTTGCATTTGAGTAACAGAAGTGGTCTGGTGTGCCATCTATTGGAATACAGGGAAATAATCACTTCGGACCACATTTTCTAGAGACATTGTTTTCCCCTTTGTCCTATGGATTTACCTCACAAACAATGAGAGTGCACTCATGGGCCTAAAGTAACAGTGAATGCTGGCACTGACTGAAAACAGCCCTGACAGGGGTTACTTCAGCTTCTTATAAAATCCCAACTTCTAACTTACATTGCACTTAACTGTGTGCCAGGTCCTGTGCCGAATGCCTTAGAGGGTTTATTTCACTTAATCCTCACAACACTAAATAGATATTATCTCCAATTCATAAATGACCCAGTTGAAGCTTAGCTTGACTAATATACATAAGGTTTCACAACGTAAGTTAAAATCCATGCTCAAACTGAAGGGCGTCTGTATCTAAAACCCATACTTAACCACTGTTTGGGTTGGGGTTTTTTTGTTTTTGTTTTTGTTTTTGTTTTCATTATTATTATTTTTTAAAGTAAGCTCTATGCCCAGGTATTTGAACTCATGACCCTGAGATCAAGAGTCGCATGCTTGGGGGCACCTGGCTGGCTCCGTCGGAGGAGCATGCAAGTTTTGATCTCAGGGTCATGAGTTTGAGCCCCACATTGGGTGTAAAGACTATTTAAATAAATAAAACTTTAAGAAAAAAAGAATCGCATGCTCTGCCAACTAGAGCCAGATAGGCACCCCTTAACCACTGGGTATAGTTAATGTAATTGAGAACACAAACACAAGATATACCAGAAAAGAAAAAGCATCATGAAAATTAGGCTTTTAAACATTTTTCTGGCTTATAGAATCAGCTTTAAATAATTGCTCAAAACCCACCTTCTCCAAGAAAGGCTCATTGCTCTCTTCTCCCTCTCTGTAACCAATCTTTATGCCACAAGTCACTAGTCTTTGGAATGTTAGAATTGGAAAAGCCTGAGACCAATCCCTTATTGTACAGATGAAGGAATGGAAGACCAGAGATAAGCTTGACTTGCCCAGGACACACAGGGATGGACTAGAACATGGAGTAGAACCAGCATCTTGAGGGAACTCTTCTATTCTGCCACCCCACCCCCCACCCCACTACTGGCCATGACCTATGCCTACTCTTCCCTTTGTGTCTTTTCCTAGCTATGACCTTGAGGGAGTGACCTATGACTCCCTTCCTTTGAGTCCTTGGCCATTCTTCCCCTCAATTTCTCCTTTTTGTTAAATCCACTAATCCATAACAGTACTTGACTTTCTCTGTGGCAGGGAATCCAATAACTCATTCTAAGAGTACATTGAGGGGTGCCTGGGTGGCTCAGTTGGTTAAGCAACTGACTTCAGCTCAGGTCATGATCTCACGGTTCGTGAGTTTGAGCCCCGCGTCGGGCTCTGTGCTGACAGCTCGGAGCCTGGAGCCTGCTTCACATTCTGTGTCTCCCCCTGTCTCTACACCTCCCCTGCTCGCGCTCTGTCTCTCTCTGTCTCTCAAAAAATAAATAAATGTTAAAAAAAAATTTTTTTTTCTTTAAATAAGAGTATGTTGAGGCAGAAGGGTATAGAGACTAAGGGTGGGAAGATAGTCTGGGTTCAAACCGTGACTAGCTATATAACCTGGTTCAAGTCTCTTTAGCCCCTCCGTGACTTACTTTCCTCATCTGTAAAATGGTAATGGTACCTATTTCAGAGAGTTAGTATAAGGATTAAATGAGTAAATATTTACAAAGGGCTAATACACAAGCACTACACAAACATTTCTTAAGTAAAACACAAGTAAGTCTGAAGAAATAAGTAAACTGGCTATATGATCTCCATTTAGCAGACAAGGAAACAGAGGCTTATTGAGGGCCCACAACTTGTCCAAATTCACGTGATTTACCGGAAGCAGAGCCATGGCTTTACTCAGTGCCGTTTCCAGTACAGTTTGCTTCTAACTTATGGTCCTATTTGTGCTTTCTCGGATCCAGGTTCAGAAGGGTGTACTTCAAGGGGGTTTCGACACTGTCAGAAATACTGGTCTCTCATTTTTTTTCCGGCTTATTCTAAAGTAGTTGTGATGTTTGCAATTAAGAGTGAGGACGTCAAATTCAATAAGCAAACTGAGTCCTAAAATGCTGACCAACACTAATGTTCATTTCCCTTTTGACCTCAATTACACGAGGCCGTTAGACCCTTCCACCCCTCCTGCTCCCTTTCACCCTCCCCCCTCCCCAACCATGTTGATTCCATAGTAGAGCTCACAGCTTTGCAAAACAGCATTCCTGTGTGTACTAAGCACCCTCTATGCTTTTGGGGTAGGAGAGGATAAGGGCTACCTCCTTTATACATGAAGCAGCTACTACTGCCAATAGTTGCTACCTGCCTTGGGAACAGCTAGAAATTTCCAGAGGTTTGTCACTGGTTGGATTAAAGAGCTCCACACAGAACCGGCATGGAGGTCTCTGCTGTCAGCAGCCCATCTCAGATGTCCATTGTTCCAGGTTAATGGGATTGACCTGAGGAGCGCCAGCCATGAAGAAGCCATCACAGCCCTGAGGCAGACCCCCCAGAAAGTGCGGCTGGTGGTGTATAGAGATGAGGCACACTACAGGGATGAGGAGAACTTGGAGATTTTCCCAGTGGATCTGCAGAAAAAGGCCGGCCGAGGACTGGGTCTGAGTATTGTTGGGAAACGGTAAGGAAATACTATGCAAGTTAGGACAGATTGTCCTTTCCCTTCAGAGCCCTAGGGAGCCTACA
The DNA here is from genome assembly GCF_018350175.1 of Felis catus. Taxonomy (NCBI): domain Eukaryota; kingdom Metazoa; phylum Chordata; class Mammalia; order Carnivora; family Felidae; genus Felis; species Felis catus. The sequence continues at coordinate 50,902,087 of NC_058375.1, forward strand.
AACACTGAAAGGTAAAGTCTCGTGTAAACTAACAGTATGGCTTCTAAATTCAACCTATCTATAAATATTAGAATGACATTGGTAATATCTCTGAGCAAGATCTTACCAAAAAAAAAAAAAAAAAAAAAAAAAGTGTCATATGAAGATAGAACCTGAAGCCCAGTCAACTGAGACTATATTTGTTCCCATATAGAATAAGAAGAGACTCGGGGCACCTGGGTGGCTCAGTTGGTTAAGCGGCCGACTTCAGCTCAGGTCATGATCTCGCGGTCCGTGAGTTCAAGCCCCGCGTCGGGCTCTGTGCTGACAGCTCAGAGCCTGGAGCCTGTTTCAGACTCTGTGTCTCCCTCTCTCTGACCCTCCCCTGTTCATGCTCTGTCTCTCCCTATCTCAAAAATAAATAAAACGTTAAAATTTTTTTTTTATAAATAAATAAATGAATAAGAGACTCAAAAGGGTTTTTATACCTTGGAGTCACTTAGATCTGAGGCTTTACCCAAGAAATAGCTAATATCAAGAGATAGGTTTATACAGAGTTGGGTTAAGAAAATTCCAGAGTAGCTGGGTGGCTCAGTTGGTTAAGCATCTGCCTTTGGCTCAGGTCATGATCTCACGGTTCGTGGGTTCAAACCCCACATCGGGCTTTGCACTGACAGTGTAGAGCCTGCTTGGGATTCTCTCTCCCTCCCTCTCTCTGCCTCTCCCCTGCTTGTGCTCTCTCTCTCAGTGAATAAACTTAAAAATTTTTTAAAAAGAGACAGAAAATTCCTCTACCATGAGTACCATGTTAATCTTGTGCTGTTAACTACATCTAGCTGGTGAGTTTCAAAAACTAGCTGAATAAGTGTAGTTGAGAGACAAATTCTTTATGACAGTAGTTTTCATTAAGAAAGATGTCCCCTTGGGGCGCCTGGGTGGCGCAGTCGGTTAAGCGTCCGATTTCAGCCAGGTCACGATCTCGCGGTCCGGGAGTTCGAGCCCCGCGTCAGGCTCTGGGCTGATGGCTCAGAGCCTGGAGCCTGTTTCCGATTCTGTGTCTCCCTCTCTCTCTGCCCCTCCCCCGTTCATGCTGTGTCTCTCTCTGTCCCAAAAATAAATAAACGTTGAAAAAAAAAAATTTAAAAAAAAAAAGAAAGATGTCCCCAAAAGGTAACTTGCACCAAAAATGTAGGTAGATCCTGGTGGCTAGGCTTTTAATTTGAAGTCTGTGCCGCTTACCCATATGATAGGCATTATAGAATAATATCAGTAGATTAGAGAAGTAAGTCATATCTTGCAACTGCAATTCCAGCTTCCATGGTTTACTGGTTTTAGTTATTTGGTGTGTTTTTATTCCAACAGGGCTGCAAGATTGTCAGGTGATGCCCCAATATGGCCTTAAATGGTTATCAACCATCGTCTTAGGGAGCATTGGAATGGTTTTACATATATTACATCCTTTGCCTTCAAAGACTTCTGACGGCTAGCCCAGTGTTTTTTTCCAGCAGTCCAAGCTGTTATTAAAATAAAATATTAAAGAGTTTTTGAGAGCACTGATTTTGTGCCAGGTACTGTGCTGTCCTGATCTCATTCTTCAGCACTGTTAAATCGTCACTCAGAAAACGCATTACAAATCAAAAAAGTTGAGACTCATATTTCTAAACAAACTCCCTGCATACCTGGTGCAGAGCACCTGACAGAGCCCATGTTGAAGTTTGCTTACCTGTGACACATGCATATGCCTGGCGAGATTCCACAGAGAGTAATGGTTTTTACTTTATTGCCTCATAGTGGATTGATAAAACCATCTTCGTACAACACTGGTATTTCAGATTGGGTTTGTAAGGAACATTCACGTTCCTTAGCCCAAAATGTTCCATTGTAAAGGATCAGGTGTATATGCTTTCACAATGCACAATTCTTTGACTTAGCAATTCCACAACTAGAAATGTATCCTAACAGTATTCTTGTAGATATGTTCCCCATTGCACATTGTTTGCAACAGCTAGTGACTGACAATAACCTCTATATTTTATCTATATATTTCACTCATCATGAAAGTAAAGAACCTCTGTAGAATCGAATACAGCCTTGGGGCGCCTGGGTGGTGCACTCGGTTGAGCGTCCGACTTCAGCCAGGTCACGATCTCGCGGTCCGTGGGTTCGAGCCCCGCGTCAGGCTCTGGGCTGATGGCTCGGAGCCTGGAGCCTGTTTCCGATTCTGTGTCTCCCTCTCTCTCTGCCCCTCCCCCGTTCATGCTCTGTCTCTCTCTGTCCCAAAAATAAATAAAAAAAACGTTGAAAAAAAAATTTTTTTTTAAAAAAAGAATCGAATACAGCCTTAAAAACAATGAGGAAGCCCCAGGTGCTTTCTCCACTTTTTAACCTCTTGAATTTGAGACATACAAATTTATTTACTCCTCAAATAAATAATTATAATTAAAACCTTAGTAACAACAGGAAAAGGAAGAGTGATAAAACTAGAAATTGATCAGATACTAGTAAATGAGTATCTGTAAGGAAATAACTTTTACATTTTAAGAGTACTTAATCTATAAGGAAATAACTTGTACATTTTAAGGGGCGCCTGGGTGACTCAGTCAGTTAAACGTCCAACTTCGGCTAAGGTCATGACCTCGTTGTCCGTGAGTTCATGCCCCGCGTTGGGCTCTGGGCTGACAGTGTGGAGCCTGGAGCCTGCATCCTGCTTCATATTCTATATCTCCCTCTCTCTCTGCCCCTCCCCTTCTTGCTCTGTCTCTCTAAGAAGTAAACATTAAAAAAAATTTTTTTAAGAGTACTATGCTTTTTAAAGTGAATTTCCATTTCATTTCATTAAGATTATCCTCTTGCAGAAATAATGCCCTTGGGCCAATAAAAATGAATTTTACAGTAGGCAGCACAAATAGGTATAAACTATTTAAAAGGCAAGCACTCTGAGGTTTATCATTTGGGAAGTTAGTGGATATAATTGGATGAGATGGGTTTGTAGGACCATTCTTCCAAGCGTTAGGATTTAGTGAAACTGTGTAGAATGTCAGTAAGCTCAGATTTACTAAAGAAATACTAAATTGTGCCATTACCCACTGCTCTATGGTATTCACAGAAATGGAAGTGGAGTGTTTATTTCTGACATCGTGAAAGGTGGAGCTGCAGACCTTGATAGGAGATTGATTCAGGGAGATCAGATCTTATCTGTGAATGGGGAGGACATGAGAAATGCCTCACAGGAGACGGTGGCCACTGTCCTCAAGGTGAGTCCCCAGGCTGCTTTTTGCCTGGCTGGTATAACTAAAGTCCGGGGACCGGGGCGGGGGACAGTTCTAAACTGGCTTGGTTATAAAATGGGTTAGACTTTCTGCTAATTCGAGTTTTAACTAGAGATCTAAACTCTGATTACTTTAACCCATCATAAACAGCTTTACAAGAAAGCTGCTATAATGACTAACAGGATTGAGGAGTAACCTCTTTGGGGATTTCTAAGCTAGTTTTTATACCTGTAAGAATCCAAGTATCCACAATTATCCTCAAGTACATTAGATGGTATAAGTTCTCCTGGAATCACAAAATTCCTCCTCTCTCTAACGCTGTATTGTCGTAAATTTACCCAATCTAGCTTTTACTGCTTGAGGGACCACTAAAGATTATCTAGACCAAGTCCTCTGATTCACAAAGGAAGTTTGAAAAAGTAGAACAGCACGCCCAAGATGACAAGGGTCTGCTTGAGTGGTTTTCTCACCACGAGAGCCATTCCTCACTGAAGTCATAGGGAGGCAAAGGTTCAGAATTTCTTCCCTTCCAAGTGTCTCTGCAACATGGACCCTACCTCCTTTGGAGGAAACGGATTAATAAAAGCTCCTGTAACTTTGCATTGAATTATAACCAGCTGCGTCTTATGCTGTTTCACAAATAGCTGTGGAAGCTTTTGCAAAGACAAAAGAATTTTGTTTATTGCAAGATCCTGATTTTTCTAGTGTAGTCAACTCTCGGTTGTGACTTAGGAGAGAAGTTATTTGTAGATTATCTCCATGTCTGATTTCTCGGTCTTCCTTTCACCCACTTCTCCTTAATTATGTCACTGCTCGTGAATACTTTCATCAGAAGGGAAAAGGAAAAGAGGTGAATTGAAATGTAATCCTTTTACCATGTTTTAAAAAGTCATGAAGTCATGACGTGAATACCGCTGAGTTGGTGAATTTCTGTTGTTTTGTGTGATTTTTTGAGGACTGAATTTCCTTTTTGCCTGTTGCTTTTGTCACCCGTTTACAATTGTTGGCTGCAGAGATGAGCGGAGGCCCTGCCGTGATAATTTTAGAGTATAAATGCTGGTTTTCACCTCTTTTCTTGTCTTTCCAAGTGTGCACAGGGGCTGGTGCAGCTAGAGATTGGAAGACTCCGTGCTGGTTCCTGGACCTCCTCAAGGAAGACGTCACAGAACAGTCAGGTTGTTGATGGCTTCCCATCACACTGACTCACACCTGTCCCCACTGAGAGAAAGTCCCCATTTCATAAGTGGTTGTTTGGAAATAATGTATAATATACAGCATATTCACAATACCAAGTTCAGTGCATTTTAATGTGTTTGAAATAAAAATGAGAGGTGGGATGGAAATTCATTAATCGCTAGATTTTTCTCTCCTTTATTGCCTGCCAGTGTTTTCTTAGAACTACTTTTGTTGTCCACTATTAGTTCTGTATTGCCTATGCATGCATGTACACAGCTGTGTTTATTTAAAAAAAAAGAAAGAAAGAAAGAAAGAAGCAACATCTGGTGGCAATTTGACCCTCATTAGCACAACATTGTTCTATTCGTTCAATTAAATATTGCTATAAAGTTAACTTGTGAATAGCCACTCACACATGCTGAGGGCAATTAATGGTATATTCCTAAGAGAGTGAAGTGTGGGGGGTTATCCTATGAGAGGGAGGCCTTAGTGGGTGACATTTTGTAGGTTAGCAAACATCTTATGTTTATTTGCAAGGCTGATGTAAGTGCCACTTTTTTTTTTTTTAACAAAGTATATTTCAAAGTTTTGGGTTTTTTTATTTTGTTTTAATTATAATGGCTGAAAAATCAAGATGGTAGACTATATGTTTAGCCCCATTTGGTACATAATGAAACTGTAGAAACCTGCCTGTGACCTCCATTCCCCTTTGTGGGTTATAGATGGGCCTTTGTTTTGAGGTTAAAAGCATGAGTTTTAGTCCTCTCCCTGGTTGCCATAGGCTTAAAGCATCTCCAAGGCCTTTGTTCAGAAGTCGTTCTGAGTTTGTGGTTTGCATACAGGAATGCTTCTGGAATGCTACGAACTGCCTCTTTTGCTTCATTGGTTTTAGAAAATAGGTGAAAAAAAATACCATTGTTCGGATAGGATCACAGACTAGGTATCTTGTCTTAGAGAATCTTGAAAGCAGTGAAACCCAATAAACATCATGTTAAGTTTAGAATATTTTATCTCTTTCATATCTGGTCTACACAATGAGCAGCAAATATCATGTGTACTAAGACACAGCGCTGCCATGGGACTCCAGGAGTAAATGGTTGATAATGATTCTAACCAGACTTGTATCAACAGTGGGAACCTCAGATGCAAAATAGTTGTCTCAGCTTCTTCCTTAGCGGAAGATTCACTTGTTGAGTGATTTCACTAATGGCTAATTTCACTAATCTAACAGGAGGTTAGATTATCCCTGAACAATCCTAGGGATAAAATTTTTCCTCTTTGGAGAATATGGGAAGGCGCCACAAAGGAGGCCCCTTTGGGTCTCACTGCAAAAGGAGTTTGATAGGTTGAAAAGAGGGAGAAGGCATCCCAGACAGATGGACTAGCATATACAAAAGCACAAAGGGATACAAAGGATTCCAGTGTTTTAAGAAAAGTTTGAATTGAAGGACGAGGTAGTAAGTAGAACTAGATTTCTGCCCTTGAGGAACATGTATAAGAAGAATGTCTTGGGTAATTAATAAAGTTCACACTCAGGTTAAATGCAGAGCTAACAAATTTAGAAAGTCTATTATTAAATGTCAATAAAACCATCATCACCATTTATCTGATATATAAATGTGAGCTGTTCTATTTTGTAAACCTGAGACAAAGTATCAAAGTGCCTTACCTTCCTACACAGAATTTTTACTTCAGGGGGTAGAAGTCTGACTCAGTTTTAAGAAAAACAGTAAATATGTTGTATCCTTACTTTGTCCTTAAAATTTGGCTGAGATTATATGAGAGGCAGCAGTCATATTTGGCTAATTGAAAGAAGGCTTATAGCTGGCTGTGGAAAGGATATGTTCTCCGTGCCGTGATCGTGAATTGAAGACCAGCCCATGACCCAGCTGGAGAAAAAAAAAAAAAAAGGACCCTATTCCCAAACCTATTTAAAAACAGTCAGGATCCCCTAGGGGCACAGATTTCTTTCTGGGCAATTACAAGATGGGGAGATAAATGTCTTCTTTTGAAAGCCAAGGAGAATTATAATTCACTGACTTGGCCTAGAGAAAGTAGGTTCATTAAGAGAGATCTTCTATCTTTGGGGGCTACCAAGCCTCTTTTATTTATTTACTTTCTTTATTTTAAGAATAGTATAGAAATTAGCTGTGAGATAGCTCAGAGGAAATAAGACTTGATTAATAATCCATAATTCACGAGTCATTTTTTTTAATGTTTATTTTTGAGAGAGCGTGAATGGAAGAGGGGCAGAGAGAGAGAGAGAGAGAGAGAGAGAGAGAGAGAGAGAGAATACCAAGCAGGCTCCATGCCACCAGCACAGAGTCCAACACGGGGCTCATTCTCACAAACTGTGAGATCATGACCTAAGCCAAAATCAAGAGTCAGATGCTCAGCGGACTGGGCTACCCAGGCGCCCAAGCTCCGTCTTTTAAAATAATGTCTTTCCCCGGCAACCAGAAGAGAGTATCTTTACTCTGTAGTGCAAACTGTGTAATGGAAAAACACTTGAGAAATCTTTTCCTCAGGTAACTGAGGGAATACTGCCAGGCACAGTTCATATTTATAAAGGCCTTGGCAAACACATTGCTCTAAGATTTTTTAGGCAAAAGTTATAATATTCTGTACTTCCTTAATTCTGAGTATTATAGCACTATTGATTTAAATCCTTTCAGGAAAAATATAAAAACACTTCTTTAAATATACATATCCATTGTGAAGTATATTGATGTCTATAACTTACTTTGAAATGAATTTTTAAAAATTGATGAATAGGGGTGCCTGGGTAGATCAGTTGGTTGAGCATCTGACTTTTGATTTTGGCTTAGGTTGTGATTTCAGGGTGTGAGATCGAGCCCTGCCTTGGGCTCCGTGCTGAGTATGGGGCCTGCTTAAGATATTCTCTCTCTCTCTCTCTCTCTCTCTCTCTCTCTCTCTCTCTCTCTGCCTCTCTCCCCCACTGATACTCTCTCTAAATAAATAAAAATACACTTTAAAAAATTAAATTGGAGCACGTGGGTAGTTCAGTCAGTTAAGCTACTGCTCAGGTCATGATCTCACGATTAGTGAGTTTGAGCCCCAAATTGGGCCCCATGCTGGCAATGTGAGCCTGCTTTGAAAATAATTTTCAAAGTTGATGAACAGATAATGGATATGTGATAAAGAAAATACAGCAAAATATTGATTGTGGAATCTAAGTGGCATGCATATGAATGTCTACTGTATAATTCACCTTTTCTGTATTTTTTTTAAGTTTATTTTGAGAGAGAACGTGTGCACACGTGCACGCATGAGTGGGGGTGGGGCAGAAAGAGAGAATCCCAAGCAGGCTTCCCCTGACAAGGGGCTCAATCTCACAGTTGTGAGATCATGACCTGAACTGAAATCCAGAGTAGGACACATAACCAACTGAGCCACCCAGATGCCCTTGTAAATTTTCATATTTAAAGAATGTTAAAATGTTAAACAACTTGCATGATGGAACTAGGGAAATGGATCAAATTATAATTTATCATAATTTTGAGGCATAACCTTGAAAATTTGGTAGAAAACCTTCTGTACTCTTGGTTGCATTATTTTCTTTTTACTTTTTTCTTTGGTTACATTATTTTCTGCAAGGGTCCTCCACTGTGTACATGACTCTCTTTGAGTAGCCACTAACCATATGTTACAATACATTGTAGACCTCAAATATTTATTTAAATGAATAAAAGGACAGTAATGGAAGTATAACAGATTGGACTGGATTACTACTGACTCCAGGAAAATCTTTGAGAAAAAAATTTAACCCATTCACAAAACAACATATCTCCTTGATATTTGCTGCTTTCTCCTTCAACTGAGGAGAAAATGTCTGTTAAGATTTTATTATAGTTGTTTTATATAAACATGTATACATGATTATATGATTATATAGCTAGCATCATATATATATGTTTATATATAATCATATATATGTGTGATGCTATATAATCATATATATAAACACTATGTAACAGCCTAGGAAAATGTTTCTGATTTCATGTGGAGCAAGAAAAGCTTAAATTATCACAAGTTTTCGGGGCAACTGGGTGGCTCATGCTCTCTTTCTCTCTCTCTCTCTCTCAAAATAAATAAACTTTTAAAAATTATTACACGTTTCCTATCCTGATGATTGAAACCATACGTAAAAGCACAAATGAAAGGGGAATGCAATGGAAAAACATCAGATGAAATTGGGTTGTGTGGTAAGAGGATGCGTAGGGCTAACTTCTGTTTTCCCTTCTAGCCTCTCTAGAATTTTCTATGATATGGTTACAGTTACTTCAGTAATTAAAGTACTAAGTCTGAATTTTTAAGAGCAAGCCCGTGTCTCCACGCAGCTGACTGCCGGCTTTTCTTTCCAGGGCAGCCAACACAGTGCACAGAACAGCTTCCACCCCGCCCTCGCTCCTGTCATCGCCAGCCTGCAAAGCCTGGTCGGCACAAAAAGAGCTACAGACCCTTCCCCCAAAAGTTCAGGTATTACTTGGACACACCTCGAGCAAAGACATCCCACTGCCCAACTTTTTTAATATTAATATTTTTTAAAAAACAATCTCTTTGGGGCACCCGGGTGGCTTAGTCAGCTGGGCGGCTGACTTCGGCTCGGGTCATGATCTCATGGTTCATGGGTTCGAGCCCCGCGTCGGGCTCTGTGCTGACGGCTCGGAGCCTGGAGCCTGCTTCAGAATCTGTGACTTTCCCTCTCTCTCTGTCCCCTTCCCAGCTCATGCTCTGTCTCTCAAAAAATAAATAAACGTTTAAAAAAAAAATTTTTTTTTAACAATCTCTTCACCTTCCTTCAGTTAAGATACTAAGTTTAAATCTTTGAATGTGTGCACATAAGCCCCAGCCTTTATGAAAAGCCCGTTCTAAAGAAAATAAACCCATAGAGATTCATTTTGGGAATTTTGCCTTAAATTTTACACAAATCACGTGGTAGGAAAGCGGAAATCTAAAGTGCTTCATAAAGCGGGGGGCCTGGCTGGCTCAGTTGGAGGAGCACGCGACTCTTGATCTCGGGGTTGTGAGTTCAAATCCCACATTGGGTGTAGGCACTTCATAAAGTAAAACCATTTCCAAAGAGAAAAATTTGAAATTACAGGTCACTTGAGGAAAGTTACACATGCATATGCCATTGCAAGCGGAGCAGAGCAGGGCGTCTTTTTAAGTCTTTCCTTGAGTAGAGGGTTATCTTTGATTAAGGCAGAAAAATGTACAGTAAAACACTAATAGCTCACCCCCCTCAAGCCGTTTAATCACCATATTCCAGGCAGCTGCTGGTACAGCCCATCAGCTTTTGTCAGACCGAATGATGATGACCACATCCATGTGAAACAGAGGGCTTCTTCAAAGTAGCCCCTAATCAATAGTTGCCAGTTTGGATTTGGGGAAAGTATGTCATGCCATTAGCTCCAGTATTCTCTCTTGAAAGGCCTAGAAAATGACACCATTTTTATGGGATAATATGAAATACTATGTTGTCTCTTAATTTTAAAAAGTTAATTGTGTTGCTTTTTTATTTATAGGCGCAGACACAGGACCAAGGACCGTTGAAATAATCAGGGTAAGTCAATTTTGCTATTTTTCTGATCTTTGTTGATTTGCATAAAATGTATATTTTCTCCTTATATAATCTGTTGGATTGTTCGTGTCCTCTTTTAAGTTTCACTGAAGTAATCAAATGGTCTATCTTTCATAAATAGAAAAATCAGTAAAGCCGCATCATTCACAGACCACTGTGAATCTTTGGGTACATCCCATCCACTATGTTTTGTGCATGTGTTTAAGTTTTACAAAACAACAACAACAACAAAATGGTATCATATGGATATACTCTTGAGGCTTGTCTTTTTCACTTTTATATTTTGAGAGAGAGAAAGCCAGCAGGGGAGGGGCAGAGAGAGAATTTTAAGCGGGCTCCACAACCAGCATGGAGCCCAGTGCAGAGCTCAGTCCCACCACTGTGAGACCATGACCTGAGCTGAAATCAAGAGTTGGATGTTCAACCGACTGAGCTACCCAGGCACCCCATTGTCTTTTTCACTTTAAAGCATGCACTTTTAGTCATGCTCGTATTTGTTGACGATTTCTATTGGTTTTACAGTATCCCATCGTATCATGTGCTATAATTTTTTTAATCAGCTTCCTCCTACTAAACAATTAGCACATTTCTCAACTTTTGCTCTTTTATAACAACATCTTTGTATTTCTTTTTTGTCCATATCATGAGTGATTTCTTCAGGATTTGTTCCTAAAATGAAATTGGTTTTTGTTTGTTTACAAAAAAAAATTTTTTTTTAATCTTTAAGTAATCTCTAACTCAGTGTGGGCTTTGAACTTACAACCCCAAGATCAAGGGTCACGTGCTCTATAGATTGGGCTACCCAGGTACCTCTAGAAATGAAATTGTTGAGTCAAGAGCCATACTTGTTATTTAAAGGCTTTTATACATGTTACTAAATTCCCTTCCCCAAAAGATTGTGTAATATGTATTTAAGTTCATAAAATTGTCATATCCTGATGTTCAAACTCCTGTGTGATATCCAGAATATTGGAAAGTACTTTCACTTTGGTCACTTTTAAACATTAAATTTGGGGACACCTGAGTGGCTCATTCAGCTCAGCCCAACTCTTGATTTTGGCTCGGGTCATGATCTCATGGTAGTGAGATCAAGCCTCACACTGGGCTCACACTGGGCATAAGGCTGCTTAGGATTCTCCCTCTCTTTCTCTCTCTCTGCCCCTCCCCTGCTCGCATGCACGTTCCCTCTATCTCTCTCTCTAAACATCACATTTGGGATTCAAGAAGTATGACCTTGCTATAACCATGGTTCAACTGCAGTGAAGAGATATCCAGCATAGCTTAGCTCTCTGGAGTCAATCATAGCTGTGTTTGAAGGCATTCTACCGTTTATTAGCTCTATAACCTCTGGCAAGTTACTGACTTCAGGTTTTCTTATCTGTAAACTGGGGATGATAACACCTCACAAAGTAAATCTTGTGTGGATTAAATGCGGTAATGCAAATGGTGTGCCTGGCATTGTACCTAGTATATCATAAATGTCCAGGAAGTGACATCCATTATTAGTGATTACAACTTAAGCTAAATCTGTTTTATTTGTTCCTAGTGTCTTTCCACCAGAGTGGCAACTCAGATGTTCCTATGGGACATAGGGACATATGGACATAACTTTCCTATAGGAAAGTTAAATCTACCAACATACACATAATTATGGACAAATTAAGGAAGCATTATGATGGATTCGAACAAAGCCAAGTTATTCCATAAATTTCTCCTCATTCCAAGATTTATAAAATATCATTTTATGTTTCCTTAGTCGTTTCAGCCAGTTGTTTTTTTTTTTTACAGGCTTTTATAAAACGGCCTGCTCCTACCAACTGTATTCTCCCACAAATGGTCCAAGCAGAAACTTTGCGATGAAATGCATCTTGCCATTTTGCATGCAGGGCTTTACTATTGATGCATTCAGGAAATAAAAGCTAGACACAAACGTGCTGGAAAACAGGGTATAAATTACCTGTGACTAGAGAGGTCAGCATCACCATTCTTCTTTTATAGACATGATGTGGCAGCATTCGTAGTGTTATTAATAATAAAGAATGAGTCCTCACACTTATGTGACATGAGTTTTTTTGTTTTTTGTTTTTTTTTAAGTTTATTTAGAGAAGGAAAGAGAGAGCACATGCAGGGGAGCGGCAGAGAGAGAAACAGCGCGGTCTGTGTTGTCAGCACAGAGCCCAACATGGGGCTGGATCTCATGAACCAGATGATCATGACCTGAGCCGAGATCAAGAGTCTGACACTGACAGGACTGAGCCACCCAGGTGCCCCCGTGACATGAGTTTTTAAAGTTCTTTCAGGGGCACCTGGGTGGCTTAGTCGGGTAAGCATCGGACTCTTGATCTCGACTCAGGTCATGATCTCAAAGTTCGTGAAAATGAGCCCTACATCAAGTCGGGCTTTGCACTGACAGTGTAGAGCTGGCCTGAGATTCTTTCTCTCTCTCACTCTCACTCTCTGCCCTTCCCCCACTCACGTGGCTGCTCGTGCATGCACTCTCTCTCAAAATTAAAAAAAAAAAATTTAAATAAAGTTCTTTCATACATGGTTTTTCTTGTTGTTTTTTTCCCTTTTTCCAACTTTATGAGGTAAAATTGAAGCTCACTGAGTGGTATATATTTTTAAATGATCAATTAAAACTGTAGAAACCCTGCTACCATATAGGTCCCTTTTCCACAACCATACCACTAACATTTATGCCATAGATGTCATATGTTTACATTTAGATGAATTGAGAACCCCACCAAACAATGTTGTAATTTTTACTTTCAACTGTTCTACATATTTTAAAGCCCTTAAAAAAATTGGTCTCCTAGAAAATGGTTCTTTGCAGACTGAGTAATTTAGGATTTTACCCTGGATCTCATAAACGTTACGCTGTACAGACTCTGAAGAGTGTTGATATTTATGCTTTAGCAGACGATCAACCCATTCCAGCTCAGAATGTGAGTGATGGTTGACATCCCAGTTCGGTTCCGTGTTGGTCTGTCCTGCACGTGTGAAGCTTAGAATGGAGCCTGAGAAGCCTGTGTGATCCCTCTTATTGGATTAGATCCCTCTCTCAGGCTCTCTCTACTCTAGTTTTCTTCCCTTATTCTCCAGCCACCAGGCGCTCCCTTGCCTGGTTTCTCTGGCTCTGGTGGCCAGAAGAGGTAAAATGGGGCAAGATAGGTGTTAATATCAGAGAGAGTGACTCCACCTTTACAGCTCCTTGACTGGGGCTCGCCCTCAGGACCAAGCTGCCAGGAAAACAGCTCAGAAATCCACCCCTTACGCTTTTTCTCCAAGTTTTGGCCCTCCACCACAATTTGTTTGAGTTTCTTTACTTTTCAGAAACCTCAGGTAGTTGTTTCCGTGTTTGATAGAGTTGTTCACTGTAATGAGTCAGCAGGAGAGGGATGCCACGGCCGTGCAACGCGACCAGGCTGAAACGGAACTCATCATTCATTCTCTGAGTGATTTTTAAAATAGTAACCCTGTGCAGCAAATAAGGGGAAGGCCTGGACTGCAGCCAGGATCCCTTCACCGGGGTCCGCGTGAACCAGGCTGCCTCACCCAGTGATCCTAGCGAACACTTTCAGTCACATCTTACTTCTCTCCGCAAACTCGGCTGTCCCTGCAGCGGGTGTCCTCTCAGATCCTTTATTGTGATGCAGCCGTGCGGCTCTTTGAGAGCCAAGTGTGTTTGTTCACACCCAGAAGAGCATGATATGTGTGGCAGTTTAATCATAAACACCATATGAGATCATACTTGCCAAGTCTGCATCAAAATTGGCCACTAAACTGAGCAGTAACATAGGGTTGTTTTGTACTTTTTTGTTGTTTGTGCTCCTACCGTTGCCTCTTACCGAGCCTTTTCTGTAGGCCAAGACTGCACTATATCATCTCATGTAATCCTCAAACCAACATATAAAGACAGAAGCTCTAATTGCTTAAGGAACTGCATTGAGATCCCTCCCCCCAAGCTAAGTAAGTGCTAGAACTGAAACACAGGTGTTTCGGACTCCAAAGGCACTGCGTTTAACTCCTGTGTTTCCCTGGCCTCCTGCAGCACGGACAGATTTTGTGCAACAGCTATCTGGGGGCAACCAGGTTGTGGGGTTTTCTTATTAAATATAGGAACATGGTGTTGTCCTTCTTTTTTAGGAGCTCAGCGATGCCCTTGGAATCAGTATTGCTGGAGGAAAAGGAAGTCCCTTAGGAGATATCCCAATATTTATTGCCATGATTCAGGCCAGTGGTGTGGCTGCACGTACACAGAAGCTTAAGGTAAACAAAAGGGGAATGGTGAAGTGCTAACAGCATGTGGTAGGAGACGAAGGTGCAGCCATGGGCACTTTGTTTAAAGTTGGAATTCCAACAGAGACCCACACGGAGGGCAAAATGCATTGGAGAAAGTTTACACCTAAAATTCATTAAGCCCCTGGGCATATAAAAATATTATTGTTCGTATCAAAGCTTCTTGATGAAAGAAGAAATGGCAGCCCTTTTTCAGAGCCTCCGATACCATTTTTAGCACTCCATTCCACCCAAAATTAATTTTCCCCCGAGAGAGATTTGACCTGAGAATCGTTCTTCAACCAGAATTAATTCTCTTATGTTTTTTCCCCCCCATTGCCCCTCCATCTTAACTTAGGTAGAAAAATAAAGGAGAAAATATCTGGCCTCCTCATTAGAGCTTTACTGAACAGTTAATTTGTACACCCCACTATTACTGGTGAGTGGACGTATACAACACCACCATTGCCAAAATACAAAAGTGGCCTGCCGTGCCTTCTCAGGATCAAATCTGGCCCCCTTCTTGTTTCTCTGATTGGTCTGTATTTGGGGAAAGCCATAAAAATTCCTCATGTTTCTGGAACATGCATACACAGTAGAAACACGGAACCTTCACAATAGCCACAAATGGGAAATATGACTTACAAAGAGTTTTAAGCATTCTTCTCAAATTTAATTTTTCTTAATGATAGTGATTTTCTTCCACTTTTGTACTTCCAGGTTGGAGATCGGATTGTCAGCATTAATGGGCAACCTTTGGATGGGCTGTCTCACGCGGATGTGGTTAATCTGCTGAAGAACGCCTACGGGCGCATTATCCTGCAGGTATTGCGATCAATGGAGCACGCAGCTGCACGAGGCAGATAAGTGGCGTGCAAAAAAAGATTGAGCGTCACTGGCAGGAGGCATCACCGCCCAGCAGGGTGCTTGCTGATGTGAATTATGAAGGTTGAGAGCAAGAAATTATTATTTTTATTCAGAAATTCTTTAATGCCACCCATACAGGCAGTGAGCATGATTATATGAAAGCATAACAAGGGGAGAAAAATTACTCTTTGCTTCACATGATAAATCAACAAGGCTTTTAGCTTCCAGCGTTCTTTTGTAAATCAAAGTTTGTGAGGAATGGGAAATGATTTCTTTTCTTATGCCCAAAAACTGTTACCCAACTGCCCAAGCACTGTTTCCTCCACTCCTTTTTTAAAGGAAAGAAAAAATACAATGCTCTTTTTCCCTTAGCATAAATGATTGCCAACACAGTTAAATTCCCACTGTATGGTTGTCATCAACTAAGGCAGACAATTATTTATCAACTGTGGTCCCCCAGGGTCCTGTCCAGATGCACAAAGAAATATACCAGGAAGTAAGAAAGAGGTATGCTGTTAATTACCTTTCCTATTTCAGCACCTCACATGTCTCTGAGATTGATATGGTGCACTGAGAGGCAGGATACTGCAGTGAGTTTTGCTAATGAATTTCCCCCAAAAACGTATGATTAAAATCACCACACTTCTGCAGGTAGTAGTGAACGGTTTACAGGTAAAAAGAATAAAACCCACCATTTAGCACCTTAGAGAGAGGGCTAGCCAGCCCCTCAGATCATTCTAGCCTTAAAATAATAATTTCAAGGGGTGCCTGGCTGGCTCAGTTGGTTAAACATCAGACTTCAGCTCAGGTCATGATCTCACAGTTCATGGGTTCAAGCCCCGCATTGGGCTCTATGCTGACAGCTTAGAGCCTGGAGCCTGCTTTCAATTCTGTGACTTCCTCTCTCTGTGTCCCTCCCCCACTTGCGCTCGCTCTCTCTCTCTCTCTCTCTCTCTCTCTCTCTCTCAAAAATAAACATTAAAAAAAAAAAAATTGGGGGGCGCCTGGGTGGCGCAGTCGGTTAAGCGTCCAACTTCAGCCAGGGCACGATCTTGCAGTCCGTGAGTTCGAGCCCCGCGTCAAGCTCTGGGCTGATGGCTCGGAGCCTGGAGCCTGTTTCCGATTCTGTGTCTCCCTCTCTCTCTGCCCCTCCCCCGTTCATGCTCTGTCTCTCTCTGTCCCAAAAATAAATAAAAAACGTTGAAAAAAAAAATTTTTTTTTTAACAATTTCAGGGGCTCCTGGCTAGAGTCAGTAGAGCAGGCAACTCTTTTTTTTTTTTTTCCAATATATGAAATTTATTGTCAAATTGGTTTCCATACAACACCCAGTGCTCATCCCAAAAGGTGCCCTCCTCAATACCCATCACCCACCCTCCCCTCCCTCCCACCCCCCATCAACCCTCAGTTTGTTCTCAGTTTTTAACAGTCTCTTATGCTTTCGCTCTCTCCCAGTCTAATCTCTTTTTTTTTTTTTCTTCCCCTCCCCCCTGGGTTTCTGCTAAGTTTCTCAGGATCCACATAAGAGTGAAAACATATGGTATCTGTCTTTCTCTGTATGGCTTATTTCACTTAGCATCACACTCTCCAGTTCCATCCACGTTGCTACAAAAGGCCATATTTCATTCTTTCTCATTGCCACGTAGTATTCCATTGTGTATATAAACCACAATTTCTTTATCCATTCATCAGTTGATGGACATTTAGGCTCTTTCTACAATTTGGCTATTGTTGAGAGTGCTGCTATAAACATTGGGGTACAAGTGCCCCTCTGCATCAGTACTCCTGTATCCCTTGGGTAAATTCCTAGCAGTGCTATTGCTGGGTCATAGGGTAGGTCTATTTTTAATTTTCTGAGGAACCTCCACACTGCTTTCCAGAGCGGCTGCACCAATTTACATTCCCACCGACAGTGCAAGAGGGTTCCCGTTTCTCCACATCCTCTCCAGCATCTATAGTCTCCTGATTTGTTCATTTTGGCCACTCTGACTGGTGTGAGGTGATATCTGAGTGTGGTTTTGATTTGTATTTCCCTGATAAGGAGCGACGCTGAACATCTTTTCATGTGCCTGTTGGCCATCCGGATATCTTCTTTAGAGAAGTGTCTATTCATGTTTTCTGCCCATTTCTTCACTGGGTTATTTGTTTTTCGGGTGTGGAGTTTGGTGAGCTCTTTATAGATTTTGGATACTAGCCCTTTGTCCGATATGTCATTTGCAAATATCTTTTCCCATTCCGTTGGTTGCCTTTTAGTTTTGTTGGTTGTTTCCTTTGCTGTGCAGAAGCTTTTTATCTTCATAAGGTCCCAGTAATTCATTTTGCTTTTAATTCCCTTGCCTTTGGGGATGTGTTGAGTAAGAGATTGTTACGGCTGAGGTCAGAGAGGTCTTTTCTTGCTTTCTCCTCTAGGGTTTTGATGAGAGCAGGCAACTCTTGATCTCTGGGCTGTAAGTTCGAGCCCCACGTTGGGTATAGAGATTACTTAAAAATAAAATCTTTAATAACAATTATTGTTGTTTCAAACTGGAAAGCCATTATACTTAGGAGAACAAATTTGTGGTGCTTAACTCTCCCATCTCAGTGGTCTAAATCCAAAGGGCCAAAAAAGATGTTACAAAAGTAAATGAGCTGCAGCATGTAAGCAGGGGGTCATCAAAATACTGTCAGTAGGGTGCCTGGGTGACTCAATCGGTTAAGCATCCAACTCTTCATATTGGCTCAGATCATGATCTCATGGTTCATGAGTTTGAGCCCCACGTTGGGCTCTGCGCTGACAGCGCAGAACCCACTTGGGATTCTCTCTCTCTGCCCCTACATGCTTGTGTTCCCCCTCTCTCTTTCTCTCAAAATATAAACATTTTTTTAAATACTGTCAGTAGTTTCAAGGGAGTTTATGTGATAGGCAAAATATTACTCAGTGATCTGGGTCCCTGAGTTTCTACTGAACACAAATCAAAACACTATGGGCACTGGCTGTCAAGTGAGCTTGCCCTCTACTCCTTGTCCTCACTTTCAGTGGAAGTTAGGCTGTCGTGTCACATTCCTCCTTCTACCCACCTCCGTCATGGTCAGAGTCTGCACAGTCTTGCTCTTCCTTCGAGTTATGCTGACCCCTAGAGGCCTACAAGTGCAACTCCTCCATCTCAGACTGGGGACCGTTCGTCACACAGAACTTTAAAAGGAAGTTATTTCAAATAATAACTACGTCAAGACAAAAAAAAAAAAGTCTCCCTTAGCAAAACTGGTATTATCGATATTTCCATACATTGACATAATTTGTTCAGCTCTACCTTCTTCACAAAGAAATGAGAAGACGGTGCAAAATTGTAACATTAACTGTAAAAGTAACTTAAATGAAAATGAACTCAAGCTCTCCCATGCAGAATTAACACTTCACTCTGCCAAATTACCCCTATTAACACACCTTTGAGGGAGTTCCTCATTTTTCCTATTTCTGTACTTTAAGAAAATGACATTTGGTTTTAAAATGTTCTCTTGCATTAATCACATTAGTTGGTAGTGTTATTTTCTACCATGTGCTATTAAAAGCTTAATGGAATCCTTTGGGATTTTTACAGTTATAATCTACACAGTTATGGGTATGGAACATATGTGCTGCCAAAGGCATTAGACACAAAATCCAGAAAATTCTTATGTCCTGCATCAAATGCCTTACAGTTACATAGTGTACTTGCCTTAATTAAAACAATGTGCATGTAGTACCAGCAATATAGTTATTACAGCTGACTTGGCACTAGGTAACTATTTTTATCATCAGGTGAGCCAGCCCATTGGCGGAAGAGTAGGGAAGGTCAGGTAATTGTGTCTGATGATGTGGAAAAGACTTACTGTCGGTGTATCATGCAAAGCAGTCAGCAACTGCTGGTTGCACAGGAAAGATTAAGGTCAGCAGACTGCAGGGTAGAGAAGGGGAAAGAGTGGAAGAGATGACCAACACTTCCAGAAGCTTCTCTCTACAGCATAAATTGCTATCTCTGGGTGTAATAAGGAGGTAGACATTTCTGCCCTTAAAGTCTGATGATTTCTTATTATCAGTCATAGATTGGTCAGTGGAGATCGATGTGGCTACGAGGGGTCAATTATATTTGCTTTTGTAGTCTGAGAGCTTGTCTGGTTAAGCTCTTTTGTCTGTGGAATGACCATAAAGCCTTTTTTGGACAAAATCAGATAACCCAGACTCTCTGCCAGGAAACATATATGTATCTTTCTTTGAGACCACAGAAGATAAAAAGAGCGTATCAGGGACTTTTATCACTTAAGGAACTTGTAAGGCTTCTTCTGGGTCCTTTAAGATATTTTACAAATATTTGAGAGTGTAGCAGAATGGGTGGATTGAGGTAACACTAACTAGACTAGAGGATGTAGGAGTATTCTGGGAGAGGAGAGAACATTTGTAGTTTGAGACGTCCAAGTGGAGATGGCCAGCAGGCAGAGGAAATACTGGCCAATGCTCAGGGAGACGTCATTGCTGGGAACTGGGTAAATAAAGCCATCTGAGGCTTTTCAGTGTCGCCATCCCCACTGCCTGGCACATTACATACATCATAGATATTGGCTGAATAAGTGAATGAAAACAGTGGTGACAAGACAGGACAAAGGCTTAGAGTCAACAGCAAGTATAGAAGGCAAGAGAAGAGAGTCTGAAATCAGGGAGATTCATTGAGGGTCTGTCTACAAAGTAGTTTGGGAAGTAGTCCTTTGAGGACATTCTCCAGAACACAAGATAATTGCTTAAGAGGGCCCAACTGCTGGTTGGGAGAAAGAGAGAGAGAGAGAGAGAGAGAGAGAGAGAGAGAGAGAGAGAGAGAGAGGTCATATTTAATAATATAGAGAAAACAGGGGTGCCTGGGTGGCTTAGTGGGTTAAGCATCTGACTCTTGATTTCAGCTCAGGTCATGATCTCATGGTTTGTGAGTTCAAGCCCTGCATCAGGCTCTGTGCTGACAATGCAAAGCCTGCTTGGTATTCTCTCTCTCTCTCTCTCTCTCTCTCTCTCTCTCTCTCTCTCTCTCTCTTTCTCTTTCTCTCTCTCTCTCTCTCTCTCTCTCAAAATAAGTAAATAAGCTTTAAAAAAAATTTTTAATTTAAAAAAAGAAAACAGTGGCTTCTTTTTGAACTCTCAGTTGAAAATGGAAGAGAAAAAGTAAGACATGGGATTAATTCAGGAGATCTAATATCCAACCAATAGGAGTTGCAAAAAGAAAAACAGAAAAATAAGAAAGAAAGAAATCTTAGCTTAAAGTCCATTAAGTAGTAAGCAGGATAAGTAAGTATAGTACCTATATACCTTCTAAAACTTTTTTTTTTAATGTTTATTTGTTTTTGAGACAGAGAGCACAAGCAGGGGAGGGGCAGGGAAAGAGAGAGACACAGAATCTGAAGCAGGCTCCAGGCTCTGAGCCATCGGCATGGAGCCCAATGCAGGGCTTAAACCCACAAACCATGAGATCATGACCTGAGTTGAAGCTGGACGCTTAACTGAGCCACCCCGGTGCCCCGCTTCTAAAACTTTCAAAGAGAAAAGTATAAGCTACTTACAAAAGAACAAGAGATTCAAACGGCACCTCTTTTTCAGCAGTGTGTTTCTGAGAAACTTACTTTAGGATGTACTCCAGCAAAAAAGCAAGTAAGAAAATAAGAAAAATAAGAAAGAGGGAAGTCCATGGATTCAGTGCTGAAGAACGTGGAAGTCCCAGGACAGCTGTATGGCAGGCACAGAGAACAACTTGCCCAAATTGGAGCAGGGGGAGAAGAGACTGAGATGCCACTGAATCAAAAGGAAGGAAGAGGAACAGATGGATTATCTTATCTGTTTAACTAAATTGGAAGTTTGGAATTACTGGGGAAATTTGGGGCTTAATTAATGATAAATATATAAAAATTAAAGTGAGATCATTATTAACTTTGGAGAAAATAAACTTGTACCAAGAAAAGGAAATGTAATCACAGTACAGTAGCTGACTCAGTATAAATAACATTTACATAAACATTGTAACTCATAATAATTAATACAACCAAACATCATAATGCATGAAATAATAGTATCTTGGGTATTTGGTATGTATTAGTGGGAAGGAAAATATGACAAGTAAATCTTTAATGTTAAAATGAAAAGAAAAGAGATGGTTGGAAATGATTAGAACCACAGAGGTTTAAGTATATATTTTTTATATGAAATTTATTTTCAGATTGGTTTCCATACAACACCCAGTGCTCATCCCAACAGGTGCCCTCCTCAATGCCCATCACCCACTTTCCCCTCCCTTCCACCCTGTCAACCCTCAGTTTATTCTCAGTTTTTAAGAGTCTCTTAAGGTTTGCTCCCTCCCTAACTTTTTTTTCCTTCCCCTCCCCCACAGTCTTCTGTTAAGTTTCTCAGGATCCACATAAGAGTGAAAACATATGGTATCTGTCTTTCTCTGTATGACTTATCTCACTCAGCATCGCACTCTCCAGTTCCATCCACGTTGCTACAAAAGGCCAGATTTCATTCTTTCTCATTGCCAAGTAATATTCCATTGTGTATGTAAACCACAATTTCTTTATCCATTCATCAGTTGCTGGACATTTAGGCTCTTTCCATAATTTGTCTATTGTTGAAAGTGCTGCTATAAACATTGGGGTACAAGTGCCCCTATGCATCAGCATTCCTGTATCCCTTGGGTAAATTCCTAACAGTGCTATTGCTGGATCATAGGGTAGATCTATTTTTAATTTTTTGAGAAACCTCCACACTGTTTTCCAGAGCGGCTACACCAGTTTGCATTCCCACCAACAATGCAAGAGGGTTCCCATTTCTCCACATCCTCTCCAACATCTATGGTCTCCTGATTTGTTCATTTTAGCCACTCTGACTGGCGTGAGGTGATATCTGAGTGTGGTTTTGATTTGTATTTCCCTGATGAGGAGCGATGTTGAGCATCTTTTCATGTGCCTATTGGCCATCTGGATGTCTTCTTTAGAGAAGTGTCTATTCATGTTTTCTGCCCATTTCTTCACTGGATTATTTGTTTTTCGGGTGTGGAGTTTGGTGAGTGCTTTATAGATTTTGGATTCTAGCCCTTTGTCTGATATGTCATTTGCAAATATCTTTTCCCATTCCGTTGGTTGCCTTTTAGTTTTGTTGATTATCTTGCAGTGCAGAAGCTTTTTATCTTCATGAGGTCCCAATAGTTCATTTTTGTTTTTAATTCCCTTGCCTTTGGGGATGTGTCAAGTAAGAAATTGCTGTGGCTGAGGTCA
Organism: Felis catus; assembly: GCF_018350175.1. Classification (NCBI taxonomy): domain Eukaryota; kingdom Metazoa; phylum Chordata; class Mammalia; order Carnivora; family Felidae; genus Felis; species Felis catus. The sequence continues at coordinate 50,924,522 of NC_058375.1, forward strand.
GAGAGGTCTTTTCCTGCTTTCTCCTCTAAGGTTTTGATGGTTTCCTATATCACATTCAGGTTCTTTATCCGTTTTGAGTTTATTTTTGTGAATGGTGTGAGAAAGTGGTCTAGTTTCATTCTTCTGCATGTTGCTGTCTCGTTCTCCCGGCACCAGGTTTAAGTATATTTAAAGAGCCACAGGAGGGCACCTGGGTGACTCAGTTGGTTGAGCATCCAACATTTGATATCGGCTCAGGTCATGATCCCACGGTTATTAGACTGAGCCCTGTGTTGGGCTCCATGCTGAGCGTAGAGCCTGCTTGAGAGTCTCTTTCTAAAATAACTATTAAAAAGATGGGGCACTTGGCTGGCTCAGCTCGTTAAGCGCCCGACTTCGGCTCAGGTCATGAACTCACAGCTCATGAGTTCGAGCCCCATGATAGGCTCTGTGCTGACAGCTCAGAGCCTGGAGCTGGCTTCAGTTTCTGTCTCCTTCTGTCTCTCCCCCTCCCCCACTTGCACTCTGTTTCTCTCTCTCAAAAATAAACATTAAAAAAAAATTGAAAAAGAAACACAGGCAACAAGTAGAACTTTAAATAATATAAAAGTGGAAAAGTTTGGCAAGTTAAATTTCCATCTGTTGGAATATTTCATCTGTCAAAATAGGGAGTTCATAAGACATCAATAAGATGATAAATTTTAATATAGGCTTATAAGCATATTACTTAGCTTGTATATACCTCCAGAATTGAAAAGTTTAGTGTGTCTCTAGAGAGTGAAGAGTGTTAATTTTTTATCATGTGCCATACTATTTAGTTTCTTATCCTGTGCACTCAAGAAGAAATATGCTGGAAAAATAAAATAGAAAAGAGCCAGGAGTCAAGAATACAGGTTCTAGACACTAAAGGAGAAAGGAATTTGAATGGCACACTTACCAATGAAGCAGAAGTAAATAAAACTGGAAAAGTCACTAAACTGGCAGATAAATCATGGGCAATCTTTAAAGAAATTGATTTTCTTTCAGAGTTGGTGGCAAGTCAGTAGAGGGCAAAGGAGTAGTTGGGGGCAAGGGAGATAGAAAAGAGAAGGTAAGGATGATGTTACCTCTGAAAAAGAAGATGAAAAATTTTGCAGTGAAGAGCTACCTGGCTGGCTCAGTCCGTAGAGCAAGAGACTCTTGCTCTCAGGTTTGTAAGTTCTAGCCCTGCGTTGGGTGTAGAGATTACTTAAAATCTTTAAAAGAAACAAATTTTCTAATGACGATGATCATTGCCGTGATACTGCTGCTAGTTCAGAGACCAGTCTGAGACTCACTGGAGCTGTGCATTATTTAGAGTAAAGCACGTTCTTCTCAATGCCTGGAATATCCATGGCACCCCACCTTCATCCCCTCTTTATAGATCTTGTGAAATCCTTTCTTTAGAAACCAAAAAGTTGGAGAATAGGGAATGCCTGGGGGTCATGCCCCCCGCCCCCAGAGCATGAATTTATTCAAAATAATGACTGTGCCTCTAGTACCTGGCCCGGCCTAGAGTACATGCCTAGTAAGCGTTGGTCATATTGACTGGGTTGCTGAGCTATGCTGATCAAGTTAAAAGACATAAACTTATAGAGAACTAATCACAGTCCCAATCTGTCCAGAAAAATTCTACTAGAGGAGAAAGATGGATTGGGTTGGGAACGGAAAAGGTGTGTGATAGAGGGTACAGGGCAAGCATCTAAAGGCACCTGTGAGTATCATTAAAGGAATGGTTTGTGAGCAGTTCCTAACCTTGGTTGCACAGTAAAATCACTGATTCCATTACTGGTTCCTGGGTCTACCACGTGAATTCAATTGGTCTGGGATGTGGCATGGAGAGAGGGTGAGGCTTCCCAGGTGTTTCTAATATGTAACCAGCTGATCTATGGAGGCCTGATGTGACCACGTGATGCCCGGAAGGGGGTGGTAAGCTCCAGGAAAAGGACAAAGAGCTAAAGGTTTGAAAGTTGAAATGAAGACCAGTGAAAATTCTGTAGAACACATAGGCTTTAGCGTCAGAGAGCTGTGTGTTTGGGTCCTCTCGCTTAACTCTTGAGTTTTCTCTACATAGGGATCATAGCTCCTTTCTTCCAATGTTGCCATGAGGATTAGATGAGGTGTAATGTTTAATAAAAACCGTGGATGCCAATGGTAAGCATTAAATAAGTGGCATTTTATTACTTTCATTATAATAACACAGGCATTAAGTCAGTAGATGCTAACGTCTCTAAAACCCTGGAAACGGAGTGGTTTTCCTTGTGGCCCCTGAGGTGTGTGCCACTAGATATTGATGTGACCAGAAGTCACTTTGCCCCTTATTTTACTCCAAACTTAAAACATTTGACAGTTCAAACCATTATATTTTTAAAACAGATACATTGAAATCAATATATTCTGATGTCACTGGAATCAGTGTCATTAGATCCTAAATAAAGACTTGAAGCAGATGTGCTTCCTACTTCATTAAGTTACACCAAATACCAGTCATGGGACAAGGCAAGTTTTGTGTCTTTATATTTTTAAGTACGCTTCATGCCCAACATGGAGCCCAGTGCAGGGTTTGAACTCACAGCCCTGAGATCAAGACTTGGGCTGAGATCAAGAGTCAGATGCTTAACCGACTGAGCCACCGAGGTGTCCCAAGGCAAGCTTTTCTTGTTCTTCTGTTCTGTGCCCCATCTGAAGATACCAGCTTTCTCAGAGATCACCCTAACTTGATAGCCTTCCTGTCGGTTTTCAGCATATCTACCCTATGGATCTAGGATCCAGGTTGGGTGTGAGTGCCGAGTTTGTATTTGTACGGCAAGATTTGAGTCCTAACAAATCTAAGGGCTAATCTTATTCCTGTACGGTATCAGCGGCCCAGGAAAGTTCTAAGCAAGGAGCTCAAGCTTTTGTACATTGTTATATCCTACTTATCTGGAAAATATTTCAATTTCTCAATTCTCCAAAACAATCCTCCCCACCCCGCAAACCTATTTTTAAGGAAAAGTACTCATCCTAGGGTTCATGCAATAAAACTTTGTGCTTTATTACTCAATTAAAAAGTATTAAACATACATCATTCTTTTTTTTTTACATCACTCTAATATAGAAAATACAATTCTGACTGAATTTAGTTTTGCTTTTAACCTAAATTATTAAATGCCACAGAAAGCCAAGGCATGAGAGCATATCAGAGTAAATACTTTCCTACAGTAAAGGGGTTTGAGGAAGAGACAAAATTTAAGAAGGAAATGAGTATTGAAGAGGAAACCCTCTTGGAGGAGGAAATACAGTTTGATTAGGAAATCCATTTGGCGGGGGAAACACATTGTGAGGGGCAAGGGCAGTCGGAGGGGGGAACACGTTGTGAGGGGCAAGGGCAGTCGGAGGGGGAAACACATTGTGAGAGGCAAGGGCAGTTGGAGGGGGAAACACATTATGAGGCACAAGGGCAGTCGGAGGGGGAAACATCCTTATTGGTTCTTCCTCTTCCACTGATTGAAAGGTCTCTGCTTTTTCATTAGGCTCAGAGGATAGGGCTTCTTCCTGATTCTTCATTTCACAAGCCTTCCTCTCAGGTAGAGTGACTTCCTCATCCTCTTTCATTTCACACGACTCCCCCTCCTCAAGTGCAGGGATTTCCTCCTCTTCTTCCATTAGACCAGTGGTCTCCGTCTCCTCAGGTAGGCACTTATTAAATGTTTGATCATAACAAGGCTGGGGAAAAGATGAGGAAATAAAGTACTTTCATTAAACCTGGTGAGAGTTGAAACACTGCTGCAACCACTTGGCAGCTTCAGAAGACCTATTAAATCTACTCTGTGAATACCCATCACCCAGCAGTTCCATTATCTGATTATCTTAAAGGACCACTCAAGATGCATGTAGCAGCACTATATGCAACAGTAAAGAGGACATAATCTTAAAGGGCCCATAGGTTTTGAACCAAGTTAGTGGTTTTGAAGGGTGACTGGGAAGCAAGGAGGACATCTACTATATCTCCAGTCCTGAGGGGATGAGGGATGAGGCAAGAGATTGCTGATGTGAGGAATGTAAAAAGGCAGACGATAGGGTGGAGATCTTAAGAGTTGGAGCTGGCCCTAGCCAGGTCCAAGGACCCCAGACACCACAGCTCTTGAACCATATATTCAGGTTGTATAGACTTTAATACCTATCGTCTAAGGACCTCAAAGCCTTCATTGCCTTACCCAGGAGCCCTATCTTTCCCCTCTCTTCTCTCCACATTGAGCCATGTGTTCATATCTGTCCCCTACACTAGATCACATCAACTGTAAGCCTGTTTGTTGGAGGGAGGGAACACATTTGCTCTCCCTTGGTTTCCTATGCTCCTGGTTCTATCCTCAGATCCTACCACACAAGTTTGTCCCCAGGAGTTGAAGATTTACTTTAAAAAAAAATGAGTAAACTTCCCATTAGTCTGTTTGCCTTTGCCCTTCTTCAGAAAGTGTAAATAGACCTTTCCCAGCCTTACCTCCATGCCATTTGGTCCCTGATGTTGATGAGGGAAGAGCACTTCAGAGGCTGCGCTGAACACTCATAGGCCACATCTCCTTGGACTTGTACCCAGCTGAACATACATACCTTTCCAAGATCAGATTATGGTCTTTCCTAAGTCAATCCCTGGGAAGACCAATCAACTCTGAGACCACGATGGTTAATGCAAATGCCTTGGGCCTATAAAGTCTTTCTGAGGGTGATGAGTTTATCCTCTCCTTGCCTTCCTACAAAAGACTGCTGTCAGTGAAAATCCTTCACATTTCCCACTAGCTTCTTGGCTTCCACTCCTACAAAATAGGAGCTTGCACAGCTGCAAGGATCCTAGGTAATTCTCTAGGATTTAATATTATCAGTGGCTGGGAGTGGCCTTTTTATTTCAGGGTTGGCATTGAGCAAGAGGCCTTCAGATTTGGAGGGATGTGAGTTTTTCTGTACAATGGTGCTGTTAGAAGTGTTTTTTATCCTCTCTAGCTAGATTAAAAAAAATTAATTTTTACCCAAATAGAACTGTGACTTTGGTTTCACAACTTACACGGTTGATTTCGTGGACTCTTGAAAGGGTATTCTCTTTCTAAAAGTTAAAAAAAACTGTCCTTCTGGAATATCCATGGGCATATGTCTCCCACGCCCTGAGCCCTCTTCATATAGTATCCTGTGAGGGTGAGGACATTTTTCCACCTGTTGCCAAGCACACATCCAGATGATCTGCTCTATTTGCAACTGCTTGTTCAACTATCTTTCTGCCTCTCTTCCTCCTTGACACCATATCTAGAGTTTACTTAATCATATGCACTGTGAGTCAGATTGCCTGGTGTGAGGGTCCAAGACCATGTTTATACCCTCACACTGCCCAAGATTCTAGAATAAAATGAAATGGAAGTGAATCCAGCTTTCACTCCTTAACTGACCTTGAGAAAGTTACTTAATCTCTCTGCTCCAGGTTCCTCTGCCCAACATATGGAAACAGTAGTGGTACCTACCTGAGTCCGTAGGGACTCAGGAGAGTGTTTAGCATAAAGTAAGTGCTCAGTTTATATTCATTAGTTGTGGTGCTGTTATATATTAGACAAATGAGCAAATAAAGGATCAGGTTGCCATCAAAGCTTGGCTTTTGAAGGTACCTTAGAAAAAACAGTATTTGTGGTACCTGACCAGCTCCCTTGGTGGAACATCTGACTCTTGATCTCAGACTCACGAGTTCAAGGTCATGACTTAAAGTCTTTAAGTTGGGCATAAAGCCTACTTAAAAGAAGAAAAAATAGTATTTTACTGACTTTCTTCCTTAGCCCCATAATGGGTGGATTGTTTCACGGTCAACTGAGAGTACAAGTCCAAATTCCCACCAAGTATAGGAATCTCCTTTACTATGTCCCGAATTGATAGATTTTGAACCTCTATTTGAATGCTTGCTTTGGCAAGATGCTCATATCCTAACAAGCTGTGCCATTCCATTCTGTAACTACCTTATTAGATTTTTTTTTCCTCTTTAACAGGACCCAAAACCAATCTATTTGTAACCTCCATCAGTCTCACTCTGTTCTGTGGAAATTCAGAAGGTTGAGTCCCATAATCCCTATTCCTTAGGAAGGTTTTGGGTTCATTCACTCCACAAATACTCATTAAACTGTTATGTGCCAGGCATGTTAATACTGAGAAGCAGTCCTTATCCTCATGAATCCTGTGATTGAGGGAGAAAGACCTGTTAACAGTCACACAAATATGTCTCATTGCAATTTGTAAGAAAAAATTCTTATAGAGAGGAAAGCAGGAGAAATTAAAACACTGGTGGTAAAGAAGGCTTGTATATGGAAAGTGACTTTTAAGTGAACACCAGGCCTACTGGCTTTTCTTGGTAGGGTAGGGAGGGGGGTGGGGATTCTGGACAGAGAGAACTGGAGCAAATAAAGGAGTGGAAGGAGATAATGGGATTAGAGGAGCAGGACCTCCTAGGGGAGGACCTTTGTGTTTATAATTAGGAAGTCTGGATTTTATTCTGAGTACAAAGAGAGACCACTGGAAGGTTTTAAGCAGGGGAGTGCCATTATCCATTTTATGTTAAAAAAGATAACTGGCTGTTGTATAGAAGAGATTGAAAGAGGATGACTGGGGATGCTGGTTAAAAGGCAGTTGGTGATGATGAATTGATTAGGATGGTCACCACAAAGGTGAAAAGAAAACAGATTTGAGAAGTACTTTAGAGGTAGGATCCAGAGGACTTGGTGGTGGATTGCATATGGCAGGTGAGAGACAGATGTATCAGGTTGATATTCAGAGACAGTACCTGTGTGGTTAGCATCCTGGCATCTTTTCTAGTTGGACAGTCGTCACCAGCCAGAAATCAAGTATTTTCAATATTCCACCTAGTGCATTTCTAATTAGGTAGCCAGAGGTGCCATTTACTAAGAATTTTTCAAATTCATTGAAAAATGGTTATTGGATCAAGAGTTTGAATTTGTGTTAATCATAATAAGCCTTTGAGTTGTTAAAATGCAGATGGTGAATTGGCAAGTGGATATAGCCGACTAGGCTGGGAACTGTCAGCACCTTGTTGCCATTTAAAGCTACGAGAATATATACATTGTCACCTAGACCCTGAGTGTGCATGTGGGAAGGGGGTACAGGACTGAGCCACAGGGGCCAATAGAATAGCCAAGAGGTAGAAAAGTGGGCCCCAGCAGCGTGGGGAAAGCCAGAAAGTGGGTCACAGAAGTTTAGGTCTGGTGGCTGCTGGAATGGAAGTTTAGGGATAGCTGCTGGAATGGAGTAGTTCATGAAGATGGTGTAGGTTAGAATTACAGAGGTCACATGCAAAGACAATTTCTCCAATACACTTGCTGTGGGGAGAGTAAAAAAAAAAGGCTGTTGGAAAGTAGAGGGGCTCTTGTGGTCAAGGAGAATCTGTTTCTTCCTCTTTCTCTTATCCTAAATATTTGCCCAGTTCATTCGGACATTCTGTATAGGATGGTATTTCCAGAAGATTCCATAACTTGCACACAGCCATGTTTTCCCCAGAATAGGATACTTCACCAAAATGTGTTCTCACTCTGCCAGGACTGGCCTGTTGCTTTCCTCGTTCTAAAAACTCCATTAACAGATACAGCTAAGTTTAGCAATTGAGGCAGCCATGCCCTCTGTTGGCTTATTCTGAAACTGCAGTCAAATCCAGTTCTTTGCATTGCACTCTATTCTTGTGCACTGAGTATTATACCCTAGAAGAAGAACCACTGATCAGAAGCAGGGGTAGCCCAGGAGCTCTTGAGAAAGAAGCTCTGATAACTCGTAGAGGTGGAAGACACCTCCAGGCTTAGCATACAAGGCAGGCTTTTCTGATTCCCATTCAACAGATGAGCAAGCTGAAACTCAGGCACAGCACCATTTAAATGACAGAAACTGGACTCATTGAACCTCAGTCCTAGTATGAGCTGTTGGAGCTATACCATATTTCTCTTGAATACTATTTGCAAGATTACAGATACATAAAGTGTTTACATGTCATATACTATACTTTTGTCTGGAACCATCTAAAAAAATAATAGGGAGTCAGATTTTCTTTCTTTCAATCACCAAATATTAATTGAACATCTATAAGCCAGGTACTGTTGAACATAGTGAGGATACAGTAGTGAATGAAATGGACAGGCTTCCTGCTCTCATACTCTCATATGACGTGACAGGGAATCAATAAATAAGGTTAAAAAATATATAGTTTATTAGAGAGTATTATTGTCTTTGCATGTGACCTCTGTTTTGTTCTTCAAAACAAAAGAATCAGAAAGCAAAGGAGGGTATGAAATGTTGGGCTGGGTGTTGGCGTAGAAATTTTAGTTACAGTCTCCAAGGTCCTGAGGGAAGTGAAGGAGCTAGCCATGCAGACACTGAACGCAGAATGTTCCACTTGCCAAGCGCTGAGGTGGAGATGCCTCTGGCACGTTAGAGGAACAGCACGGAGGCCAGTGTGGCTGGAAGCCAGTGAATGCAGAGGAAAATGTTAAGAGCTGAAGGCAGAGACATAACTGGGTAGGTCACCTGCAGATGACCTTGTAGATCATAGTAAGGACTTGAGCTTGTGATCCTAGGGAGTTGGGTTTCCTCTGCTTTAAGTTTTAAGCAGAGTGAAATAATCTGCTGTGTTTAACAGGACCATTCTAGCTGCTACGGACTGAGTGGGGGAGGGGCGGAAGCAAGGACACAAGCAAGGGGGCTTTTGTAAAACTCCAGGCAAGAGATGATTCTGTAGAAAGACCAACAGCACTTTATGAGGACTGAACGCAGGTTGTGACGGAAAGAGTAGTCAAGGATGATACCAAGGCATTTGCCGAAACTGACAGAATGAAGTGGCCATTACCTGAGATGAGGAGGGTTATGGGAATAAAGGTCGGTGTTGGACATCCCACTAATTGGTGATTGGACATATAAATCTAGAGGTAAGAGGTGGTGCTGCAGATGCAGGAATTATCATTACATAGATAGTATTTAAGTTATCAAGTGGGATGAGATGAGATAAGAGGCGATAACTAAGGGGATGTTTAGATGGGAGAGATAAGAAATTTAAGGACTGAGCCCTGTGGCACTCTAATAGAGGCTTAGGATATATGAAGGAATGGCTGGCAGGTAGAAAGGAAACCAGTAAAATATGGTGTTATGGAAGCCAAATGAAGAAAATCATTTGAGAGAATAATCCATTTGTGTCAAATGCTGCAGATAGTCTGAATAACATGAGGATGAGAACCAACCATTGAATATGGTATGGTTTCTCCAATTCTCTCCTGATTTACAGTGGATTTTCTTGTTCTGATTTTTCCCCCAGGTTGTAGCAGATACCAATATAAGCGCCATAGCAACTCAGCTTGAAAACATGTCTGCGAGCTACCATCTTGGTTCTCCCACGGCTGAACACCATCCAGAAGACACTGAGTGAGTATTCTAGATGCAGAGTGCCTATTACATGTGTGGGCAAGGCTCAGTGAGACCTTTTCCTGAATCTAGAGTGCTCTCTAAGGAAGAGGAGGGGGGAAATACATATTACCTTTTCTAACTCCTAGAGAATCTCCAGAAACACACCAAGGTTTCCTGATATCTCACCAGGCTTTGCTTCACATAGGACTTCTTAACAGACTGCTGTCACGGGGCCTGCACACACACTACATCTGGTCACTTTGACATGGTGCCTTCTTCCCTAAGAAATCCCATATTTACAACCTGGGTGCACCCTGCTTTATTATGCAAAGAACTATGTTTGCTAAGCTAAAATCTTGTTCTGAGGTTAAATCTTACTGTTACAACTCCTGGCATTCTTCATTAAAACCAGTCATTGCGGTTAAAATTGTTCATTAAAGCAGTGTTTCTCAAACTAGAATGTGTGTATTAAATACCTAAGGAGCATATTTAAAAATGCTAATTTCTCTGACCCCATTCTCAGAGATTCTTACTAGGTGGGCTACAGTGGGTTCCCCAGGGCACTTTTGCTACCCATAGGCCGAGGATCCATACTTGGAGAAATGTCGCCTGAAGTTAATGCTCTCGGTACTGCCAGTGCCTGGTCACCGGTATGTGCTCAGTAAATGCTTGTTGACTGATCTGAATGGTTCATTAGAAAGATCTGATGATCACCACCATTTCCAACTTTTTCCTGGTAGTTCACAGCTTACGTGACATCTTTGAGATTGTTTTTCTTAAGGAAAGGATATTAATCTTAACTCATTTTACTTTTTTCTTATGAAAGTAATAAATGCATGCTATTAAAATGTGACAAATACACAAAATTAGCACATTTTTAAGTTATAATGGCCCTTTCCAAAAAAAAATCAGGGCCCTTATAGGAAGAGTAGTTAGTGCATTTTTAGCATCATTTGATGTCCCTATGGAAGTACAGAGATGCCCTTATAATCTTGGTTCCTTTGGTATAATTTCACAGCTCCTGGCAAGTTGGGAACCACTAGCATAAAAGAACTTTTTTCTTTTTTTTAATGTTTATTTTTGAGAGAAAGAGAGGCAGAGCACGAGCAGGGGAGCAGCAGAGAGGGAGACACAGCATCTGAAGCAGGCTCCAGGCTCTGAGCTGTCAGCACAGAGCCCAATGTGGGGCTCGAACCCACAAACTGCAAGATCATGACCTGAGCCAAACTTGGACACTTAGCTGACTGAGCCACCCAGGGGCCCCTAGCATAAAAGAATTTACAAATTACTTATAATCCAACCAGTGTTAACATTTGGAGATTTTTTTTTATTAGTCTTCTATATGAAAGTAAATTAAAACTAATTGAAAATGTGAGATAAATGGAGGCAAACTTCATCTGATGAGTGGAACTGCATTCCTCCCTCTCCCCCTGAAAACAGGTCTCTAATAGTGAAGAAGCACAATTAGAAAGTCTCTAATGATTTGGTGGCTCCCAGGGCCCAGCTCTAAAACAATACTTTGGACATCTAGATTCCCATTTCAATATGCTTAGAAATGGGCGGCTGTGTTTGCAAGAGGTAACATGAATCAAATTCACATCTGGCCAGTGGGCCATTACTAAGAATACTTACAAGGCCCCAAAGTCATGAAATGTAGAGCCTTACCCATGACGTCATTACCATTTGGCCCTAGGCGATAATTTATCATCAATTCAGCAGATATTTATTGAGCACCTGCCTAAGGTCAGACACTGTCCTGGATGGGGTTTGGGAGATTCAAACTTTGAAACATAAGTGAAGGCATTGCCCCAGTCCTCAAGGAACTGCCAGAGAATTGGAAAACCAGGCCCCTGAATCCATGTTTGTAAGAGTTGATAAGCATAGGGGAGCTGAGTTCCATGGGAGAGATAAGTAAGCACAGGGTCCTGTGAAACCATGACAGGGTGGCACAGCTCAATTAGGGGGTACACTTGGACGCACTGATGCTTCAGCTTAGTTTTGAAAGAATTGGAATAAGCAGGAGTGGCATTCAAAACAGTTAGCACTTTATATGGCATGGACATTCAGCAATTACTAGGGGTTGCCTGCTGGAAACAACCAGTAAGTACATCAATAAACACCCCTATCGGTGTGAACCAGCTGAAAATCAACCCTAAGAAAAGCCAGGCAAAATTGAGGCGGGAGAGAGGGAAGAATACTCTAGTTAGACAGAATAGCATATTCAAAGGTTGCTTATATCCCAGTTTTGCAAAATTCTCTAAATACACGAGTGGCTGAGTTTGTATCACGTGGCTCTGTGTCCCACACACACATGCTGCCACAAAACAGGTGAGGCTGCCACGATACAAAAATGAACCTCCTACAAATAAGATGGCAGGGTCTGGGGTACCGGAGTTCCTTCAGGTTTCTACCCTTTGGACAAAGGCATTTGGGAAGAAGAAAGTGGCATTAGATAAGCTTAAACTACTTGAGCCCACGTAGATAATTTAATTTTTAGCCATATTGTTTCTAAGAGAGAAGACTTCCACACTGGACGAAACTTTGAAAATCTAAATTACCCATTTGAAACAGATTGCCCTTACCCATTTTGCTTCTCCTTGGCTTCTTTCTTCTCTCCTGGACTCCACTTCTCACGTACATGGTCATGATCCTGAGTTGGTGACATGCACAGTGCATACTGCTGGGAATACTCAGAGACGTGAGGAGTTCATGGTCTGGTGGAAGAGAAAGATGGCTAAGCGATCACGCCATCTTATGACAAGTGCTATACCAGAAATCCGGACCAAGTGCAAAGGGAGCACAGAGGAGGATTGGCTAATTCTCCCAAGGGAGTCAGGAAAGCATCACACTGGAGATGGGCTTTGAAGAAGGAGTTCCCACCCCGGTTCCCTAGGTGGAAGTGGTAGGTGAGGTGTGGTGAGGCTATTCAGGCAGAAAAGGAGTGGTAGTTGACTGAGCCATTGGGCTGCCATCACCTGTTCTGGAGAGAAGCCCACCTGTAGACTGGTGGTCTGCCACTAAGCAAAGGTGATACCCCACCTCTCTGTCCCCATGCACATTCTTCAAGGATATGGAGACCGTTTCATTCAGCTTTAAACAGTAAGCACAGTAAGCGTAAAAGTTAAAAGCCAAGCATACAGACGGCTGCTTTAACAACCTCGGCATCCTGACTTTCTTTTTCACTAAAAAACAGTGACTTTTATGAAAGAGAACACCCCTTAAGACATCAAGTCATTAAGACATCGGCCATTAGTCCTGCATGACACAGGAAATGTAAAAATCAGTTTCTGATTACTCTCTGAGAGTTTGATTTGATAAACTGGCCTTCATAGTTTCGCAGTATGAAAGTCTCTCTCAAATCTGTGTTCTTCCATTAAAATGAAATTCCCTCTCAATATCTATTCTTGAATTAAACAGCGTGCATTGTGTTTTCAGAACACCTCCACCTAAGATTATTACTTTGGAGAAAGGCTCTGAAGGATTGGGGTTTAGTATTGTAGGGGGTTATGGAAGTCCCCATGGAGACCTGCCAATTTATGTCAAGACTATATTTGCAAAGGTATTTTTTTCCTTTTTACTG